>NC_034438.1:66029922-66329922 GCF_002078875.1 Numida meleagris
TCCCCTCCCAGGGGCACTCTCACTGCAGGATTTTTGCTTGGGAAGCACCGACTTGTCTTTCCTATCTTTAATTTCATGTCATTTCCCCTTAACGTGATTACTCTCTTTATGTAATTTGTTCCCACAGGTGCTTGCAGCACCTCCCTGCTCATTAGCAGCAGGATTAATTAATGAGCTGTTTATCCCTCACCCCAGACCATTAACCAAGCCATTTAATAAAATCAGACCAGACGCCCAGCCTTGCAATACCTGACCTGGCAGCCAGCTTTACCCAACCCCCTGCATCCTTATGGCAAGCCAGGCTCTAGGTAGACAACGCTTATCTGCTCTTTGTGTTTGCTGCAATCCCATGATGAAAGCTCCAGTCTGGAAAAATGCTTAAATTCTTTTTAGCTGCACTTAAGCACCCCTAATGGCTTCACAACAGCTTTCTACATGGAAGTTCTTGCAGCATAGTAACTGCACTGAGGTTTCCATTCTCGCTGTACCCATCTGGCCATCCCTGCTTTTTCAGGTGATGATCAGAGGGTTGGAGCATCTCTCCTGTGAAGAAAGGCTGAGGGAGCTGGGCTTGTTTAGCTTGGAGAAGGCTCTGGGGAGACCTCATTGTGGCCTTCCAGTATTTGAGGAGAACTTACAAACAGGAGGGTAAACCAACTTCTTACTCAGTCTGATGACAGTGACAGGTAAGGGGGAGTGGCTTTAAACTAACAAGGGGAAACTTAGGTGAGATGTTAGGAAGAAATTCCTCACTCAGAGGGCAGTGAGTCCCTGGCACAGCTGCCCAGAGAAGCTGTGGGTGCCCCATCCCTGCAGGCACTCCAGACCAGGTTGGACAGGGCCCTGTTCTGACCTGACCTGCTGAGTGGCAGCGCTCCCATGGCAGGAGGTTGGGGCTGGGTGGGCTTTGAGGTCCCTTCCAACTCAACCATTCTGTGGTTCTGTGATTTTATGTTTCTACTGTGTCCTTTCATGTTTGTGTCCCCATCAGCCTGTGACGTGAGCTGCAACAAGTTCTCTCCTGTGCTTTAACCCACTCACCAAAAATACAAGCTGAACTCTTGGTGCTTTTATCCACCAAAGCCTCCAGAAGAGCTGACCTGGCTCAGGTGCGGTGATGCAGCTGCCATGGCAGGCAGGAGCTCTGCAGCCTCCCCAGCAGGCCCCACGCCCAGGATGTGAGAGGACGAGGCAGCTACGCAGCCCGCCTGCAGGCCTGGTCTGCACCGAGAGCTGTAAGCGCCACAATGACTGCGGCCCTAGCAACATGTCAGCAAGGTAACAGAAACGCAGTCCTGGGAGAGGAGCTTGTGGTTAATGGGATGGATATGTGAAGTGCTCTGCTTTGTGTGCATGAGTGGAGATAATTGCAGGAAAGAGATCAACAGAATCATAGAATTGCTCAGGTTGGAAAAGACCTTCAAGATCATCAAGTCCAACTGCAACAGTGGTGCCGCATCTTCCACATGCCTTTGGGTACTGCAGTGCCTTGCTCCTGCTGCTGGGAACTCCCGGCCAGGGTCTGCTCTCCCAGAAAAGCATCTGCAGTGTGGTAATAGCAGCAGGATCTTTCTGCAGTGAGGACATGGACTGCCGTAGGATGAGCCTGAGGTGCACAAGCTGTTCCTGTACCAAGCTGCAGAGAGACCACTGCTTGAATGAGCCTTCAGGTGACAGCACAGCTCCTCACTGCAACACCTGCTGGCATTCAAGGGCCTGTGGGACCAGAGGCGATGCTGGCACCTTTCCCACCGTACTCCTGGGATCAGGAAGGTTCCACCATCAGCACACTCCCTTCAGCAATGTAGCTTGAGTCTCATGGCAGAGAAAGAGACCCACTCTGACCGCTCTTCCTCTCCAGTAGGGCTGTACTCTGTATGGTCAGGATGGGAGGAGCAGTGACAGTCTGTTCTCACTATTAGTAGTATTTGGACGAGTATTGTTGCATGCAAATTTGCCTCTATCAGACAAACAGCAAATTTCAGGGCTTCACTAGCAGCACTATCTGCAGCCTCGTGCCACCTTCTGGGCTGCTGCTTAGGGGAAGGCTTTCAAACATGGCTTTGGCACTCAGAAATCTCCACTTAAGCCCATATGTTGAAACACGGAAAGGCTTACTAACATTCCCTGAAAAAACCCACACCCTTGATCTTCTGACTGCTTTGTTATATATGCTCCTTCTTGGAAGGGCGGTATTTGAGTCACAGAGTTTTCTTTGTCATGCTACATTTTTAACCCCTACTGTTTCTGAGTACAGAAAGCTCCACAGCTTTAAAAATTCTAGTACTAGTGCAGAATAAAACAAGTCCCACCTCTAGTAAGCAGCGCGTGTGGTAGGTTTCAATGCATCTGTTTATGCTAAGGATAAATTGGCCATTACAGGTTTTAAAATGCATTCTAATGGCAGAAGGAATCTGAAAAATGAAGTGCTAACTGCATTTTTATCTGAGGATGTGGAATAACCCAGCACATTCTTCTGAGATTACTGGCAATTATTTCATCTTTTCCCCTGAGCAGAGCCCCATCTCCCTGACACACATGCTCTGCCAGCAGACTCCAAAGGGTAAGAAGGCACTTCTGTTGCTCAGTGTTACCAAAAAAAAAAAAAAAAAAAGAAGCCATGTTGCATCTATATAGGTACTAAACAGGGTGCAACTTTATTTACAGTGTAAAGTGCATCACACAGAAGTCCTTTAAAACACACAACAAGCAGTGACATAAATGACAATACTGCACAGAACAGGGAAAATATTCCAGCAAGTACCAAAGCGTCACACACAGCACTAATTTAACAGCCTATAGTTTCAGCTACTCTTCCTACCACATCAGCTTATGAAACATATTGACTGAGTATATCCCCAAACTCCATGTACTAGTCACTAGTGTGAAGCTGCAGTGCTAAAAGCCAGCCCTCTGCCCCAAGGCTCAGCAGTGTCCTGCCAGCCCTGTGCACCTTCCAAACCACTGCTGCTCTGTTCTGGAGACTGCCAGGGCAGTGAGGGCATGTGAGAAGCACACTGAAAATGGGACTATTTTTTAAAACATGAGAATGATGTATAAATAAAAACCTGCTTCTCCCACCGATGCACTCTTTCCTTGAGATATCCTGAGCTGCTTGCTACAGCATCTGTGCACCCACTGTGCACAGCAGCAGGGATCAGGGAACAAAGTGCCTACACATGGTGGCGACCGTGGGTTGAAATGTAGTATTATTTACCGAACACTAACTTGAACCAAAGCTGTAAACACTGATGGCTGTTGGTACGTGTCAGCAGAATCCATCAGAAAAAGATATTTAAGGGAGTTGAAAGAACAACTCTTCAGCCGGTTGCAGCTCCCAGTGGGAAGGAATCTGCATTCGAATTTAGCTTGTCCCGTGACAAATATTCTTCACCTATTTTTCTTCCAGCTCTTCCTGGTTCACAGCTTCACCTGTTTCTTCCCCATTTCTGGTCTTGGGTTAACAGCCAGTAGCTATGTGTCTGTCTTTACTAGTGCCCTAGTCCCTCCATTAACTCCTTTTTGTGTCCTATCACATTTCTCTCATGCATTCATAACGGGAATGTATATTTATGAAGAGGGAAGGGGGGGGAAGTGGGGGCAATGTGTGCACACTCATAACCCAGAGGGTAACTACGCAGTAATGCTGCAGAGTGTAGAATTTATTCCTTCTTTCCTAGCATGGGCTGCCAGTCATGCTTTTCTGCTGCTACTGGGAAAAATGGAGCTTCTGATCAACAATTCTCACTCTAACATCTTCTTTCACAGACTAGACTTTGTACTATCTGATGATAATTAGTAAACATTTGACCTGAACATATGCATGTGATCTCCACCTTGTAATTCCGCCATACCACTTACCCATCGGTAAATCTTGGCATCTCAGTTCATTAGAGCATGACTTAATGACAGCACTCAAGCATGTGTGATTCTCAGATGCAGTGGGATCAACAATATGCAAAAGAGTAATCTGACAGCATGCGTGCTCTCAGTATTTCTTACTCAGCTAGGTATTTCTGCCTGTGCGTGTACACAAGAGAGGCCTTTTCCAGTTCTCTGAGGGTTCTGTGTAACATAAAATACCACTTTTCTGTAAGCAAACAGCAAAGCTTCACCTGTACACACAGCTGGTGCCTTCTCTCCCTACTGCAGGGCCAAACGTTGGGACCCAAGCCCCATGAATCAAAACCACTTGCCTGGCAGGCAGATGTTGGATGTGTATTTCATCATCACACAGGAAAGGGATGCTGGCTGCAGGCAAGTAGTGGTGAGTTCCATTACCAGGGGGAAGTTTTCAGTGGTCAGTACTGTCCGCTGCTGCATTCTGGATTATCCAGACTAAGCGGGACACCTAAACTGCCTGCACACCAAAAATCCTCAGAGGTTGTTGTTGCCTAGACATTCTCTCAACTCTTTCACGCTTTTGAATATTTTACCAATCGCTAAAATTCTTGCCACTGCCTTCCATTTAAGTCACTTTCTAATGATGTTAGTGTCGCATAATGAACACTACAGAATCTACTTATGTCCAGCAGGAACTCTGGCTACAATTTGGACTTCATCAGGTGTACTTCAAATTTATATCACCACAAGTTCAGACACAAGCCCAATGCAAAGTTCAGTCGCTCAGTTAGCTTTACATAATTATTCTTTACAATTAAATTGATGGATTTCAATACGCTTTGGCAGATGATAAGCAGAATTAAAACATTCTGTTTAATCATGGTTGGCAGTATAGCATGTTTTAATTAGCTTACTGGGTGTAAGAAATGGGAGGGACTTCACCGTACACAGCCACTTCCTCAGTGAACAGTAGGGATCTTCACCATTGTATGTGTATGGTGTGTGTGTAGCAGCATATATTTGATAATACTTTTGTAAATGGAAAGTACAGAGTTTTTCTTTAAAAATTGAAAGGTATAGAAAAAATATATCACAAAATAAAATACAAAACATAGGAGCTGGGGGGAAGGGAAGCAATGGATGTGATTTACAATGCATTAGATTCCAAGCCCTGGTGTCTAGGCTGAAGAAAGGTTTCTGAGTGTAAAACTGTTGCTCTGCTGTTAAAAGTGGTAGAATCCAGCCTTCCGTTTTCTGTGTCAAAAAAACACAAACAACACCACACAAAACAAACAAAATAAAGTCAGTGCAGTGGTGAAAATACACAGCAAGATCAACAGTGAGGCACATGGAGAAGGTGAACGAGACTGTACCGAGTTTAGAGCACCAAGCTCAAGATGGCACACTGAGAGGGGAAGAGAGCGAGTGAGCTGATGTCTAATGCAAACTGTGACTCATCACAGACTTTGGAGCTAATCCAAATCCAAATCCCTGGATGCTGATAAAAGCCTTTAGCCCTTCCTACTTCCCCTAATAAATCACACCTAGCTAACCTGCAACAGCAAATCTTTGCTATCATGGCACTTACTCCTGTCTTGCCTGTATTTTTTTGAATCCTCAGCACTGTACTGTGCACTGCGAAGAGCCACCAGACTGAGGCCAATATTTAACAAAATACAAAAGAGATCTCACTGCCTGTTTCTGTCATCTCCCTTCAGCCCCCTCAGTTCTGCGTGGGGAAGTCTCCTCTCAAACAGCCCTTGATGGGAAAAGCAGCTGGACCACTTGCCCACAGGACCAATGGTCTGCCATCTCTCAGAGTCAGCAATGCTGCACAGAGCTGTGGATAAGTTAAAAGAAAAACAAACACAAAAACCAGTAAGAGTCCAGTTTGCTAAAAGCCTGAAAATCTGCTTTGCATCGGAGATAAATTCCAGAGTTTTTGGCTGATAAGTCCAGTGGACTTGGGGTTCTCCGCTTCATATCCTAAATGAAAATATTATCAGACTTTATGTTTAACTTTCAGATTAATGCCAGACACTATTTTTTAACAGCACGTATAGGCTGCTTCACTTGCGTATACATAATTACAAATGAAAACCATTCATTTTAGATAACATGGTTTTGCAACAGGCACCTTTTCTGGAACTTTAAGATGAATGGTATATCAGAGAGACAGACAGGAATCTCTGTTTATATCCATCCAGAAAGAAGAATAAAAAAGTAAGACAATGGCATTGGATTTGCCTATATTCCAGAGAAAAAAAGGAAAATCTGATATTCAGATGGTATTTGTTTAGCTCTCCAGGAGAATGACCAGTGCATTCAGAATGAGTCTGTCAGTAGCAGTCAGACACCTTCATTAACTGTCTGGTGAGGAGTTGAAGTATAAGTGTTTTTGCTGGTATGTGTTTCATGGCCCTCATTAATATTCCATATGGGGAGTAGGATAACTCAGGCTGTATGTTTTGTTATTATATCTGATTTCTGCCCACAACATCATCACTATTCCACCTGCCTTCCATCTTCAGGGCTGTAAATGGCTCTTAGCAGCAGCATGAAACAAGGTAGCTTTCCACAAATAAACTGGCTCCTGCTCAAACTTCCATGTAAGCAGAACTGCCCAACTTAGCTTTAAAAAACAAAGCTACCATTAAGACTTGTAAACACTGCCTCGCATGGTGATGACACTGTCAGGCAATCTGAACTGTGACCTGACTAAGAGGCACCATATTTCACTCTAAATAGTGACACTACCCAATGCTAGGTGTAAGAAGAACTGTCATTTACAGCTTCTGCTGCATTACCTGCATCTTGAACCTGGACCCAGTTGAAGTATACACAGTTCAAAATGAACACCTAGGAAATGCTCTGTATTGTACCACAACAAACACCTCCACTTTCAGAATTAACACTAAGGCTAAACCTTGCAGGTTTTCCTATCTGCTCATGCACAGATGTACCACTTCCTGGGATTTCTATACCTTTGGTAACCATCAGACAGAGTACTCTCTAAGGTCTTTCCAGATTGTCCATAAATTATGAGTTGCCTGGTGACTACTGATTTACAGGATCTAGAGATGCTCTTCTGCAAAATTAATCACAGTTCTTCAGAGATACCGTTCAGTAGTGAGCCACTCAGCTTAGTCATGGGACAGCACTCAGCAACACTTACCTTGAGCAATCATGTCCAGTCCATGATGAGGGACAATAACACCGATTTGGTCGTATGCACTTCCCACCATTTAGGCACGGTGACTGGCAAACAGCTGCATACAAATGCACACACAGAGACTGTGTTAATGAGTAAACCCAATCCAAGCTGTTAAGGAACAGCATGCTGAAAGTCCAGCCTGCGTTATTCCATTACAAATGGACTGCTCTCAAAACTACAGCATTAAATGTCAGCTTTGAGTTTCTTGTAAAAGACAGTTTGCTCTGGAAAGGGCAACCTTAGAAGCTCATCTCTGCTAAGTGTGATTCCAACCTCTCTACTGTTTGCTGTAGTGTATGAGCTGCATGGAAGAGTCAGTGTATTATTTTTTGTTGCCTTAAAAATTATGTTCTTTTTTTGCCTTGAATTGAGGCAGAAGAGGAATACAAGCGGAAGCAGAGGGAGAAATTAGATGACAAGAGTCATAAGATCCATGAAGAATAGGCTTCATTTCTATGAAGAAAACACGGATGTTTATTTGAAAGGAATGTGATGGCTGAACAGCAGCCAGAACAAGCAGAAACCAGATGTGGTAAAAAGTCCAGAAAGAGGCAGAACAGATAGTTAAAGGTCAAAAACCCATTTACACATCAACAGCCGGCAAGACTTCACACAACAGCACCAGTGTGGACACAAGGAAAGGGAGCAGGGAATGACAGCAAGTTCCTTAAAGAGACTAGGTATCTATAAAGGTGTGGTGTTACGGTGCATGTGAACTGGAGAACTACTGCCTGCCTCAGCCAGTAGGGAAGGGTTGGCTGAGAAACAGTTGCACCTCCTTTTGCGTGATGACCAAACCGAAGGATAACAGGTAACTCTTCCTGTCAGTTTTGTCATTAGGAGATAAAGCAACACACAATTTACAGAACAGATTCAGACTCACTTGATGAGCTGCTTCAAGCATAAACATTTCTAATACCAGGATGCTAAAAAACATCAATTATTTTTAGCAGACGATGCTATATTAATGGGATAGACATCAGTAAAGACAACTGGAAACACTGATTACTGGAAATGGAAATGTGTAGTCACAGAAATGTGTAAAGGCAATGGAAATATTCTACTCTGATTCCTCTGGGCCAAAACACAAACAAACAATAGCAGGACGTTATAGAGATGGACTACCCTCATGCAATTAAGCCAGGTTTGTCACGTTCAAAATGACTTTTGATTCTGGAATGAAAAATATGAATGAAACATCTTTACCTCTCACTTTATGCACATAAGTATTCCTGTGAGACTAGAAGTTAATCCAAGTATTTCCCATTTCACTTTGCTCTGTTTTGTTTTGTCAGCTGACAAAACAGGATATCATGACCAGGAAGTAAAACCTGAACTGAGTAACTTTACAAACAGTGCTTATATGTTTTTTTGAATGGATTTTGGCACAGATACAGTTGACCACTAGATTTTTTTACTTGAGCTATTTGAAAAGCAAGTCAGCCTGAACAGATTTGAATTGCTGGCCCACGAGTAAAGAAGCCATCTGTTCTCCTCAACTACCTATGCTGTTGCAGCTGCACAGTTTGTGAAATTCTGCATTATGTGCTAGGCAAGTGTTGCTTCAAAAAACAACAGCTGAGAGTTAAAAAGGCCACTCTGGATTTTTAACTTGCTGAGAGATGGCTGGGTATGGAGTTTATCCCCCAGACTCACTATTCTTAACAGCTGAACAAGTAAAATGAATACCCATAAACAGCACAAATTCCTCCTGCAGTTTGCCCAATCAGCCACCCGAAAGACATGCAGGAAGGCAAACACAGGCTTTCACGTTAAGGCCCTATTAACACTCAGTTAAGTTGCACCTGAATGACAAAAATGCAGTAAACAAACTGGAAGATTTTTTTTTTTAAAAAAAGGTTAACATTTATTAATGATTGAGATTCAATAATGACTGAAAGACTTTTCAGTGGTCACTCAATCACTTCAAGTTTTACTGGCTATCTGCACTATGACAAGGCTTTGAAAAGCTGCCTTTTGTTCAGCCTTGTAGAGAAAACAAGTATGCCAAACCTGGGTTCAAGTATTACCCCTCACTGTAAATTGGCTTCACCTAAGACAAACTGACTTGCCAGGACACAGATCTGACACCTCAGAATCACTCCCCTGGCTGCCTTGGTGTGCTGCACGCTGCTGAAACTCAGTTACGTACATGGAACAGGTCTATCATGCATATTGTGTTTGTTCAGAGAACTTAGATGATACCTAAGCCATCCACATACCCATTAAATTTAACCATCCTTAAACACATCCCTGCTTTTCTCTGTCATATCTGCTGTCTTTGCACTGAGGCACCAAGGGGGAATCCCCCAGCAAAGCTGTGAAAAACCCTAGAAGAATCAGCAGCTTGCTTCTGAGTTCGATGGTGCACTGCACATGTTGAAGCTGAAAGTGAAACTAACTCCTTCTGGAGTGGACAGCCTAGCTTTATTTTTCTCCGTGGAAATTCTCCCCCCGATAGTGACTTTTGCAGACAGCCCTCTTCTGAAGGCTGTTTGTCCTTTCTGGGACTAAGGTTCTCTGAGGATTGTTAAGATGCACCAGGAACTACTCTGCAAATAGTTTGCATCTGGGGATGGCAAATGCTCTGGGAATTTTATTGCAGGGCTGGGTTTTCCACTGAGAAGTGTGGTAGTTGCTACACAGTCCTTAGTGAACTGTGCTAGGTATTGCTAGCAGCATCACAAAAAGAAAAAAAATGCAAGTAGAAGGAGTTTTACCCGTATGGCACCGCGACCCAGTCCATCCAGGGGGGCAGTCACACTGATAAGGAGCCACACAGCGACCTCCGTTGAGACACGGCAAAATGCATATAGCTAAGGAGAAGGGAAGAGAACCAGTAAAAATAATAATCACCTCTGCAAACGAAGGAGGAAGGTGTACAAAAAAAAACTCTTACATTTAACTAGAGACTCAAAGTGTTTGTACACAGTATAAGTGGAGTTGAGAATGATCTACCCAGAAGGCATGCAGAGCAAATACCACTGGCTTGGTGGCAAGAAAAGAGAAGGAATGATGACAAACAAGTGATTTCTGGAGTCCTTCAGATGCCTCTGGGCTCTGCACTCACTGGAAAGGAGCGAGGGCTGTTTTCCTGCTTCTCACCTGTAATATCCCTAGACAATGCTCACTTCTGTGAGGTTGGCTATCAAAATCAATTCATGCTTTAGTCACAAGCAGCTGGATTGTTTCTGGATTCCCTGGGTCCCACAGTGCAAGATCCAAAACAAGGAAACTATGCATTGCTTATAGGAAAGGACTGGTCTGGACCAGTGAAAATACAACGAGACAGGTGACAACACAAGCCTCCCAGTGACAAACAGCTCCAGCAATGCAAGGCATTTTGGGTGCAACACACTGATCACAGCTGAGAGCTTTGGGGAAAAGAGAAACCAGAGAACTGCCCCATGATACCAAGTAGTTGATGGCCTACGAATCAACCTAAGCTGCTCCTGTGAGCAGATTTGCAAAGTGGTCCAATGTGCCAATTGCTGGTGATCTAAGAACCTTTCTAAAACTACCATCTCCTCCGCTCTAACTGAATGGAGTGATTGTGTGAACAAGCTTTTGTATGAGAAAGAGTTGAGCTAGGTCTCAAATGTGGAACCATGAGAGGCACTTCTAGGGGAGTTTTACTTTGGGAGGATGGGACCACCCAGCATGAATAAGAAAGAAACAGTGAAATTCTAGTTCACAGGATTAATCCATATCACCAAGATTTGTCTGTATCACTAAACTAAGTAGTGCTTTGCACATTTTTTAAGGTAGCCAGGCCTTTCTAAGGATGATGAACCCATCCTGTCATCTGTGGAATGTACCACTGTATGTATGACTGAATTCTTTCAAAGCTCTGCAGCCTCACCTGTGGCCTGGCCCTGACAAATCAGTGCTCAATGCTAGCACTCAAAAGTCCATCTGACTTCCAGAACAGGCCCTCAGAACCAAAGACTAAACCTATCTTTTCTGCTGATTGGTGTACCTTGAGAGACAGGCAACACTGCACAATCAAGGTGGCACTAACTAATTGCGGGAAGCCCTCACCTTGCCTCTCACTGCCTATGCCAAAGTAAAGAGGAAAAAAAAAAAAAAAAGGCCACTGCCTGTGTCTGCACAAACTGTAATCTAGCTAGTCAGCTGTCTGTTCATTTTCCACACGTAGGAAAACAAGTTCAGAACCGGGATGACAGATTAAAACATCTTGGGGCATAAAAATTGTCTTCTGGTCCTAAAGAACACATTAAGTATTGTTATTAATGTTAAGGTGAGGAAATCAATTGTGGCATACCAAACACAATTCTGCCAGGCACAGGGCTCAACCCCCTCCAGCTGAAAATATTAGACACAGAGGGCTGAGTCTGCACTATGGTGGTACTGCCAGCATGAAGGGTTTAGATCTCACCAAGTCCTCGCATTAAGACCACCACTGAGGAAATGGGAAACATGGCAAAACCCGGCACCTCCAACACCACCCAGAGAATTTTTGACAGGCTCAGAAGTCAGATTTGGTTGTTCACAATCAGAACAGATCCAGTTCTCCAATTACATAGGGGTCCAGGCCAGGAAAAGCCAGCCCTGCATCGATTTAAAAGTGTTTTACTGGGAGGTATCAAAGAATGGCCCTTTGTCTAGGAACAAGCAATTGCTTAGTCATTTCTATTCTAATTTGTCAAGCAGAATAAAATTATGATTTTTACATTTTTGGCTCTCATACCTTTAATTTTTGCACTCAGTTCACTGCAGAAAATTGACTTGTCTTACCTACAACATCCTGATAAATAATACATGAAGGATGATATACATACGCTCTTCACAGAGACGCCCCATCCAGCCATCTGGGCATGAGCAGGCATTTGGTCGCTCACAGACTCCACCATTCTGACATGGGAACCGACAGACAGCTGTAAGCAGAACAATTTCATGACCAACACAAGAAGGATAATTAGAACATACTACAATTCACAAGCTTAACTTGGCTTTGATTTCAATATCTGCATCATTTTCTAGCTGTGTGCAAGTGACTAGGTATGGTGATCAAGAGCACAGTGCTGAGAAAATGTAATACTTTCCTCTTTACTTACAGTGAACTGCTAAGACAACCAAAAATGTCCTTGAGCAACAGCAAGAAAGAAAAATGCTACATTTTTAGGACAGTCCGGTAAATTACCTGGACAATGTTTAAAGGCTGACATTGTGCTTTCCCTGTTTATTCCCACTATTTTTTCTTTTTTGTAAAAAAAACAAACAGCATCTATTATCCACTTTTTTCTTCTTGATAAAATCAAGTTTTCTTCTAACCTTGGGATGAAACAAAGCAATGCTGTCTGGCCTAACACAGGGTTTGTTGAAAGAATGACAGGACAGTGCGGTAGGAGAAGGCATTTTTATTGCACTGCCATCCAGAGCAACCAGCAGTGCTACGATGGTGTAGCATCAGCACAGTGAAGTGTTTACCTGTGGAACCCAGAGTATGATTATAAACTTCCCTCAGCTTTCATGCTGACTGGTGCTCCATGGTTCACATACCTCTTAATAAACACTTGCTCATAAAAGTGAGGAATCTGAAGCACTTTCTATCATGCTACTCCAGCATGTTGCCTGAACTCAACAGACTATGGACTTCTTTGAATGACACTGTACTTTATCTTGGCTAATATATCCAGGGAAACCAGGACTATTTTACAGAACTGGGTGGCAAGCTAAGTGCAAACATATTAGACTTAAAAGATTATTGGAGCAAGTAAAATCCCTCTTGTGTTTGTGAACACACTATGCACATAAGATAAAAAATTGTGGCTTCTAGATGGTACTACAGGACAAATAAGTTATCAGACAAACTTCTAATTAGTGGTAGTCATCAACACAGAGTAACCTCAGGAAACTCAGTCTGAACTGTTAATTGCATCCTATCTTTAATTATTTTCTAGGTGAGTAAAATATGTGTTTAGGCTTTGAAAGCATTTCAAATCTTGTTCAGTGTTAGTATTAAATACACTGGCTTAGCACACTGGTTCAGACCCAAGCTCCACATTGGAAAGAATGCAGATCTTTCACTGACTGAGCTGGACTTGAGTCACTCTTGCAACTAAGCCATGCCATGCTGCAAGTTACAGCCTGGAGCCCATTGAAATGATGCCAAAGCTTTTGCCTTTCTATAAAACTTCAGAGCCTTACCATTAAATGTCTGCTGATAATGAGACTGGGACGAGTTAACAGAAGTTGCAATATTTTAAAAAGGTATTTTAAACAATTTTTATTGTAAAGATATCTACGAATACATAGACAGTTTGTTTCTGGTGTTGGCTAAAGAGAATAGTGTGCCAAATACATTTCTATTGTGCAATGAAAAGTCACGTAAGTTGAATAAAAATACATTTAAAGTTTTGAAATTGTGTGTGATCTGCTCCACAGAAAATATATTCCTTTAATGTATAATAGGATAGTAAGCAAAAGACTTGTATATAAATTACAATCCAAGTTAAATTCAAAGCTGAATAAAAATGTTTTCTGGAATTCTCTCTCACTCCGTTGATGGAGAAGATGTGGATATTTCATTAGTTACTGAAGTCGCTCTGGATGGCAGCTCCATCCTGCTCAGCAATTCAGGATCTCAGTCAGAGGTATGTTTTTCCTGGCTTTCTGCCCTTGGTTATGAAACACTGAATAACTAAGACTGTACCATCCCTAGGTGTGCGCTTGTTATACATCAGTTTACACAGGGAGAGACTCTGTATGTCTGTAGCTGTGAGGATTATTTTTCACTCAGCAGACAATAGTGGAGAAAGGCTTGGGGCAGTAAACTAAGCTGGGATCTCATTCACTTTTTTTGCTACAGTGAAAGCAAGCAGGACAATTCAGTCCTGACCTGCTGGGTAGTGTTAATTGAAACAACAGTTACTGGTAGCAGACCTCACACCCACAGTACCGACCTTTGGTTTTGAGACCCCTTACAAACCCATACCTGACAGTTACCTCCACAGGACACAGAAGTGGTAACACTTCTGCAAGACAAATAGGGGCAAGAAAAGGTCAGAAAAGATTCCTGGTGTTTGTTCTCAACTCTGCCAAAAAGCTTCCCTGTAGTAGCAAGTGACCAATTTCCCAAGGCCTCTGCTGTCACTCAGAAAGCTTGTTCACTAGCTGGGCATCAATTTTTTTGCTAACATCTCCACAGCAGGAGACCTCTCCCTGTCAACATGATGCTGGCAGAGACCAAATACCTGACAGATTTTAGAGCACTTCAGAGAGGAGAGAGAGGAGTTAGACAAGCTGTGCTAATCTGTGCAGTCTGCTGAGTCCCACAGGTGTTCGCATTTGGCAGACCCAGCCTAATACTTCTCACCCCTGAAACTCAGATCAGAATCTGCCCCGCAATCTTTAGCCAGCAGTGACTCAGGCAACTGCAGCTGTGGTTGCAGCTCTCCCATAGAAGCCAATGAAATCTGCTTTTTAATTACAATATTTATGTTAACTAACCCGTTCAACCGGGGCAGAATGTTTCAAGAGGGCTTAGGACACATTAGTAATCAACTCACAGAGCCAAAAACAATAAGTGCAGCATGAGTCATTGCAAAGAGTGCTTTCATGTTGCTTCTGATGTAGACCACAAAGGCTTGGGTCCTGTCGCCCTTTTGTTAGGCAAATCCCTCAAATGAATTATAAAGCAGTTCTGAAAGATTATTTTGACATGTGTCACAAAAACACGTTGGTCCTCCCAGAAGTATCTTTGGTCCTTTCCAGTTCCACTTTTGGGTGAAAGGAAGGGGGGAAATCGTTATTTCCCACCCTTAGCATACCCAAAGGCAGGTTTTTCCACTTTGTTTTATTACACTACTCTCTGAGCATTGGTCCCCTTCATCATTTTGCATTTCAAAATAATTAACCCCAACACTTAATCCTCTGAACAGTCTCAAGGATTCAGCAGTGTTGGAAACAGGATGTGTTTGACAGTTCTTTGCATATCATCCCTTCTAGTTGTCTGGCTACCAGTGGCAAGAAATTCTTTCAGTAGATGACTACAGCCCTTTGAGTAAGGGCTAAGCGTTCTGTGTAAGGTAGTGTTCTGACACAGTACGAATAAGAAGTAAAACTAATGATATAAAGTAGGCAGCTGAAGAATCCAGAGTGTTACAATGTAGAGAAAGCATCACAAAGTTTTGCTAAATATCTAGCTTACATAGAGTAGCTGTTGTGCTGAGATCCCTTGAATTCTGCAGCCACCATGTTATACAAAGAAATAATAAGCTACTTGGTGAGCTTTTCAGAAAGGGTTCTGTGGTTTACGAGTGCACATTTTCAAAATAACTTTTGGATACCTATCAACATCTGAAATAACTCAGTTGCCTTTACCATGAACATCCTCTGCTTGGCTGCTCAACAGCTGGTTCTTCAGGGCAGTGCCGAGCCATGATTGCACTACTATGAAAAACATGGTTTTCAGAGGCAGCTTCACTAGCCCTGAAATGTTCATGAGTTAAAAGTCCACTTCTCTGCCCCTGGGTCTCCTTAAAACAATCTGCTGACTTGTTACTTTTAGGCAAGGCAATTTTAACTACTGCATCCAGAACTTTAAAAGAATGTCTGCTTTCGCACAGTAGGGTAATTAAGATTAGCTAGGTCTTAATGTTCTGGTGGCAGAATCCAAACCAAAAACACTGACAAAGAGACCCTGATGAGTCAGTCAGGCTCAATTCTGTACAGAAACCTCTAGCTCCAAGGGGTTTCTCATCAAAACAGAATGATGGTAATTGAGGGAGGAAGTATTGTTACTTCTATTTTAGACATGGGTTGCTAAGACACTTGCAAGAGAGAGGCAGATCTGACAACTTTGATTATGGCTCCGATGTTCCCAGATCACTGTTCCAGCACCCTTCCTCTTCTGTATGAATTCTTGAGCTCTGGGAATGTCACTGCTGATGAGTTACCACTGATGTGTCTTAAGGTTTTTGATTTTAGTACATTTCTGAAGAAAAATCTGAGGCTCAGTTTACGGTGGCTATTACAGCATTTCAGATAAGACTTCAGGATGCAGCTAACTTAGACAGCTATATATTGATCTGGTAGCAGGAATGTGAGGGGAAATGGTACATGGCAAGGTTTCTCCAGTCAAAAAGCTCGATGACCTTGGAACTCTTTTGCTATGCCTTACCCTCATTTTTAAGACAGTGCTTGAAAGCGTACATCTGTTTTTAACTGATTAGTTTGTCACCTTCATTTTTGGTTGGTTTCCTCCATTTTTCTGTTCAAAATTGATTATTTACATGAATCTTCTCTGTGGAAGAATTAATTCTGAAATATAAACAACTACTTTTTCTTTTAGCTCAATATATCAAAAAGTGACATCTTCATTCTGGCACGTCAAGGTTAGAAAGTTAAGACTACCTCAGTATTTTGTTAAAATCACAAATTTTCTGCAGTACTTAGTGTGCACTACTTAGTGAGCTGTATCAACTTATCCTTAAGTACTTCACTGTAAAAGAATTTTCAGGAACTGCCAAGCTCTAAACACAGTGAAAGGCTAAGCATCTCTTACTTTTGTTTTCTGCAATGCCTGATCTTTGGTTGTGAAAAAAATGACTGGCAGTGCTTATTTGAAGCAGCCCAGTACGTCAGTAACATGACTGGTTCTGTCACTTTCTCACAAAAGATGTGAGAGAAAGGATCAAAGGTGATGGTTACAACACTGTAGGAATAGCAAAGACTAGAGAGAAAAATTGGGGAAGTTCTCTCTTTCATGTGGAAATAAAACAATAATCTGCACTTAAAATGCCCTGGGTGAAATCACAGCTGCACTGAAATCATAAAAAATTTGGCTTTTGTTCTAGTGCAGCTACGATGACTCCTTCATACCCATGGCTAGTTAAGAAATACTTCAGTCACAAAAAAAGACTTACCTTTGCAGGTAGGTGGTGCTGTCCATGTTCCATTCTCTAAGCAAATGCTCCGCAGGGGCCCCTCCAGCATGTAACCACTGTAGCATGAATAGGTGATCATATCTCCATATTGATAGAAGCTACCACGGATGAAAGCATTCTCTATGTGAGCTGGGGGCCCGCAAGATATCTCTAAACAAAAGAAATCACCCATAGTCTGGTGAGCTACAATGCCTGCATGATATGGTTTCCAACTCTGGACACTGTGCTTCACCCACAGGACTCAGGAGATGCTGAGACACCTCTGATAAAAATGCAGTTAAGTGGGGCTTCACAGTGTGCACACTCACAGGGCAAACCTGTGTCACATGAACAGCAGCGCACATGGAGATGACCAGTAACAGCAGTTTTAAGTAACACAGCAATCAACCATATACAGTAGAATCAACCATTCTACAGTAGTAGAAACGTTGAGATGGTCCTATGATACACATGAAGTTGAGTCTGCAGGGTGATGTCACTGCACTAGCCAAGATTGTTTGCAAGAAGCCAAAAACCTTTCAGTCATCTTCCGAAAAAAGGATTTACCATCAGCGTCAATAAATACAATAAAAGACTGCTTATCCCTATAGCCCTTGCTTCACCATAATCTCACAGGCATTCTCAGGGTATTCAGGGCATCCAGCAAGCAAATCTGGCTGCAGTGCTTGCAAAAAGTAAATTGAGAAGAAAACGATAGTAGAGCCTAATAGAGAGTAGTATGAGTGGGCATCAACTCATAAACATACTCTGAAATAACTGTTAGAAGGAAAAAACAGCTCTTTTGTAGAGCTGTTGTTTCTATGTGCCAGGTTCTCTAGAAGCAAACCAGCTCTCTGTATGCAGATAAAAGCTCCCTCCTTTCTGAGTAACTGCAGCTAGACAGCTATGCTAACAGGTTTGTGCTGTCACTCTCCTGTGTGATACAGATGCTGTCAACAGCCCTATGGAACCGCAGGGATCTGTACTTACTGTATTGTGCTGTACTGTACTTACTTTCACACTTAGCTGTTGTTGGAGTCCAAGTCTCATCAGCATTACAGCTGATCACAGCCTGCCCTTTCAACTGGTAGCCTTCCCTGCACCTGATGGACACATTCTGCCCAACGTAAAAATCCACCTCGGAAAGAAGGGCATTCTCTGGGATTATGAAAGGCACAGGACAAGGGTTTGCTGTTCAAAGAAAGGGAGTGAGGGAAGAGGAAAAAGAAGGAAAAAGAGAGGGATGGAACTTTAGAAGAATTTCCGCAAATTTCAACTTCAAATCATATGAAGAGCAGTAGAAATGGATGCTAATCACAAGTCTCATTTTTAATTTGCTGTAAAGTTACGAGATTTGGGTTATAAAATAATGATAAAAGTTTCTATTCTCCTCAGTCACAAGGCTTGCTACCATACTCTAATGAAGTCCATGGAAGATACAGATAAGGATTAAAGTGAAAAGTATCTTCCATTTTACAATCACACCATTCTCTCTTTCCTTCCTGCTTCTCATAACGTTAGTACAAAAAAATCAGACCTATTCCATTTTAAAAAAAGAGTCAGACTCATTCCATTCCTTTATCTGTGGGCCTGGACCAATACAGAGCAGCACAAAATCCAGATCCTTGAGGACAGACATTAGAGTTTAAAAATTCTATAATAATCTTACTTGCTACTGGCTGTAAACTTGCCGAGCTATTTTTCTATAGTCTACTGATCTCATCATGAGCATGGAAAAGGTTGGACTTTATATATACAGCAGAGATTAATCCAACTTCATAAAACAAATATCCAATGAGCCTGTTACTGTATAAAACCTATAATGCCTCAATTACTACCCTGCCACAACATTAGATCTTAAAGGTAGTTACAACAACAGGGATGGCTATTATAGGTGTGCGTGCACAGTGGACATGTGTATAAGGTGCTATTTCATAAAATCACAGAGTAATTTATATAGACATTAAGTCCAAGCATCTTCTCAAAGCAGGACCAACTAGGTTGGGCTTCTCTGGGCCCTGAACAGCTGAAATATGAGCATATTTAAGGACAGACATTTCACATCTTCTCTGGTCCCATTTCAGTGCTTGACTGCTATCATTGTGTAAAGTTTCTTCATGTACTTAACTGGAACTTCCGTTGTTACAACCTGATTTCATTGCCTCTCAATCTACTACTATGCACCTCTGAAAGAAGTTTGGCTTGTCTTTATTAACACCTTGCCAATAGTTAGTCAAAGATAAGGAGGTCCCCACTGCCTTCTCTTCCAAAGGCTGAACAAGCACTTTTCTCTCACCTGCTCCTCATAAATCAAGTTGCTGAATCCAACTGACTCTATTTGATAACAGCTTTCCAACTAAAAGGAGTTAGACTGAATACAGCTTGTTCTTCTACTGTCATGCAAATGCACTCAGACAAAATAATGCTTTAGTGTATCTCAGTGACTGCTTCCTCTGTTCCTTTGTAAAAACATGATCCACACCAGCAAATCTACAAACCTAGGTAAAACTGATTTTTTAAATGATGAATGACAAATTCTGCTCGTGGCCACTCCAAGAGAAAACTACAGTACATCTCTACCAGTATCTGCAGCAGTTGCTCTCAATTACTACCAACATAAACTAAGAGTAACCTAGCCTTTAATGCTTGCAAGTTATGATCACTTTTTCATTACAAAGCAAACACACACGTTTACAGAGAGGCAAAGGATTACTCCATCTTCCATCCCTTGTGCACTCTGCTGCAGGTTCTCCTTCCAAGCTGTATCCGCTCTCGCAGAAATATGCTATAGTACTGCCAACTGTATTATTTTCATATATTGCCTTCCCATTCAGCAAAGAATGTGGAACTTCGCATCTGGTCTCTGCAAAGAAAGAGATCTCATTAACGCAGCTTGATAGTAGACCTGGACTTGCAACAATTCCTGAGTTACTCACACAGTAAAGTAGCAGCCACAGGCTAATAAATCAGGAAAATCACTGAGAGAGTTTAGCAGACACAGTACAGACTTGCAGACAAGCTAGGAAAGGAGCTCCTCCCAGTGACAGATAAATGCTACAGCCATGTTTATCAGGTCAGCAAAATTTGGCAGTGCTGGGGCAGATATATTTATGACGTTGTACTGGGGTAAGTAGGGCAGAACATGGAAATGGTTCCTTCTCACTACTAAGAATTACCTCAGAAATTTGCAGTCCTTCGCAAATTCCTTTTTGATAGACAAGAAATACCAGATGAAATGCAGGATGGTGCAAGATGCTGACACTTAAGCTACTAACTGTCCCCCTGTAGATTTTCAGCTGTGTTTCTGAAACCAGCAGGCAGGCAGCCCAGGTTGGGTTACTGCTGTTACACAACAGACTCTCTTCTATGTCCCATTTGCCATTCAGTTCTCCTGAGTGGTCAGAATAATAGGATGACTTAAGATTAAACTAGCAAAGGCAGACACAAGGCAGTCAGGCAGCAGGAACAGAAAAGCTAGGAGAAGTGGCTGTGCTCAACCTTGTTCAAGTGGGTCTTTCTTGACGTCTTGCTTATTTCAGCACTGCTAGTGGGTGACTTCTCTTAGGTGCCCCCTAAGATACTTGAGACCTCTTCTCTGATGAGAACTTCCCCTGTCAACTTTGCAGATTGCTTCTGTAAGGTATGAAGAGCACTGGAGAACTGTAATGCACAGTGAGCTGTGTACTGTGTGACTGTCCAACACAGCATCTGATGATCCCTAGCCCTCATGCAGTTTTCATGGCTCTGGTGACAGGAACCTAACACCTGCCTTGAGTGGAAGATCATTATTTGTCTTACTTGGGTAAAGCTGTCACATGCACGTTGGTCCCTTTTGAACCTGTGTGAGCAGCTGGCTGTGGAGAGATCAACAAGTCAGCTCCATGGGAGAATGCCAAAGGAAACTAAGGCAAACAACCAGAATGTTACAGTCTAGTCTGGGAGACCAAAAGCATGTGCAGCAGGGACAGGAACAGCCTGAAAGAAAATGCAGTGGCAAAAAAAGGAGTAGTGTATTTCTGAAAGGAAAAGTGTGAAGGACAGACTTTATCATTTCATGGCTAAAAGGCCAGGAAAGGATAAAATTCACACTTAAAAGTTAATCATATTCAAATTCACTATGCTTCTATACACTTTGTATTTTGAACAATGTCATCTAACAACACTGTCTATCTGTTCATATCTGGGACTTTACTTCTTTTTCTGTTTTTGTGTTGAAAGCCTAGTTTCTACCCACTACTGCCCAATCCATATGACACAGGTATTTCTTGCAGCAGGGTCTATTAAGGGACCATCAGAAAGCACTAATGTGCAATCTGGTATGTCATGCACTCACAGTATTCGTTCAAAAGAGGATTGTGAAGGCTAAAGGCTGAGCTGCTGATACTGTCCTTAACACAATCCTGTTGCTGGGTTTGGGGCCCAAAATTCAGAGAAACAACATTAATGTGACAACTGACTTCAAAAGGTTGCCAAGAGAAGTCCCATGCCTCTGAGTCCTTTACCTCTTGTTAATGCTTTTACTTTCTGAGACTGTAAACAATGTCATCTCTCACCAAGATTATAAAATTGCAGATTAAGAATTAGGGAAAAATGATGTCTAAGTCACCTTCTGATTTAGTAACAAACACTGTTCTTTTCAATACACTTCATTTTGTCAGGTGCCATTTTCAATACATATACTGAACTGCTTCCAAAAAGCAGCTTAATCCCTGGACCATGTGATACACATGCATGCCAGGGAAGCTATTCCTTATGCCAGATTAGAGCATGCCAGGCTACAAACCCAAATGTTTACCTTCACACAGTGGTAATGGCTTACTCCAGCTCCCATTGGCAAGACACGTGATATTCTGGGGTCCAACAAGATGGTATCCAGAGCTGCACACATAGGTTACATTACTTCTGTATGTGTTTCCTGTAGAAATGGCTTCTGCTTTTTCTACTGAGGGATGCAGCCCACAAGTAATTCCTAGAAAAGAAGGAAAGTTTTTGGTATTGTACGAACAATAAAGCCCATTCTGTCTGGCTTGTACACCCTGTCTGACAGCTCTATTCATAAACTGAATTAATGGAAAAATGGGAAGAAAGAAGCTGGGAAATACAATATGGAGAAGGGTTATACAATGCCTTGCCTGCTCTCTCCCCTGGGGCTCAGGCTGCAGACACCAGACAGAGAACCTGCCGTAGTGCATCTGACAGTGTTGTAAGGTAGGAGATACATTCAATCAGATAGTGATACAGAACATTTTTTGTGAACAAGCCAGAGGCTGCATTTTCAGGCTCCTCTGCTCCCTGTACAGTGAAAGATGGTCTAAGGATGTCTCCAAGAAAAATGAGAGTAGTTATGAAAGATTGTGCACCCCTGACTGGCCTTACAGTGGAGACAAGGCAAACTCATCAAAGCTAAGAGAGAAGAATCCAAATGATAGGACCTCATCACAGGAAGATGGAAAATAACTTACTGGTAGAGATAATGAAATCTGGCCATTTTATTTATAACCTGTATGAAATAAGTCTTAAACTCTTCTTTTCATGCTTGTACAATTAATTGTCTACTGCTGCACAGAACCAAGATTTATTTCTAAGGAGAAAAGTCTTGATCTCCAGACATGCAAATGGGCCAGGATATATAAGCCTCTGCACTGCAGAGTCAAACCACCACAGCCCGTGATGTTCAAGGCCATGCACATCTTAACGTGAGGTAAATAAAATCCAACAGACCACATCCCTCCTCTAGCAACCTGAGCATAGCACTACGCTTGTGCTGTTTTAATATGGTAAAACGAGCTCCTTTTAGAGCCCAGAGAAACTGCCAATGAGAACTCCTCAGTTAGCTTTTCCTCTAGCTCCTCCAGTTACAGCCCTCCAGCTGGAGGGGGAGACCAGGTGGAAGCCAACCAAAGCACTCTGCCAGTTAGCTCCTTCTGGAGAACTGCCAACTTGTTGCTCTCCTTTGCTACTTACGCCTGCACAAAGGAGCAGAGGGGCTCCACTTTTTGTCAACGTGGCAAATTCTTCGGCTTGGTCCCTGTAGTTCAAAACCAGGGTCACAGCTGTAAAAAGCCTCACTGCCAAACAGGAACTCTTCTCCTTGAACAGATCCATTTTCGATCACCTCTGGGGGCCCACAAGATGCTCCTGTAACATAAGGAATATGCTCCAGACATAGTGCACACAGCATACAGCCTGTCCTGCTCACAGCTTCTCCAGTTTTCACTCTGAGAAAGAGGGAAAGAAGAGCACAGTGATTATAAGGGCATTCCCAGATATTTGCTCCTGAGTAGCAGAACAGTAGCAGAATCATGCTTGGTGCTCCCGGTTACTGCTGAAAGACAAAACCATTTGTGGCTGTACAGGCAGGAAGCCTTGGGAAATTACACTACTGACACCTAAAGTCAACAGCTGAACTCCATGTAAGTATTTAAGTAGACAGCTCCTCTTTTGGCACTGCAGCCAGAGGGAATCAGCCATCCCACAGAATCTAAGAACCCTTGAAAACCAGTATCCATAGAATTATAGCTGCAGCTGTTGGTAACTAAGGTGGTCAGAGAACCTTAGAAATCCCAGAAACTATGACCTCAAAGTGGCAGAACAGCTTTTGTTACAGACACCACCCTTCCAAAATAGATAACAATCTGCAATACGACAGTTATTTCTTGTATCAATAACCTGATAAAGGAATACTACCCTCCAGTTTGTCACTGATACTCTTTGTTTCAAGTTTCAGAAAAATTCTACTGTTCTCGTCCAATTTAAGCATTAAGTTAATACAAAACATTTAAACTACTTTACATCATTAATAATTTTCCTTTGACTTATCTGAAGATGCACAAAGACAAAAGAGCAGAAAGAACGTCAAACGCTCCTTGGGGCACACAGCCCTGTGTCTGAAGCAAAGCACACAAAAGTGGAAGTATTCAACATCAGCTGCTTTGAAACTTGTTTGCCCAGCTTTCTTAGAGGCATGGAGGCACAGAGGTGGAAAGGTGCAGTGATTTCCTTCAAGCTGTTACCTGTATACACCAGCAATTCTGGACATCTCCCAGGGTGTAATCAGTGGTACTTACCAAAATTTTTTAGACATATGAAGACAGTGTGAGTTATAAATCAGTTATAAAACACTGTGTTTTCTGGTTAAAACCACCCTTGACCACATGCATCAAGTGACAAACTCAGATGGAACATACTTCCGCATGTTGGCACTGCGCCACTCCAAAGCTTGTCTTCTTGGCAAGTCCGTTCTGCATCACCCTATGAAACAAGAGTCAATACTCAAAAATCAATTTTACCTAGTGACCTTTTTTCTCCCTTTAATATCCAGCAAGCCCAGTGAACTTTCTCTCCATGTGCAACCCACATAAACAGGGAGTTGAATGCTACAGCTCAAGCAGAGTGGGAAAATGCAGATTATTGTTTACGGATGAATTGCTTGAGGTCAGTTAGTCATTTCCCCTGTTCTTCTCCCTGCAGTATGACTGCTTCTGTCAGTTTTGCCATTCTTCTTCCTAGGAATGTGTTACCATGGCACATCTTCTCCTTCCAGTACTTTCTTAATGAAAATTTAAAACTTGCAATCTTTTCAATGACAATTCAAGTCTGTGGTTTGTTAACACACTGCTTGGACTTTCATGAAGTCCCAATCACTCCTGCTTTAAATTTGGTAACAAATAATATTATTTCTTTCTTATGTACATATTTTATTCATTTTAATCATTTCTTATTTTAATCCAAAATATGAAGAACATCCAAATTTTACCCTTGAAGTATTATGCTTTAATTACAAATCAAACCCAATGAGAAGGGCAGCTGTCTGAATTAAGTGCTGTATGGTACTATACCCACTGGGCTGAGCTTTCCAGAGGAAAAGAAAACAGAGGAAAACAGATTGACACTAGGTGGCGAAGCTCGTATATAAAGCATGGACCAATTTTTTCCTGTACAAAAGCTCGCCTCTTACCACCAAAAACACATTTAACAGCAATTCTACCTATCTATCTAAATATCAACCCAATCCTTCATCCCTAGTGTTATTACATATGTGGCAACACAATGCAAATTAGATTTGTTGTTACCTATGCACTCTCTAAACTCTCCTTTTTATAAATATTGAGTGACTGAGTGCATAAAGTTTATATTTATCATTGCTGTTACCACAGTGTTGAGAAGTGTGACACTGAATTTTGCTTGTATACATGGAACATAGCAGGAAGAGACAGGCTGTCCTGAAGACCCCTTGTTGAGTGTCCTGTATTCTGGCATCACCTGGGGCTCATGACGGCCACGCTGTGCCTCAGAGACCTACTTCGGAATTCACTGCAGCTTTTGAAAACACGTGATGGAACTGTGAAGTAGTTAGCATGCATCCTGGTAACTGGATATCAGAGGTGCTCCAGAGCTCAGATAGAGGTAATAGGGGAAATAGCACAATGCTCATAATAAAAATAAAATGGAGGTGTTCCCATCTCCATGAGTGTATAAGGCTGCCATTAAACAAACTGCAATCCATCTCATAAAAAGGAAAGAAAAAAAGAAATAATTTCCACACCATTTAGCAATACCACAGAACTGAGGGCAGTAGCATTTATCAGGAGCTTTGACTTTTGAACTCACAATGCAGCACATGTAATGCTTGGAATGTTATGAAATTTAAGGAAAAATATGATCTGAGACCAGAGAGCTAGTATGAGAGCAACATGCAAAAAATCAATTCTCCCATGACTTAATGTCAGAAATATGTATCATTGTTCACAGAAGTAATAAAAAAGTTATGTTTTTGGAAGGCTGAAACAATCTTCACTTACAAAGTAGCACTAAAAGGTATTTGCTGAATACATATCCTTGAGCAGGATGCTTACACTTGCTTCAGTTATCTCATTACCAATTTCAAAGAATACCCTAGACATACCAGGGGCATTCTACATACAGTACTAAAAGCAGATACTGAACTTCTGTAGCAGCTAAGGGTATACATTAATGCAGAGCAGGCATAATATATTCTCACAGTCATCACATAAGGACAGGAAAGGACAATTATAAGTTTAGAGAGCTACGGAATGAGTTTGCTTACTTGTAATTCATAGCCAGAATCACATTTATAAAGAACCACATCTTTATAATTGAATTTGGTGCCAACCACAAATCCATGCTCTGGAGATTCTGGGATCCCACAGGACACAGGAATGCAAATGTCATCAGAAAACTCTGGCATCCAAATGCCACTCTCCTGAAAAATAAGTGTGATAAAAAAGCGTGAAAGCATCATTCTATGTGTTAAATTCATATTTAAATGAAAAAGTTAGGGAAATCATAGCAGAAACATCCAAGAGCTGTGGGCTTACAGATGTGGTTAAAGTAATATTATCTGTGAAATCCTTAACAAAACTCATAAACGTAAGTAACATTTCTAGAAGGTCAACACAGGCTGGAGCTTAGCTTCGGAATGAATGCTCAGCTTGGACTTAAAAGACAGGAAGAACAAAGTATGAATTGAGAAAAAGAACCTTGAAAAGCAAGTTCCCTTGTACAAGGTCACCTAACAGCTCAGGGAACACAACAGGAGAAGAATGAGAATGAGAGCTGCCCAGTTTCATGTCCTGCACTTTCCTCCTGTCTGAATGTTTAATATGATGACTAAGTGCTTCAGCTGCACACGCAGATCCTCCAAAGGAAGTCTGATACCTGAACAGAAAATTATCAAACACATTCAACTCCTACTTCAATTGATCTTTGTAAGAGCAAAATAAGAGCAGACCTTCTCACAGGACTAGTACTTCTTGTTAGAGAAGTACATGATTTATTCTCTGAAATGTGATAAAAGGAATGCTTTTATAAGGACAGCATTAGTTTTCGACAGAAGAATAAAATGTTAACTACCAGTTCTGAAAATCTACACAAAGAAAACTATTAACTGTTCCTACTGGAGAACAAGAAGGCATATTATATTTTGCAGGACATGCTTTACATTTTTTTTGTGTGTGTGCAATTAGAAGCCAAAAGCTAACTAGGCAAAAAAGAGGACTCCTGAATTCAACAAAGCCTGCAAAATAGAACAGTGCAGCTAACAGTATACCTTGCATGTAGATGTGCTTGCTCCCACCAGAGTGTAGCCTTCTACACATGACAAAGTGATGTTTGTGCTCACAGTGAAGTTGTCCCCAAGTACTTTGACGTGGGTGATATTTCCTGGGAGGGGACACTTTCTGGGGCAACAGGAAATACTTTG
The DNA here is from genome assembly GCF_002078875.1 of Numida meleagris. Classification (NCBI taxonomy): domain Eukaryota; kingdom Metazoa; phylum Chordata; class Aves; order Galliformes; family Numididae; genus Numida; species Numida meleagris. Next base: position 66,057,092 of record NC_034438.1, read on the forward strand.
AGGAGACCACTGTCCATCTTCCTGACAAGTGCATACATCCACCTCTGTCACCATCGTGTAGCCTTCCAGGCATCTGCAACAGAGCACAAACATCTGACCACAGGGACACAGCTAGGGGTGAACTGATCTGCTCATTACAAAGACAGTCATTTTTCAGCATTAGCTGTTCATAAGCACACCTTGCAAGAAGCATGCTTATACCAAACATCTTCTGTTGCAAGAGCCAGAAGTTTCAGACTTCACCTTCAACTGCTTCATGTTGCTGCAGCACCACAAGGGAAAATGAGTTGGTGACTAGTGCTTTGAGAATATTCAGTGCTTTAGTGAAGTTCCTGTACTGCCCTTCCTTTTGCAAGGAGGGCTTTTGGTTAAATAAACAATGAGAGAGTGACAAGAGCTCTTACAGCTTCTCAACTGCCCAATGCTGAATATCCGATCTGCAACTTCCAGCAATTCTAAAGCTGATCTTACTTTCTTCCAAGAACAAACCAAGCCTTAGGTTTACCATAGGTTGTTTGCTTAGAAGTTCAAGGCCGATTTGTCCTGTGCCACACAGTGCTTCATCAACATCAAATCCACTGGCCTGTAGGATCTGGCCAGCAGTGGATTTACTTGTAAGCAGGCAAACACAAACATCTCCTTCACCTTGTTAAAGACGCAGTGGAATGATTGATTCTGTTAAATTAATCCACATGCTACTCTCACAGTTCTGTCCTCTACCATTTGCTTTTACTTCCAAAACAACATATCCCTTTCTGCCAAGGAATTATTCTCCTTGGAGAATGAGATTTGCAGTGTGCACATTCCAATAAGCTAACATAAACCTCTTTTTCTTGTCTGTGAAAAAGAGTGTGCATCAACAGCACTTACTGACAGTGCAGTGTTTCAGTGCAGAAGATGGGTCTACAGGGGATAAGCCTCTCTGTATTGTTACAGCATGAAACTGATGCAGGACGAAGAGGTAAACAGGGTGCCAAAAGGGGAAAATAATCTGTGCCTTGCTGACTGTTCTTGCTACCTGCTAAGAAAAGCTACATCTGCAGAGCAGCGTTTCAGAGGAGAGAAGGAAGACAAAGAGGAACAAGAAACCAAAGGCAGGGGAAGAAATACCTTGCTGAAATATCCTGCTGGAGTTTTATCAGTGGTCCAAATAAAATTTTGCAAATGCATGGGAATGTGGGCTTTGTCTACTTATACCATGATAAAGCAGACATTTTCTTCCAGGTCTTCTAAAAACTTGTACAAACTGAGGGTGCATAAACTTTCCATCTTCATTCTTTAACAGAATGGTTTTACAGAAATATCATGGCAACAGTGTTCTTACCTGTACTGGACCTTGCTCCCATATGTATGGGTGTTCCCAAGAACCTCTGCATTTGGGACAGAAGGTGGTGGGCCACAGCTTAGAAGCTCACAGCTTGGATATGGCTTTTTCCAGACACCCGTCTCCCCACAAGTCAGTTCTGGACTCCCCCGCATGACAAAACCTGTCAAGCAGGTATATAAGACAGTGTTCTCATCTGCAGAGCTGCTCCCATTGATGAACGTGTTGGGGATGACGGGTGGGGAGCCACAGGAAATCTGCCCACAGCGAGGAAACCCAGCACTCCACCTGCCAGCGGTCTCACAGGTGATTTCAGAAGGGCCTAGCAATTTAAAGCCCTCCAGGCATTGAAACTGGGCAATTTTCCCACAGCTGAAATCTTCACCAAGAACGACCCCGTTCTGAACCTGTGGTGTAGGACACTCACAGGGGAGGCAAGATGGAAGGCTTCCACTCCAGGAGCCATTGGACAAGCACTGCCGTAAAGGATTACCATGCAGCTCATAGCCAGGAAAGCACACATACTGTGCATATTCCCCATAGGAAAAGTCCGAGCCATTCAGAAAGCCGTGGGAGATGTCTTCAGGAGGTCCACAAATGACTGGCTCACAGTGTGGAGCTTCTGAATCCCAGTTACCATCACTTTGACAGGTAAGGGTGGACACTCCTTGCAGATTGTATCCTTCATTGCAGTGATACTGCACTTCTTTCCTAAATCCAAAAGCTGAGCCACTGATCCTCCCGTTGGGAAGAGGCAGTGGCACAGGGCAGGTCACAGCTTTGCAAACTGGAGTAATTCCACTCCAGCTTCCATTTGTAAGGCAGACTCTACTCCTGTCCCCATCTAACACGAAACCTTCATTGCAGCTATACTCTATATGCTTCTGGAATGTGTATTCCTCCCCAGTCACTTGACCATTCTCCAAAACTGGTGGTGGGCTGCAGGAAACAGGAATGCAAATTGGTTCACTTCCATCCCACTTCTGGTTCTCTTGACACCTCCTCTCTGTGGGGCCATTTAACTGGTAGCCAGGATCACATTCATAGTTGACAACACTCCCATAAGTGTAGTTCTCCCCTCTTACATTCCCATTCATAAGCTGAGTAGGTGAGCTGCATGTTATCACTTTGCAGTGTGGAGCAGTGTTACTCCACTGCCGATTCTGTAAACACAGTCGTGTGTCAGAACCAACAAGTGTGAATCCTGGCTTACAGGTATACCGCACCATGCTACCAGGAGTGTTCTCAGCAAAATGTAAAAATCCATTCTCTGGTGGCGACAGCAAGGTGCACTCTATTGAAATGCAGGAGGGGGCAGTGCCATTCCAGGCCCCATCTTCTTGGCAAGCTAGGACAGGGTTTCCCAAGAGCTCATAGCCAGAATAACATGAGTATAAAATGATAGTTCCAAATAAGAAAGTGGTCAGCTGCATTGCACTGTTCTCCTTTGGAGAACTTTTCAAGTCCTTCAAATTGTCACCCAGTAATGTACGTGAAAGGGAGGGACTCACTGTCACGCTCTCCTTGTCGGAACATTTTTCCCCATGTCTAACCTGCATGTACTCTCCAAAGTCAATGTGAGGAGGCATGCCACAGTCTGTTGGGAGGCACGTAGGAGTAGAGCTGGACCAGCCTGATTCTTCACAGGTCTGCATGGCAAGGCCAGACAACTGGAAGCCTGGCACACAGCTGTAAATAACCATGGCCCCATAGCTATAATCTGCACCCTCCACAAAACCATTCTCAATAGGCTGAGGGGGCTGGCAATTTATGGCCTTGCAGGAGGGAACATCTGTACTCCACTCTCCTGTCTCTAGACAGCTCAGCGTTTCCTGCCCTTGGAGCTGGAAACCTCTGTCACAGGAATATCTAATGGTCTGCCCGTAATGGAAATTTGTGAACGAGTATCTGCCATTGAGGATCTTCTTGGGCCTTGGGCATTCAATAGGTTTGCAAACTGGTCTACCTCCAAGCCACTGGCCATCTTCTCCGCAGAGAATAGTTGTGTTCCCCACCAGTTCAAAACCTGGTTTACATGTATAGAGTGCTGTGCTGAGGAAGGTGAGGCCCTGCACATCAACAATGCCATTCTGAATTTCTTCTGGTTGGGGGCACTCCACAGGAATACACTCTGGCAATGGCAAGCTCCATGAGCCATCAGCCTGGCATCTGATAGTAGGCTGCCCCTTCAGCAAAAACCCATCTACGCAGATGTACTTCACAGTGCTACCAAAATAAAGGGATGAAGTCAAGGTGTCACTGAAGGGGACATATGGAGGTGCAGGACACTGCACAACTTTGCAGAAGGGAAAGGAATCATTCCACTGTTGAGAGGGCAAGCATTTCAGTACAGAGGAGCCATGCAAGACATAACCTTCTTTGCAGGAGAACTGTACAACACCAACTTGATTAGTCACTTCCCTCAAGACCAGCTGATTTTCTGCCAAGGGTGGTTCTGGACATTTTGTTGGCACACAGTTTGGGCTTTGCTTTTTGTTCCATTTCCCAGATTTCTGACAAGTCCAAGAAACATCTCCAATCAGCTCGTAGCCCTCTTCACAGAAAAACTCAACTTTGGAACCTGTATGAAAGGTTTCTCCCTTGGAGTAGCCATGCTGGATGGGTGGTGGTTTTCCACAGCTGAGGGGAACACAGCGAGGAGGTGATTCACTGTACCACTGCCGATTGGCTTGGCAAATAAATACTGAGCTCCCAACCAGATGGTAGCCAGACTCGCACTGATAATTTGCCTGATTCTCAAAGAAGTGTCCAGTTGTTTCCTGTAAAATAGATAAGACAGGGACGTATCTGAAATGAAGATGTAAGACTGGGGCAGTGGGAGTCTGATTGCATTACTTTTGTTCTCTTGATCTAGCTTTTAGCTGAATTCCAGACAGCAGACAAGGCTGTCTGCAAAGAAATGAACATAAATCACAGACACAGCATGTCTTTCCTCAAATGATGCACTCTGCTGTCAGGAAATCTGAAAGCACCACCAAAAAAAAAAAGAGAAAATTCAAGGTTTAGAGAGTAAATCTAGAAAATATTTCCTTCTGCATTCTCCTGTCTTGACCAGTGAGATCAAAAGATACGTAAAATGAAAGACAGAAAAGAAATACATTGAGAGAAGCTGCCAGAAAATTGACTATTATTGCTACGGTTCTTTAGCTTACATGTGTATCCAAAGCTGGAGTCTTCAGATGCACTACTACTGGGGGACTTTTATAAGTGTCCCATGTGCAGTTGCAGAGTCTTCAGCAGGCAGCCGAGAAGCCTATCAAAGTTGCAGAGCTGAGATATTAAAAAATGTCTCTAATGGGAAGGAACACCTAGAGGAGTAAGCCTGCCTAGGGAAGACACTACCGAACAATATGCTTTAATTAGAGGATGTATATGTCCGGAAGTCCGAACAGAAATTGTTGCTAGAAGTTCATATAGGAATTGGAATGCAAAAAACCACAACTCTTAGCAAATGTAGACTCCCTAGTGGCTAGACTTAAGGAAAGAAGATAAATGTTCAGGAGAAAAACGCGACAGAAATTCAAAGCTAAACTTTACAAAAATGTTTCTGATCTTCCTTACCGCAGTATTACCCTCAGTGCAACACTGATTAAACAGGTGTTACAGCTTTGGGCTGCCACAAGGAGATTTTTAACCTCAGGCATTGTTGCAAAGCAATTTGGTAGGGAAAGGACAACTTCTGACCTCAGCAAGGAAATATGCTTGCATCCAAAGCACACAGAGAAATTATCCCGCACTTATTGATCTAACTCAAAGCAGATTCTTTTTCACAGCAGTAAAAAGAGTAAGGCTTATGAACTGGCAGTAGTACTTTACACATCTCCAGATGACACTAGGAAAGTCACTCACAGACTAAACAAGCGAAGACTGAGATCTCAAGGAAATCAATTGATTGTCATACTACACCTTGAGTCTCCTAAATGAAAACACTTTTTAAGACAGAAAATACCACTTAAGTATCCGTGTGTTTCAGACATGATTCTGCTACAAATCCAACTGCTGTTCCTTTTGTTTATTTATTCCACCCAATCACATACTTTCTCAACTTCAACAAGACAGCCAAAAAGAAGAGAAAAAAATAGCATCAGTTATGAAGATAGATATATTCGATTTGCTACGCTATTAGGCAGATGAGAAAACAAATTTTGTACCTTAATAAAACCATTCTCAAGCTGGGGAGGTTCTCCACAGGACACTGGGTGGCATGTGGGCAAACTGCCACTCCAGTTGCCAGTGGCTTCACAGGTACGCTTCTTCTCTCCCTTGATGTAGAACCCCTTGTTGCAGCTGTAGGCCACCACTGCTCCAAAGCTGTAGTTAGTCCCACTGGCATAGCCATTGCTAATGTTGGGAGGTTCTCCGCAGCGAACTGGAATGCACTGGATGCTCAAAGGAGAGGGATTCCAGAGTCCTCCTCGAAGGCACTCAATCTTGGCTGAAGTATTCAGAACAAAGCCTTCCATGCACTTGAAGCTCACAACAGAGCCGGCTGCAAACCTGGCTTTACTGATGGACTCCAGGATGCTGTATGAGACCGTGGACGGCTTTTCACAGAAATCAGCTATGCAGTAAGGCATCTTCCTGCCCTCTGGAGGCACCCACTTCCCTTCTGCATTGCACAACAGCTGAGAGTTATCAGCCAAGCTGTAGCCATCTGAGCAGAAGTAATAAGCTATATCGCCATAGAGACGGTGGCCATTCTCTGGTGATGCATTTTCCACATGGGGTGGTTCATCACAGGACACTGCCAGGCACTGTTGGTGGCTCACACTCCACTCGCCGCTAGCTAAGCACTCTATGGTTGCAGGGCCAACTAAAGTGTAACTGTGGATAAGAAACCATATAGGAAGTCAATAAAGCATTGCTAAATGCCACCTACAGTTTCTTAAGACCCCACAGGTATAGCTTGTTAGCACTCCAGAAGACAAATAGGATCCTTTACAACAGCTACCACCACTTTCAAATGAAAAACCTCAAAGCCAACTCACCCACGGGTGAGATGTCACAATAACAGATATCCTAGAATACCTTGAGCAGAACACAACACTCTGATCTGTCCATCCGATTACAATTCCTGAACTTCCATTTTGACTGAAACTTTGCTACTGCAAAAAAAAAAAGTATTGTGCTGGGATAGGCTATCCACTCCTCAAAGAAACTATCCCATCCAGAAATCATTCCCATTTAGCAGAACTGAAGGGAGAAGGAGGTGAAAAGCCCAAAAAAGTCTTTTGGTTTCCTGTATTAGCTGCATCAATTTTCACACTTGCAAACAATGAGAAGCTTCTTAGCAAGCTACCTAGAAAAGCTGTTGCCAATAATGCATGTATTGATTTTGTAAGATCTTAAAACTCCACTGTAAAAAACAATATAAAAGCAAATATTTTTAATATTATACTTTACAATAAAGTTCTACAACATGATTACTCTTAGTGCAGTTACATTTCTTTACTCTGTATCTGGGATGCAGTTACAGGCATTACTCCATACTGCTCATCAACCTGCTTAAACTCCAGCTGCTTAAGAATCAAACGTTATCTCTGATCATCTCTTTGCTCAGTTTTAAATTCTCTGTGGTGTCTCTTACAAAAAGCAAATAAACAATACCTAGTGGAAGGGTCCCAGTAACTTTTTTCAGCTGCAGGCTGGAAACCAGTTGTTCAGATTTTGATAGCAACTTCTGTAGAAGTGCTTTGCCTTGTCTGTAAAGTATGTTTTCAGAAAAAGAGCCTACTATGTGCTAATGTTTATTATTATCAATTCTATTCATTGTCATGTAGTCAGCAGTGACTCTCCTTAAATCTCTTAACCCATCCCATAAAAAAAACTTGCATACCAAAAAGAAGCAGCTTTTTGAATCCTAATGCAGTCAAGAAAACAGAGTAAGATTTATTTCAATGTTGTTACAAATAATATTGCAAAGCTGTTTGAAAACAATATGCTGGTGTATTAATCTACCTTTTCATCATCAACAAGAAGCACAAAATCCTCCAAGTAACTCAGAGCCTGACCTTGTGAAAGCCCTTCACATTCTGCTCTGTATTTTGGACAGAGCAGTTTCAAGAAATTCAAAGGGACTGCTCATTAGCTGCAAAGATATCCATGTGCACAGCTTCTTCAAGTATCTCAGACCACCATTACATTCATGCTTGACCATCAAAATGGAGCCATGAAATTTGTTCTGAAAGATCACTACAATGCACAGATGGAAATCAAAGAAAAATACTGCACCTCAATAAACAAATACAGTTCTAAGTAAGCAGAGTTTAGAACACCAGAACACTTGCGTTACTTCTCAAAACAAAACAGCACTTTTATTAGCGTGATGAGACATGCTGAATTCTTTATGGTCACAGCCTTGAGTTTACCAGAGAAGTACTAGGTCTAACGCAAAGAAACTCATCTGTCCTGCCCTCTGAATCCTTTCCATTCTTCTCTTCCAGGATATATTCAGCTGTCATGCAGCTGACCGCTTTGGGAAATGCCTTGGTGTCCCATACTAAGCAAACAGCCCATTAAGTCTCTATCATATTTAATTCCTGGGGAGGCAAGACAGAAGCAGTGACAAAATAATTTACGAGAGGTTATTTAGGACTTGTGAAGCAGCAGAGGACAAAGCTGTACGGCCTGCAACAGTTTCACTCATCCTGAATATTAGTCCAGTAGTACTAAAATACATACCCTTCCCTGCACGTGTAGGAGACCGTGCTTCCAAAAGTGAAGTTATTTCCTTCTATAACTGCATCTTTGATGGCAGGAGGAGATCCACAAGAGACAATGCTGCAAGCTGGAGGTGTGCTGTTCCAGTTCCCTGAAGATGCACAGACAAGTACAGAGGGTCCCTGAAGGCTAAGATACAAAAATCATTATTAAGGCTGCTGCTTCAGGCTGTGTGAACAGAGAGAGCATGAGGGCTTTCCTTCTGATTTCCTGGCCCCAGCAAAGCCAAGGAGACACTGACTTCAGCAGAGTTCAGAATCTCACCTTCTATTCAAGAAAACACAATGTTGATGCTATCTGAAAGCTGGTCTTCAGAACGCTTTGAAGAGAAAGCTGTTGGAATTAATGTGGGACCTCAATGTACTTTGCACGCACACACTAACCTTTGGTGTAGTTTTGACCATTTTTGAGCAATAAAAAGTCATGGGGTGTTTAAATATTTATTTAAGCATAAACCACCTTTCCTAAGAAGAAAGGCTGAGGGAACTGGGCTTGTTCATCCAAGAGAAGAGAAGGCCCTGGGGAGACCTCACTGCAGCCTGCCAGTACATAAAAGGAGCTCACAAGCAGGAAGGAGATCGATTTTTAACATCGTCTCATAGTGATGGGACAGGAGAGAATGCTTTTAAACTACAAGAGGGGAGATTTAGATTAGACATTCAGTGGAAATTTTTCACTCAGAGGTTGGTGAGGCCCTGGCACAGCTGCCCGGAGAAGCTGTGAGTGCCCCATCCCTGGAGGTGTTCAAGGCCAGGTTGGATGGGGCCCTGATCTGGTGGGAGGCAGCCCTGCCCACAGCAGAGAGGAGCTGGGTGGTTTTTAAGGCTCCTTCCAAGCCATTCGAGGATTCTATGATCATGTGTTCCTCTGATGATTGAGCTGTATACTATCAACACTGTGCCTATCTTGAGACTGGCAACCACACCTTAGACTGAGACCTGATTTGCTCAGGTACTTAAACACTATATTTACTCAGAAAACTGAGTGTGAATGGATTAAACATTTACCAGATGAGCGTACCTCACATACCTGCCTGCATCTGGACAGGGGAATGCTGGCAGCAGGAGAAAGCAAAAAAATAATCAGACCTAGAGGTCCATATGAGGCCATTTTTTGTCAAAGTACATCTGCTAAGTATAAGGAAATATGAAGGACAGGCAGTAACTTGGAATTAACACCATATCCTTGAATATAGCATGACTGTATTCATTTGTAATTGCAGTTTATGAAAAATGTGTTTTCGATATATTTGATTACAAATGTAAAACAGAGTAAAAGACTTCAATAAACTACTACTGCAGAGCTTTTGAGGAGTGAATGAATAACAGAAGATTATTTCACTACAGGCACTGCAAAACAATACCAAACATAATACTGCCTATGCTCCAAAGCCAGTTAGGTGAATGACAATCTTTAAAGACAAATGAGAACCTACAAAAATAATGCATTCTGATTTCCAAATATTCAAGATATGTATTTGAGCTTGATGGTAAATGAAAGTGTTGCATACATGCATATATATACGTGTGTGGCAGAATCTGAATGACCTTGATAAAATTCAGTATGAAAAGCAGGAACTACTTCCAGGATTTAAAGAAGTCTTCTTACATTTTCTTTTAATATTTTAACTTTCTGAGCAATCATCCCAGACTTGTTTATTTCAGATAATAAAGAGATCTTCCAGCAATTTTCTTTGATTTGAAAGCATGCTGCCTAAATTTGTCTCCAGCAAATGTTCCAACATTTACCTGTATCCATTGTCACAAGTGTATGATACAGAGGAAAGGTAGGTTGTGCCAGTGAGTGTGTATTTTCCATTGCTAATATCCTGTGGGCTAGGGCATGTCACCATTTCACAGGAGGGTGGAGGATGGTTCCAAACACCACTAGCAAGGCACTGAATTTCCTTTTCACCCACTATGCTGTACCCATCTTTGCACCTGTATGAGAAAAAGAGAGTTGCCATCAAACAGAGAGCCTTTTATGAACTTTTATGGCCTCTAACTGGCCACCCTTTTCCAGCCTTCATTACTCATTTACCCTCATTTACCAGCTTTCTCTATAGGGCATAGAAAATTAGTATGCAAGTAAACATTCAGCTTTGCTACTGAACAGCCACAGTTATAAGCAAGTATCTTTTGATTACTTAAACCCCAACTTGTTCCTCTCCATTTATTTCAAACACTTTCTGAATTGTGACGTGCTCTTTCTGATCTGTTGCCAGATGCTCAATTAATTATTAACATGAGACATCAAACATTAAATTCCTACCTGTATATCACCTTATTGCGGTATGTAAAATTTGAGCCCCAAATGACACTGTTCTCTGGAATAACAGGACGACCACAGGATATAGCTTTAAAAAGACAGGATCATGAGAGAAGTTGATGTAACATAAATTAAAAAAAAAAAAAAACCACAGAAAACCACAATTTTATTTATTTTCTCTAAATAGGTTTGAAGAGATCTAAACCCCCTGGAAAAACTGGGTTCTTTGATAGCTGACACTTAGGGCTCTTCATTTGTATTCAACTTATGGAGAGATTTGACTAACTGGAAATAGGTAGCTGGAATTGTTCCACAAACCATACACTTTACCATCAAGAGAACTTCATCTCCACCTCCTCCTAAGGACAAAATCATTTTTTTTTCTTTGCCACACCTTCCTTTTACACAGTTGCTTCACCTCATTAGTTCTGGTTTTCTAAAACAATTTTCACAATTATGCCATGTATGTCTATGTGCACCAGCCTGTTGCTTCTTACACTGCAACACTGTTAATATTTTTAAAGACATTATTTTCCCACAAGCTGCTAGAAAACAGGAGGCTGGGTGGAAAAGAAAGACATTTTTAAAGCTTACACTAAGAAAAAGGTAATGAGATGAACCTACATCTTTGATACTTAGGAGAATCTGCAGAAGCACGCCACTGTGAATACGCAAACTGTCAGAAAAACATTAGTTGGTGCTTAAAACAATAGAAACTTCAATCTTGTGACTCAAGACTGCTAGAAAAAAAAATTCATTAGCTGTCATGGTCTCTGAAATCTCTAAACTACTACTCTTCCCTCTTTCTTCTCTACACTGACGCATGTTACAATCAGCATTCCCTCCAGGAACTACACCTTCACAATATGGTATTGGGTGGCTCCACTCTCCAGACTCCATGCATGTAAGTTTAGTCATTCCTGCCAGCTGAAACCCTTCTTCACAAGAAAAAGTTACTTGACTGCCAACACTGTACATGTTCCCATGCATATGACCATTTGCAGGATTTCCTGGATTTCGGCACTTCACTGGTTCTGAAGAAGAAGAAAGAAAGCTATTAATAACTTCACTAAGTATGAGGCTTAAGGAAAAGTTTTAGGAGATATTCGCGGGAATTTTCCAAGGTAAGAAAGCAGAACACATGGAAAACAGCCACAAGCCAATTCCAGGTTTGCTGGCTTTTCCCTGCTCTCTCTGTAAGTGACAGAAACTGAAGACTCATGCAAGTAAGCTAATCTTAATAAAGCCCTCTGTTTCTGAGTTTGAGCATAAGCACTCTGGCTGTTCGCATTCATTGTCAGAATCAAATAAATCTAGCAGTCACTTATCCCTCCATGAGAGAAAGCCCACTCTTGTGTGCCCAGTCCTCAACTTGAAATCAGCTCAGTCACCTTTTATTCCAACCTGTGCCGCTGTGTAGTCATCTTTACTCAAGGCCACCTTGCTTAATGTTCCTGCAGGCAACTCAACCCCTACTAAAATGCCTCCATGCAAGTATTTCTTCATTACACAGCTTTATTCCAAACATTGGCACACACTGCCATCCCCAGCATATGTGCTGCATGTGCAAGAGGGCATGTGTCTTGTGAAAGAATCCAATGACAATTTTGTCAATAGTGGAGACATTTAATCACAGCCTTGTTCAGGCCAAAGTGATTAGGAACAGAGAGCATGCTTCCTCTTGTACCTCCCTACAATCAATTAATGGCAGCTGTCTTCCATAGCCCAAGACAGTGACCTATAGAGAATCTTGGAAGGCTAACGTAATGTTTTTCTTTCCCATACCTGCACATTTTTTACCATCTCCTGTGTAAGGAGGGATGCAAGTGCAAACATAGGATCCATTTGTATTGAGACAGGATGCATGCTCATCACAGTCTGATCCAACAGCGCATTCATCAACATCTACAAAAAAGAAACATAACTGAGTATCTTTAGGATGGTATTTGTAATACACATTTGCTTTAGATTTCTGTTTCACTGTCAAAAGGAATCGCTTTAATTAGTATAATTAAAAACTGTTTACTTCAATCACAGTTTTGATGCTTCAGTAAAAAGATTTAATTTTTAAATTAGTATTTAAGTTTTCCAGGTAACTTACTATAAAATACTGTAAAATGTGAGAAAACTGAAGAAAAATTCCTGTTAATCTTCAATCAGTGCTTCCACAAAAATATTTTGTTTCAAAGCAGTGAAAGAGCATTCATCGTAACTCATGTGCTGCTGTCTACTAGTTTGGACAGACACTAAAAGGGATAGCTTTTGCATGAAACACACATTTAGAAATCCTTTACACCTCAAACTTCCCAAATGTTAACACAAGGAAACTTAGTCAATGGGGGAAACATTTTGAACCATAAAACATCAGAAAAGTCCCATCTTTGCTGAAGAGACTTACACTAGACTAGGAATGAGAAGTCTCTGCAGTTGACAGGAAAATTAAAATGAGTTCAAAATACATCAGTTATTATAATTAACTATTTATATGATAACAGTGTCTAGAAATGCCAATTGATAATTTATGCTTCATGTCACTTGGTACTGTGCAGTAAAAAAATCCCTGAGTCCAAATTACTTCATATGAGATTTCAAATCCTGACTGAAGAGAAGTGTTCTTGGTAAAACAATGAGTCATAAATTGCAAGAGATGAATTTCAAAATATCTCACTGAAAAACAGCAGTGACAGGGATTATTCCTCCTATAAGCCAGACCATTATGAGATAGAACAACTCTTCATTTCAAAATTCTTCTACAGGATAGATGTTGATCTTTGCCCCCTTCGAGGCAAGAAAAAGCAATACAGTTAAAAAAACAAGATCTTCTGAATCAGTGTGTTAACTCCTCACTGCTGAAGGAGTCTGGCCAGCATGAAAGGTGCCAACCATGCTACAAAAAGAAAGAGAGTTTCTCTCTGACATGCAGGATGAAAATGGTTCATTAAAATCAAAACTGTTGCCAATTACACAAGCATCAAGATCATGCAAAATACTACCACAGCAGAACATGAATGACTGCTTCTCACGTAGTTTCTTTTACGACAAGGAAGTCTGGAAGGACACTGAGTCATCCATAACAGAGCAAAAGAATACCCTAGGGCATAGGTGTATGGCGTATGTGTCAGGCTTTGTTAGTGCCTGCCTTGAGAGTGAGTAAGAGAGGTAAAGGATGGACCAGGGTTTTAATTTAATTTTTCTTGTTTTCATTTTCCGCATCTATTCTTCTCTATGAAAGAGAAAACATGCTGGAAGGTGAAGCACAGGGAACTTCCTTCCCAAATTATTCTTTGTACTGCAGAGATGTTGAACTATGTGGACAGCCTTGCAACATTTATTCTGAGTCTGGTCATGTTTATGCCTTTGATTAAAGAGAAGAACAACAGACTGGATGGTCTGTTTGGAGGTTCTTAAGAGTCCCAAAGGACTAGATGCTATAAAACAAGATGGATCCTGCTCCAAAGAGAATTTTGGCAGAACTAGAAGGCTGTTCACTTGACTTTTGCTCATTTTGACTGAAAAAAACCCACACCTAAGTTTTGTACTTAAACATTTGGACAAAACAACCCATCAAATCAAACATAAACATAAAAGTTGCCAGGTTACTACTCTGCAATTCATGTTAGACACAAGTGAGGCAGCAGCAATTTGAATCCAGCTTGTCAGTGTATTCCAGGGGGCATCCGCTGGAGACATGGCCTTACAAGAAGAAACATCTATCCCTCCCCTCTGTACGCAGCAGAGTGTTGGTTTCTCATCTTTCAGCCCCTAAATCTACATCTGGTACATCAGACCCAGCTGACCAGGAAGGAAGTTAAGGTGTGGCAACTGTGAGAGCTGTGTCCACAACTGTACTGCCAACTTTCTCAATGGTGCAGCTGCTTGCTGACAGGCATGCTGAGGAGCAGGGAAATGCAGAGGTCAGTAGCAGAGAATGCAAGGACTCCAGGACTAAGTGAATCTGAAAGTAGAGAGGCTGGGAGTGCAATGCAGGCTTATCAGGTAGGGAGTATAGGATTTGGAACTTGCAACAGGATTGAGAAGGAAAGGTACCAGACTGCAGTCCTGGCTTGATATAATGCTGAACACAGGATTTCAGAAATGTATTTTGGAATGTGATTTCTGAGCTTCTGCCTAGCTTTCACAATTTCAGAATGAAACTACACCCAAACCCAAGAGCACAGGATTAGTACAAGATTGCCAGTCCATGCAGCAGTATGTATGGCATGTCTCACCAAGGCATGATGGTGAAATGCTGCTCCAGCTCCCATTGTCCTTGCAGAACATCTCAAAGTCACCCAACAAATAGTATCCACTGTTGCACTGATAGGTAATGGTGCTGCCAGCAAAAAAGTCCTCAGCAGCATAACCGCCATTCTCTAAAGGTGGAGGGACTCCACAGCTAATTCCTGCAATGTGTGTGAAAAGAGGGCACAGATATTAGCAGAGCAGACACTAATTGACTTCAGAATAATTTCACATTGGAGCCACCACCAGAGACCTTTCTTTGGAACAACTGTGGAAACCCATCCATAAGAAGATCCAGAATTTTTCTGAAGTAGCTGATTGATTACAGGTCCAGCAGGGTCTTGCTTTGTGGGCACTTGTAAATCAGAGTCTGTCCAGCTCCTGACATTCTGCTAGCTTTGGAGGAGAAATCTGTGACTAAGATCTCAGCAGATGTCTTTCTGTCACAATTCCCCTGATAATCAACAATCTTTAATGGGTTTTAGGGAAAAAGGAAAACTAAGCTTGCATGGAGGTTCCTGTTACTTCCCTTTACTGAAAAACAAGCTCAGTGTTGTTGTGATTGAACAGTGCAAAATCAGCAAACAATTACTGTGAGGTCACAGCACTAAACTGAGACCACAGTGAGACTGGAACTCCTGACATATAACCCTTAGCATCACTTTGAGTGTAGTAAAAAAATCTCTCCCGATCCCAGCTGTGTTTGTAGAAGGTGTCACTCTACCTGGCTGCTCCAGGCTGCTACTTATTCCAGCAGAGCTGTTCACATCTTCCTATCAACCAAAACGAGATAAACTTATTCTAGTGGTTACAGAGCCCATCTTTGCAACCACAAGGACTGTAGCAATTTCTTTTGTAGCAATTCCCCAGACCTTTGCAAGGACCATGCAGTAAGACACTGTGAAGTGTTTAGAGCCCATGGCATTGGAAGTCTGGTAGCAGAAAAGGATCTTGCTTGGTGAAGGCAGTGATTACACTGAGCCTGATGCAGGCAGTACAAGAGTCTATACTGACTAGGCCTGTACCACACTGTCCACTATAAAATATTTTAGTTTGTTTTTTTTTTTAACCAGGAAATAGCTATCTTCATCCCACTTTCACAAATTAAGTTCTTGGGGAACAGATTGAGAAAAGTCAGTGGGCAAGCCCGGCCCTCAACTGTTCAACGCACTTGTGGCAGTTCTGTTTGGAGCTACTTGCTCAATGTGGAAAACTGTCTGGCTCAAAACAGAGAAATCAGATGACAACACTACCAGAGTTCTGGCACCATGTCATTGCTAACACACCAAGAAAAAGCAATGCTTTCTATGCAAGAGAAATTATGTTCTACTGAAGAGGACTTCCTTCTAGGCAAATCCTCACAAACATGCTAATATTCAGGCGAAAGAGGAGACAGATCCTGAATTTGTACTATGAACAACTGAATAGAGGAGAAGTCATGAAAACCAAACACAATCCAGACCAAGCTACTTTTAAGGTATTTTTTAAAAAAATTGATGATTTATGACCAAATCTCTGATTAGTTTTGGGATCATGCAATAACCTGCTTCTGGAGCTAATTTACTGTTCTGCTGAAAAGAGAAATACAATCATCTCCACTGTATGCAACTACAGTCACATGTGCAGTCACAAAAGAGCAGAAAAAAAAAGCAGAAGATAGAACAATGTATGCAGCCTAGTTTCCTATAAGACATTCTAGAAGTGTCTTCTAGAAATGTCTACTAAGTTCTGACACTTGAAACTCACAGATTCTCTAGTATTTCCTGTGCATCTCCCACATTTCCTGGTACTATGGGGAATGAAAGCTCAAAGTATCATTTTGCTAATCCAAATGGACTCATCTCCACCACAGGCATTAGAAACTGACTAAAAAAGTGCCAGAATCAATTCACAGTGTACTTCCTGCTTGGTAAAACTTGAGTTTAGCTTTAAGCATGTATGTATATGCTGCAATATGGATGGATTCAACCATGTCACAGTTGGAGGGATAAAGAGATCATGAATATCATTAGGGCCCAAACAGCAGTCTGGGTTTCCTAATCCCGTCAGCCCACTGAGACAACTCACTTTCACAGCGTGGAAAGGGTCGCGTCCACTGTCCCATGTTAAGGCAGTG
This sequence comes from Numida meleagris, assembly GCF_002078875.1. Lineage (NCBI taxonomy): Eukaryota > Metazoa > Chordata > Aves > Galliformes > Numididae > Numida > Numida meleagris. The sequence continues at coordinate 66,073,783 of NC_034438.1, forward strand.
CTGAACAGAGTTTCCCACTATCTGGAAGCCTGGGTCACAGGAAAGGCTGACTTTTGACCCTGGCTTTAAATCAGATGAAGAGGCACGCAGATGTGGTACAGATCCTTGCAAAGATGGACAATCTGTGGACAAAATGCATGCATACAGTAAAAGATTTATCTATGCACTGAAAGGAGCACATTTTTTATCTGACTGCTTGATCCTGTGTAAGTTTATCCAGGAGAAAGTTTGGGGAAGTGTTATGCTAAGCTACATCCTACTTGGATTCAAACAGTTTTGAGAATCATCAAAATACAACATAAGGAAAAAAATCTGCAGGAAAAGAAGTGAGAAGACAGAAGCTATTTTAATAATGTCCAATTATTTTTATAAGAAAAGACAAAGAAAACTCCTTCTGACCAACCACCATCTTCACTCTTTCTCATCTCAATTCAGGAACTAATAAATCTCCGTCAGAAATGCCAATGAACTTTTGTTACAAAACTGTGGAATTTGAGGAATGAAGGACTGCATGTTCCAACTGTTATCAAAATAATTTATTCAAGGTTTGTAGGACAAAAGCTGCAAACTAGCATATTTAACCTCATAAAATAGTCTTATAACATTATTCAGAAAAAAAGGGTTCTAGAAAAAAAGGTTCTAACCGGCACAAAATATACTCTTGTAATCTATCTTCACTCTTCCCACAACTCCTGGAAGGAAATCTGGCCAGGCTAGCACATTTCCTTTTTGGAGTTCTTCTGGACAGGAGGTAGCCAGAGATTTTACCTATGGATTTAAAACAGGTGATTAGGTGCTGTTTAAGGAACATGTAAAAGAAGAATATTAAAAAAGAAGTATCTTCCATGTCTGTATGCAACATTAGAACAAATCATTGAATGAGTCATGTTACTCTCTCCTAGCACAATAATTAATTGTTACTCCATATTTATAAGCCTGCTAGCTGTGGATAGGCAGGTGCAGAGGTAATACCTAAAGGAGTACTTGTCACACAAGCCAAGTATAAAAAATGATTCTTGAAAAAAGTGCCAGAGAAAGATAAGGGCTTTGAATTCACTCTCCATTACCTTTGCTCACAGTAAATCGAGGAGCAAAAAGGAAACATAGTTCCAGAGTGTGACTGGAATTAAGCTGTATTACTGCCACACAACTATCCACCACCTTTCTCCCTACCAGGGCAGACGTAATAATATCTAAGCCACAGAACTGCTGAAAAAAAAAACCAAGCCCTGAGGAGGTCAAATATGCAGTAGAAGGATAATGAAGGATTTCCTGTTCTTTTAAGATATTTAAGAGGAAAGTGATCTGTGGAGAAAAGATGATTATTCAATTAAGAGAACATGTTTGTAATTAGGCTACCGAGACTACTTCCTATTCCTTGTCTCTGCGGCGCTGGTGGCTTATTCCAGTAATTCTCTGTCAGTGAGAAACCAATGTTTTCTTTAGCACCATGAAAAAATGATTTAACAAGAGCAAAGATGAGCAGCCCAGTGGCCTGGGTACATCTCAGCACTGCCAGCAAACTCATGCGGTGTAGCTTCAGGGCACAGCCAGTCACTCAAAACCCCAGGTGTGACCAGTTCTTGGTGAACAGTTGGATAAACTGCCTTTATCAGAAGGATTGCTAGCTTCTGTCCAGTCTCAAGCAGATGAAAAGAACTACCAAAAGCAGTGTATTATACTGCTTGTTTTTGTGAGAAAGGAAGGTGTGTCATGAACCTCATACTGAATTTTTCCTCACATTACTCCTGCCCTGAACTCCAGATAGGCTGATTAGAGTTTAGAGCAAGCTTAGCTAGAGAACACTGTGATCTGCCCTGTTTGTACAGAGCCCATTTCAAATACCTCACTTCAACAGTCTGCACTGATGGAAACAGCAAGGGACAAGGGCTGCAAAGCATCTGCCAGGAAAAGAACCAGTCTATGGAAAATAAATGTGCATGTGGATAAACAACTAAAGCATACAAAGAAAAATCTTAAAGAACAGACTTAGCCTTTCTGGTATTCACAGCACAACATATCCTGTCACCCCACTTTCCTAAATGGCCAAGAATAGGAAGATAAGACTTAGTGAATAGCTCTAGCTGGCTAGTACAAAACTGATAATAGCAAAGATAATGGTAGTGATCTAGTATCACTTTATAATGCTTTATAATGCTTTATAAGGAACGAGGTAAAAACTTCAAAGGAAGCATTTTTGGCTTAGTTCCCTGTCAGGTTTCTCATCTTTTCAGATAAGTAATACAGATACTACAAATGACAGGCAGGACTTTCTTCTTAACTACAGCTATACTGTATTTGAAGAAAATTGGAATTTTACCCAGTCTGTCAATAGCATTAAAGCGAGGTGGACACTGAGAAAGACTCAGAAAATCCCACTTAAACTCTTCACCAGTGTGTCTTATAAAATCACATGTATACTCTTTAGCTTCCTATCTGCTAGTGCAAAAAATCTTTAAGATTTGACTTGGCAATGCATCACATGGAGATCTCAAAGGCCAAGAATAGCAACAGATTAGTTCTGAGCCCAGCAGAAAGCTAAAGTAGTAAAGAAAAGGACAAAGAAACAGTGATGACATTTGGATGCTGGAAGCAAAGATTTGGCTTTGCTTCTTCTTCTATTTCCTGCTCATATCATTATTTTGAATCATTGATAAAACAGAGTGATAAACCACTAAGTAATGGTAAAAATGTTAAGATTACTTCATGAAAAGAGCCCCTTCCTCCACAAAATGCCTCTGACTTTGAACTTAGTCTTTGATACTCAAGTATTACCAAGTGACTTATAATTCCTGTCTGACCTTCAGGCATGAAATACCAGTGTCTGGCAGTAACGGAGATAACAGTATCCCTGCTGTGTGAACAGGATAACAGCAAGAAAACCAAGAGAGCAATTATCCCCATGCATCATACCACAGAGAACACACCAGAGTGACACAGCTGCCACAAAACGAAGAATTGTGAGGTCGCAGCTGGACTTAAAGAAAAAATATTCACTCTGTGGATAACCAAGCACTGAAACTTGCCCCTTTGAGAGGTTCCAGGATCACTGTCCTTGGAGACATCCTTTGATCCACTGTGATTTTTTAACTCCGTCGAAGTTTAGTGCCAAATCTGTATTTTGGTACCTACGTAAATGCAGCCTAATATTCAGTTCTACTGATCATCTAGACTTTCCCTTGGTCTATATAGCTCAAAGATTTTTCACAGTGTCTAATGCATTAATTGAAATTACGATGCCTCCCATGTGAAGTTTTAATGTGGCTTTATACAGCAGGAGGAGGGAACTGGAACTGGTAAAACAAGTCCTGATATCGTTTCACTGGGTTTTCTCTCTCTGCTAATAAGTTGTTAGCCTTTGTATACGGCTTCTCTTTCAAAGAACCTTAGCATAGAAAAGCTCAGTCAAAACAGAAAGTTACTTCAGTGTTGATTTTACTCTATCTGTTCTTAAAGCTGCCCTACTTGCTACTCTAAGCTTATTACACTAAGACAGAACTTCATCTGGTCCCAGAGAACCAGATCCTTGAACGCCTTTTCAGAGATTCATCCTGTGCTTAGATAACTGTTCCCAAACATTGCAGTAAGGACTTACCTGCTGTGGAGACAGGACATAGTCCCAGATATTGAGCTGACTGATGGAGCCAACAAAAGATTCAGCTGGATTGAATCCCTCTCCCTTCTGATCTTGCTCTTGTCCCAGCACAAGTGCACCACCACCTAATCTCGGAGAGGATTGGAACAGGGACAGGAAACAATATCTTAAAGCAGCAATCCCCACAGGAAGAACGAACAACAATGCAAAATTTGGCTATTCTATGTTGTTAAGATTTTTACAGAGCTGGCTCTAGGATATAGTTTCTAGCCAGCACTTACTGTGAAATATATTACAGTGCAATGCAAAACACAGTTTTGAGCAGGAGGGGCATATTTCACAGTGCCAGCTTGCACTTCCTGCCTCAAGGAAATCTTAGATTAAATTTGAATCCAAACCCTGAGAAGTGCACAGATTATTAGAAGAGAATCAACACTGCAACATGCCACATAAATTAAATTTTCTCACACAGATTACACGGATGTGCATTATGTAAGCCACAGGAGTGTGTGGAACATGGGCAAAAAGTAATGGAGCCTACATATTTTGAGTCTTGCCTCTAGACATAACTTCAGTGTTACTGGAAAGTAATGGAAAAGCACAATGTGCACAGACTAACATACTGCCTTTTTTTTTTTTTTGCTTTTTTTCTGTTGGTATGGAAGTTTTTCAAAAGTCTGTAAATCCTGAAGGTGGGGGTATGAAAACACTAGCAAAATCACATCTCTTCGCAGCAGTCTAATGCCAAGCCTTTCACAGCAATTTGATGCTGAAGGTACTCCTTTTCCTGTCTTCTGATATTACTGGAAAGACTACTGAGCACAGAAAACAATGAAATAGCAAAACCCATCTTGACAGGACGAAGTACAAACGTTATTTTAGGAAGACATCTGAGAGTTAACAAACAGGAGAAGGCTCATATGATGAACTTTCAGCACACATTTCTACAGGAAATGCCAGTTTAACTTAAAGTTTTTGTGTGAGAAGCATATTCTCTCAAAGCCATTCCAAAACCTGCTCAACATAGGCTCCTTTGTGGACTAAACTGTGCCACTCTCAAAAGAAGCTATCTACTACTTTAGCACAGAACTGTGTACTTGGTCTTCAGTAAGGCTGAAGGAACTGTCTTCATGAACAAGAATAGCAAAGAAGATCCTTGTCTAAATGTTGAAAACATGTTAAAACACCAAAATGATCATTTCTTTGCAGGTGCAGAAAATTCTCCAAGAAAAACAAAAATTATGCAACAGATTTGGGGTAACACAAACAAAGCATACCAGGGATTTTTGAGCCAACGGAGAGCCCGCTGCCGCCATCAGATAGCTTTCCATCAATGTACACTCTCCATGCCCCATCCATGCATGTCCATGTGACGGCAATGTGATGCCAATTACCGTCATTCACTGAAGGACAGTCTGTGATTCTCTCTTTTCCGTTTACATACAGAACCCAACTGTGTGGAAGGAAGATGAAAGCAGACTCATTTGCATGCAGCAACTTGAAGAACATGGCCAGTACCACATGACTCAAAGAAATGCTGTCTGCTAAACAAGGTGTCTGTACCACACAAGGAATCTCTCCAGAAGTATTTGTACCGTCTGAGAGAACCACTATGATATGCACATATGTGCACACATCCTAAAGTTTTCATTTGGATCCACTTTTGCCTCTGGCATCACATCACAACCTAAGTGCTAAGCTTGAATTTTTTTCAATCACTGTTTCAAGGTGTCATTTAAATGATCTAAATGTAGTCCAGACAAAAACATTCTGCTTTTTAAACTTCAACATTTTCTTGACATTACTTTTACACTTACCAAGAAATGGAGGAAACAAAACAGAGAGTAAACAAAACAATGGGGCAACTCCAGGTTAAGTTTGCATGCCGAAAGATAGGCAAAGCTGAAATTCAAGGCTATGCTGGCTATGTTTTCTTTATCAGTTCAAGACATCTTGCAAACCAAGAAAAGCAGAATAGTGGTTTACCCATTGTAGTCAGTCAGAAGAAATGCATTATCACTTCCATTTTCCACTGCATAAGAAATGGGAGTTCCATAGTTGGTGGTGTCAGTGGATTTCATCCAGAATGTACATGTGATGTCACCAAGTGATGGAAGAACACCGTCAAGCATAACGTACCCATAGATACCAGAGACTTCAAAATCAAGATTGAAACCAGAGGACTGTTCTGCAACAAAGACAAAGAGTTTTCAGAGCTACATTCCAGAAAATCCAGAAACGGTACTGAATGAATTCTAATCAAATGTAAGAAAATGGAACAGAACCCATCTACAAAAACTATTCCCTTTAAGTTGGTCAGGGTGAGAAAGAACATACAGCAGTCAGGCCTCAGCCAGCATACAGAGATTTCTACAACTAAAACACACAAAAGGTTGGAAGAAATACAACTGAAAAAGCAGCTGACAATCTAACAAAGAATGAACAAGAACCTTGCACAGCACTGGGTATGCTTTTCAATCTCCTGCCAATAAACTGACATAACCATCTGCCATCCAACAACCCAAAAAGGTGTGATCAGCTTGTGCCATTTCATGCACAGGAGTCAATACACAAAAAACAGCAAATGAACAAAAAGGTTTTTTTTTCTGAACTGAAACACACTGCACTGGTGTAGAACGCTTCTGTGTTGCACATATTCAATGCAGAGTGGCATGCATTATGAGAATATTACATGCAAATGTACCATCTGGAGTTCTCCTGAAAGCTAGGTGTTACTTAAACTCAGACACAGGATCTAGTCTAAAAGATCTGTATGTTCTCTGCTATCTTTGCAATATCAACATGATTTCTCAACTACCGTTTAAAGATTCACCAACTACTAGTAAAACAGTACAGTTTTCATGGTTTGGCTAAAAGACAAATGGAGCTGAGCGTCATGGTTGTGTGGTGTAACTCCACCATTACCCAGGGAACTGCACCAGATGTGACACTATTTAGCAGACTGTAGGAAAGTTGATAGTACTTCTAAAGTTGAGACTACTGGGCCCTAGTCACTACCTCTACAATGTAAAGTCCTGCAAGAAATATAAGAAAAACAAAGAGCTAATTAGCTCAAATACACACAGCACATACAAATTACACTTGACAGACATAAAGGGTCTTAAAATTATAGACCTGTGCCTTAGAAAAGAAACGCATATAGATATGACTTAGCACACATGGTGTTACTTGTTTGCAATTATATGTATTAACACAGCAGTCACAGAGGTTCCACTCAGCCTTTCAGACTCCCACCACCCTATCTGCTTTCTGAGGAAGCAGTATGAAATCAATTCAGCCAGTGCAAATTCTTCCCAGAGGCTAGGCAAGCCACCTTTTTCTGACACTTGGTCCTGTGTACCTGTTTCACACCTGCTGCCTGTAAAGCCAGGAGGACATTTACAAACGTACGAGTTCAAGGCATCCACACAGGTGGCATGGTTTAAGCAGGGGTTGGAGGCACAGTCATTGATGTTCACTTCACAGTTTGGTCCTGTGTAACCTGTCACACATAGACACCTGCGGAGGAAAAGAGAACACACTTTAAATGTGGTTGTTGTAAAAAAATTCCAGCGATAAGGCCAGGTTTGCAAATGGGAATGTCATGCACTGAAAACTGAGCAGAAAGTATACTACAGAATAAATGTAGTTTCATTTTGGTTGTTCCTTTTAAGTATACTTGTATGCTATCAGCTGATAGGGCTGCAGCATTTTAGTTCTTAACAGGGACAATATAATATTTAAATCCAATGCCTGCATTTCTTCACATGAAACTGGGAGACTTTATTGTTGGATTCCCATGAGAGAAGCATGCCTTCTCAAGTCCAGAGAATTACAGATTAGAGGTAATTGACCTTCCAGGCAGAGAAATGCTGCCACTGCGGGAAACTAACATATCTGAAAGGTACAAAAACTTCTGGGGCTTTGGGGACGGAAAGGCTTGCTGAAGACAGACAATACTAGCTGATTTGTCCTGCTGTGATTCACGACAGGACATTCTTATCAGTATTCATAACAGATCTGACTTCAGTTACCCTAAAACATTAAGAAGTATTTGAAAGATTCCATTATTGTTAGTATTTTAATCTTTTTGCTCTCTCCGTGTCATGTAGGCTTCAGAAAGGTAGTATCATCAGATACATATACCACCATCAGTTACTCTAGAAGGAAGCAAACATTTGAGATTTGAGAAAAGTATAATTCTTTTGGAATAAGAGTACCTAAACATGTCCTGGTTTTGTCTGGGATAGAATTAACTTTCTTACATTAACTACTACTGTGACATGTTTTGGATTTGTTATGGAAATAGTTGCCTTACTTGCTGCAGACCAGTGCTTGCACAGAGTCAAGGATTTCTCTGCTGCTCATTCTGCTCTGCCAGCACAATAATTTCAGAGGGGACACAGCCAAGACAGCTGACCAAAACTGACTAAGGGCATATCCCATATCCTATGACATCATGCTTAGAAATAAAGCTGGGATAAAGAAGGAGGAAGCACAGGAGCATTACAGAGTTACAGTGTTTGTATTCCCAATAAACTATTATAGGATGAAGCTCTACTTTTCTGGAAATGGCTGAATATCTGCCTGTTTATGGGAAGCAGTGAATGAGTTCCTTACATTTCACTGCTTGCTCGAATAGCTTTTGCCTTACCTATCAAACTTTTTTTTATCTTAAACCACAAGTTTTCATACTTCTTCCTTTCCGTTTCTCTTCCCTAAGCAACTGGGGGAGTGTGAGCCAGCAGCTGCATTGGGCTTAGCTGCCAGCAGGGATTAAACCACAATGAACCTCTCTCACCCTACCACGTTACAATCCTAACATGCTTATACATCAAGCTCTGCAGATTTTCTTTGCTGTCTACCTTGGAATTAAGGGGTGGGGACACTAGGATTTATCTTTGCTTTTAAAATCTCTGTTAGTGTCCAAAAAGGGACCCCTGCTGAAATCTAGGACATTTGAAGCACCACAACAGACCTGACTTTCCACACTGTATACATCAATGATCTATTTTTCACCTGAAGTTGTTGATACCATCTTTGCATGTAGCCCCATTCCTACAGGGTCTGCTGAGACACTCATCGATGTTTCTTTCACACAAGACACCAGTAAAACCTGGGAGGCACTTGCAGGAGAAACCGCCAACTCGATCTTCACAAACAGCTCTGTTAAGACATGGGTTTGAAAGGCATTCGTTGATCTCTGATTCACAGTGAACACCTAAAAAGAAAAGAACAAAGTCACAGCTGCATTTTGATTTAACCTGAAAAAGGGTCACCAAACCATTCCTGGTTTCTTAGGACTGTTACCTACTTTCTAGTAGCAAACACTGGAGTAGCAGGACTAGGATTTACTCCGTTATCTGAGGTAAACTGGGCACAGAAACATTACAGGAATCATCTTTGCAGTTGCAGAAATTAACGTCTATGTTAGGAATCCAAATGGATATTGCCTACTGTATGAGTACTTTGGGCTGAATCCAGAAATAATCAGAGTAACTATTCTGATCAACTGATGAAAAGCTGCTACAAAAGATATTAAGTTTGAACCTTAAAAATAATTAGAAAATGTGAAAAATGAAAAAAAAATCATGACAGACATGAATTGAGGATTTCTGCTGAAATAAAGGCTCTGTGTTACAAGCTGTGAAAAATAAACTGCACATGATTTTACTTTTTTTTTACTTCTAACACATTAATTCAATCCATGTTAATTGTGTTGTTCTTTCCTCAACAACCACACAGGAAATTATTGGCAAAGTCTGGAGTAGAAGACCAATCACCCAGTAGGTCTTCTGAAGCCACAGTATTGCACTACAGGGACTTTTAGAGATTACATGAACCTGTGGAAGCTAATACACCCAAATCAACATACCACATATGTAACACATAGCAATGAGACTGAAATACTTTGGTCAGGGTAGGAAGACATCTTTCTGGGTTAGAAAGAATGAAATCTGGCTCACACAAGAAATACCGTACCTGTGAATCCTTTTGCACAAGTGCAGCGGTAACTGTTTTTCTCGTCAACACAGTGGCCTCCATTCAAACATGGACTGGAGTTACATTCATTTATATCCTTCTCACACAAGAGACCTTCAAATAGCAAAAGGGCATAATCAACACACAGTCAAGATCTGCATGATGTGGTGTTCAAACACAGAGGGCAGAGCTGCACTGCAGCCCTTGCATAACAAAGGCCCGATGACATCAAATGATAAACTCCACGTTTGATTGCACTATTGAAAACATTTGCAGCGATCATCTGTACTACTCAGCTGACGGGATGTGCAATACGCCAAGACCATGGCTTGTCTTTATAACATTTTAAAAACACTCAGCAAGTGTTGCTGTCAACACATGTGTAGCCATAAACTTAATGAAGTCCATTTCTGGAGGAAAACACTAGGTCTTCTTTTTAATCTGCTGCAAAATGATGTATTCTTATAGTTTACTTTTGTATTTAGAAATTAAGTACTTTGGCAAAGTACTTAAGCATGTCAGTTTCCCCACATATTTCAACATCTTTGACATGCATGCAGGTGACAGTTAAAAAGACCGAGGAACAAGATAAGAGAAAAGCTATTCACTAACTCACAAGGCTGCAGTAAAGCAACTGCATAAATGCTTTGTCTGATCAAGCCATACTCAGTTTCACACACATTTTCCCTGTGATGAATTACTAATTCCCTAATCTTCAATCTTTATTTCCTTTTTTTTCATCAGAAAAGTAATATCACAAAACAGAAGCACATGCTCTCAGAGTCACTGTCCTTTTTATTTTAAAAGTTATTCACGTACAGTACAACTTTCTTCTAGCCTATAGATCTGTCTGCTTTCCTGTGATGGTTCTATTTAGCACTGCCCTGTTGTTTTGTGTTATCTACCCAGCACAGAAGTAATAGGTTTCTGAAGAAGAAACAATTAAATTACCAGAATAGCCTGGCTTGCAATGACAAACAAAGGTCCCAATGCCATCTTTACATACTCCATTATTGTGACAAGGAGAGGATTTACATTCATCCATTTCTGTTTCACATTTCAAGCCTAGAATGCAAAATAAAGGATTGAGAACATGGAAACAAAACAGGAAATTGCTCCAAAACTACAGAAGTTATGATTACTTGATGTAGCAAAATATGATTATCAATTGTGTACATTACTAGATATTCGAGTTATCTTTTTTTAAGGCTGTATTTTAACAGTGACCTGAGACAAAATGCTATTAAAAAAACTATGAAGAATATGAGACAATAGTTCGATTAGTTCCAGGTGGTCTCACTTAATATTCTGTCACAACTAACAGACGAGGAACTTTTTGGTAACAAGTCATCTGTTTGCTTTGGAGCAACCATTAAGCTGACAGGAAGAAGAAAAGGAATATCTGGTGGAATTAGCCGTTCACAAAGCAAACTTCCAGGTTTTACTAATCATAAATATCACTAAGCAAAGGAGTTTAAAATCCACAAAGCTTTGCTCAATGCATTCTCACTGAATTCCATGGGATTTTTTGTTAATACCACTAAAAGAAATACCACTCAAAATCCCCTTTTACCAAACATCATATAATTCAGCAAAAACATAAGGAACTATTTCTCTTCTTTTAAAACTTATGCATGATATATCCATGACAGACATTGCAGTTAGCCTATACTCTTGCACTGAAATGTTCCGCTCCTTTGTCTTTGCTCATGTTAAAGGTCTGGAGCCATCTTAGCTTCTCCCTTTGCTTCTCACATTTTTTACCTGTATATCCAATTGGACATATGCAAATATATCCACTTCCCAACTGTTTGCATGTCCCATTGTTGCGGCATGGCTCCAGGAAACACTCATGAAACACCTGCCACAGGCAATAATAATACAATTACAGTAAATGTGGAAATAGCTGTGGAACAAAATATTCTCATTTTAAATAGCACACTCTATAATCACTTTGGAAAGCTGGGAATAAAAACATCCCTGGCATTAACTTCTAGACTTTCCTCTCTGTCTCCTCTACACACCAACCATTTTTTATTTCTAGAGAAGAATGTGGATTACTATTTTTAATTACCAAAACATGATCACTGTGGCTCTTCCCCTAGAACTCTCTGAGCTGTGGTTGACAGGTGACATTTTATAATATGCTGTATTTTATATGAGAGTTCTCTGCTTTGCATCCTTTTATGCAGGCTAATCACTTCCTGCTACTGGTCATTAAGTGAACTGGTGGTGGGCTTCAGTGTATGGCGTTATTTTTTCTCAGGTTGCAAACCTGAATTCAGAAAATTGAGTATGTGGTAAATACAATCATGGAAGATAAGTCTGTCACCTAATGGGAACATTAAAGATTTAACATCTTTAGCTTATGATCAGTCAGCTTTGCTCCTGTAGCACATTATCTTCACTTTTGATTCATATAAAGCAGCCCTGAGTTACAGGCTGGGTGATGGGTAAGGCAGCATCTGTGGCACATACTGTCACTAGAGTAGTTTCTATTATGTGAGGATTTGCCTCTATTTCAAAAGCAGTACTCACAGCAGAAAGGAACTCTGCTTGCCTCCCCTCAAGTATATCCATACTGTAATAAGCAAAACAAAGATTTTGCAACCGGGACTTAGATTCCTGGTAGTCACTTCTACAATCCAGCATGTGGAAGCCACAAAATGACCAAGTATGATCAACTTACTTTTCATGAACTGGCTGAACCCTCTCCATGGAGTTCACATTTCTCATATGTGCCTGATAAATATTTCATACATCAGGTGAAGGCTTCAAGTCCAACATTTAAGACTGCCAGTGATCTGATGTGGCCACTCTTATGCAGCAGAAGTGCTTTTATAATCAGAAAGAGGGTTTGAAGCTTCCCCTAACAATCATCACTCTCAACTCTTCAGGAAATGCAGTCAGCATAACAATTACATTTAAAAAAGCCTTATTCATTTACTGCTGACACAAGACGTGCAGCTTCTTTTATTAGAGGTAGTACTAGAAAACATATCTTGTTCTTGCCTGACTGCTGACTTTGTACTGTTTGCTGATATTTTCTGGAGAGGCTGGTATCATCATCACACTTTCCTCAGCAGCTGAGAAAGTAGAGCCAAAACCTAAGGAGGAAAGATACAAATATATTGTTAATAATACTAGATGGTAAATTTTATATTCCATGAGGGCATCATAAGTGCATTTTAGTAATGCATCTAAAGAGAGTCTGAAAAAAGTGAATTTATGGGAATAAAACCCCAAATTCACAGCAAGCATGTAGCATCTTATATTTACATATTTAATGTGTAAGTATTTGGAAGTTTTCTAAAAGATACATATGCATGTATACACGTCACATGTATTTATATATGCATACACATACATACTTTCTTTTGTATACACATCATAGCATCACAGAATCATAAAAATCATAGAGTCGTAGCATATCCCAAGCTCTAAGGGACTCACAAGGATCATCAAGTCCAAATCCTGGCTCCACACAGGGTCACCCAAAATGAAATGCAGTGTCCAAACACTCCTTGAACTTGGCAGCTTAAGGCTCTCTACTACCTGAAAGGAGGCTCTTGTGAGGTGGGGTTCAGCCTCTTCTCCCATGTAACTAGAGGTAAGACTAAAGGGAATGGCCTTGAGTTGAGCCAGGGAAGGTTCAGGTTGGATATTAGGAAAAAATTTCTTCTACATGAGAGTGGTCAGGCACTGGAACAGGCTGTCCAGGGAGGTGGTGGAGTCACTGTCCCCGGAGGTGCTCAAGAAATGTTCAGATGTTATGCTAAGCGACATGGTATATTGGGAAACTGGTGAATGGTTGGATTGGATGATCTTGGAGGTCTTTTCTAATCTTGGTGATTCTATGATTCTATGTTCCCACTGCTCTGGGGAGCCCATTCCATGCCCACAGCACCCTGGGGCAGAGCCTTTCCCTAATACCCCGACCCTCGACTGGCACACCTCCATGCCGTTCCCTCAGGCCCTGTCGCTGTCACAGAGAGCAGAGCTCAGCGCTGCCCCTCCGCTCCCTGTGAGAGCTGCAGCCACCATGAGGCCTCCCCTCAGCTCCTCTGCTCTGGCCTGAGCAAACCCAGGGGCTGCAACCACTCCTCACACCTCTTGTCCTCCAGACTTTTCTCCATCTTCATAGCCTGCCTTTGGACACTCTCTGATAGTTTAATGTCCCTTTTGTACTGTGATGCTCAAACCTGCGCACAGTACTCAAGGTGAGGCTGTACCAGTGGAGTGTACAATGGGCCAATCCCTTCCCTCAACCAGCTGACAATGCCAAGCTTGATGCTCCCCAGGATACAGCTGACCTTCCTGGCTGCCTGGGCACACTCCTGACTCATGATCAACTTGCTATAGATTAGGACCACCAAATCTCCTTCAGGGGGCTGCTCTCCAGTGTCTCATCCCCCACACTGTATGTATAGCTAGAGTTACCCCTTACCAGGTGCAGAATCTGGCATTTGCTCCTGTTGAACTTCACGCTGTTGGAGATTGTCTAGATTTTTCTGCAAGGTCTCTCCACCCTCAATGGAGTCAAAAGCTTCTCTCAATTTAGTACTGTCAGCAAACTTGCTCAAAACACATTCTAGTCCTACATCCAAGCCATTTATGAAGACATCAAAGAGAACTGGCCCTAAAATGGAGCACTGGTGATCTCTGCTAATGACCAGACAGACGTAAACTCATTTACCATAATCCTTTGGGCCTAACCCATCAGCCATTTGCTCACCCATTGCATATACGTACATATATGTGTATATATATATACGCTGTACATATACACACTTACACATACCTTGTGTGCACATGTGTATATATATGCATACATATACATACATACATACTCTGTATACCCATATGCTGTTATTAAGCCATGGTACATAGCACAGTTACTCCTTCCACATAGCACAGAGACAACACCAGTATGCCAAAATAAAAGTGAACGTCACTGCCTGAATGGGAAATTCTACATTTGTTCTGAGAATTTGAGAAAGAAAACAGGATCTTTTCTGTTAAGACTACTGCTGGCCATCCTTTAGATGTTCCCTTTGCTTGCTTTTTTTGGGAGAGATAATTTGGCTTACTTGAACAATCTGTGATGGATCTGGCACCAATGACTGTTGTTGTTCCATAAAAGGGACACGACAAGCAGTAGGACTTTCCTGGGTCTGGTTGATAGTAGTCTCTGGGACAAGGGTAGCAAGGTGTCAAACCTGTACGAGAGAACTCCCCTGCAGGACATGGTACTGCAAGAACAAAAGGACATTTTTTTTGAGAGACATCACTTCTGCCCGACCCTCCATCCTGCACCCTTTCTGGTCACTTTCTTTCCTTCCTTCACAGCTCCTTCTTAGATTTTAAGGAGTAGGGTGAAACCCATGGGGAATTAACAACCCTAAGAGATGTTTATTTCATTGTGCTATTAGGTGAAAAGATGTTCTCAAAGAACTATGAAAACATCTGGGAAGTATTTCTTTCTATCTCTTTTGCTGGTGGAGGCAGCCTTCAGTGCAACCTCCTTTCCCTTTTCTCTCTCACATCTTGTTTTATTTTTCTTCAACAAGGCATAAGAACAAGACAGTATTTCTTGTACCATTATTCCCTGCAATCTATTGCTTCTGTGGATCTTTCTGGAAAAATTTCTCGAAGACAGCCAAGGATAATTTTTTCAAAAAGTAAATGATACAAACTTCTTAAAACATAGAATTTTTTTTCAGAAAATGGAGAAGCTGTTCCTGAAGTAACAGTGACAAACACTCTTTCATTCCTTTTCTTTTCTGTGAGGAAAAAGGTTTGATTTATTTTCATATAGTTAACCACTACAGATCTCATTCTTTTCATCTTTACATAAGAATCCATCTTGGAAATTAGGAGGAAGGGGATTAAAAAAAAGATATCAAGAAATCACCTGTGATTTTGCTGGCAAATGCCACTGCTCCACACTTTACCAGAAGCTGACTTAAATTTCAGGTAGATAAATTAAATTACAGTAGCTGATGATCAAACACTGTTTTAAATGTTTTAAAATTTAATTTTAGAAATTTACTTGACCTATATGTTACACACCTCCACAAGCTGAGACATCTACTGCACCTCTTTTTACTGTTGAGGTATCTTCTGGGCAAGAGATGCAGTTCCTGGATCCAAATGCTGGCTGGTATGTGCCAAGTGGACATGTTTCACAGGTCTCAAGACCATTAGGCGAATATGTTCCCTGCTTGCACTGAGCTATGAGGTGGAAGAATTCATAAAAAGTAAGTAATGTCCAAATAGGAAACATGGCTCCTAACCTCTGAAAAAGATGTTGAAATCATAAAACACATCACAGAGACTTTTTATTTCTAGAATTTACTCTGAAGGATTTCACGCATACAAAGAACAACAAAAAAAAGGATGTGTGCTAAGTCACTGGTAATATATTTGTGAATTATTATCGAATCAAGTTCACAGATGATTTACTGAAACTCATTTATTCACTTTTTATCAACAAAATGAATGATAAAACAATAAATAGCAAATGAAACTACTAACTTCTTTTTTAGAACAAGTTGCAAATAGATAGGGGTGCTGAGGTGCCCAAAGCCAGAGTACTGTAGTGCGGAACGCAAAAATTTCATTTACAATCACCGTAGGACGGAGAGAGGTTGGCAAGGACAAGAATGGCATTATTTTAAGTGTATTAGTCAATGCAAAATGGGCTCAAAATCTCACAAAACAAAACTCTAAAGGCCATGGACCTGGACTTTCTGCATATTACAGCAGTTGTGAAAATGGGGCCTTTTCTCTTTAGATATATCATCAGCGGTCAGTTAGGACTGATTCTCATTTCACAGGTTAATCTCACTCCTGTATGAGGACCAAGGGATGGCACTAGGCAGTCAGAGGTGGCTGTCTGAAAATGATAAAGTTCTCACCTTTGCATTCTGAGATGCTCCTGGAGTGTAGATACTCAGTGTAACTACCAGATGGACAACTTTTGCATTCCAGCTGCCCTTCCTCATCCTGGTAGGATCCAGTCCAGCAGCTTTCACAGACGTGATGCTCCAGGGAGTAATAGGTACCCAAAGGGCAGTTGACTGTAACATTGGAAACATAAGGTTCCCTCAGAACGCATAATCATACATATCTGTTTTGCCTCTGGAGCTCCCATCTAATCAATCCCTGTTTATATGAAATGTAACTCTGCTCCTCAGCAAATGGGCTTGCATGAGTTGTCTGTCTGGAACATAGTGAATATTTCAGTGTGTACAGGAAATGGAATCCAGTTCCCTATCCCATCCACAAGAGTAACAAACAGGGTTAAAAGACTGCATACCAAGTACTGCTTTCCTGAGTATCACCACTGTGTGGATACGCCACATTTCCCCATGGGAGTGGAATCCTGGGTACAAAAGCGTCCTTTTTCCACAAGCCTTGGTTAAGAACATAAACATCCTCTGGAAGTCAAACTGTGCAAAGTATTTTTGCAGTTTATTGTTCTGGGAGACCGCAAGCCCTGGACTGTGTCAAATCTCTACTCTCTGCAAATATCCTCTAAAACCTTGCTTTTCAAAAAGATTCTAAATATATGTAAGGAACAAGTCCTCTGGCTTACCACACATTCTCCCCTTCAGCACAGAACCAGGCCTGCAGAATAGAAAGGCCTTCTCCGTCTCCAATGAGTTGCTGTCGGCTACAATGAGTTCAGATGCAAACTGAAAAGAATACATAGGTTCCTTATTGAGAGTCCTATTCAGCCTGTTTGTTATCGTCTCTAGAGTTCTAAGAAGTCGTTGCTGGTTTTCCAGTTCCAGTGTATCATTCCTTTCATCAGGCAGTGGCACGCTAGCTGGGATTTAAAAAGAGAACACAATAAGCACAAAGATTTTAGGGTCAGCACGTACAGTTTGCTCTGAAGTGTATCAGGAGTGCAACAGTTCGAAGCATAATGCTGGCCATGTGCAAAATGAGGCAATGAGTATCTCCAGAAAACGGTCATCTGCATCTCCAGTAGGCTTTCTGAATTGAATGCACAGTCTTGCTGAATGTATTAGAAATATCTCTTTTTTTTAAGAAGGTTTAGAAGGAGGCTATTTTGACTTCTCTCACCTGTAATGTTAAATATTAACTTGATTTTGTGGTCAGTCATTGGAACATTCAGCTTCTTATGTCTTTTGACTCGAGTAGGTGCTGCCTTTGCAAAAGCAGAGAGATGTTTGGATAGGCCTTCTTCCTGCACAGAGTCAAAGAAGTCATCATAGGAATAATCCAGCTGGTTTGCTGCTCCCCAACCAGCAGGTCCTGTCAGACATTAAAAAAGAAAAAAAAAAGAGAAGCAAAATCATGTAGAAAATAGTGCTTGTCATATTAGCACTTATTTCTGAAGTACATCCCTAATAGAATGGGGCCGGACTGAAACTCTGAACAGTATGTGTTGACTTTGTCTCTGCACAAGTGCCTACAGCACCATGACTGTGACTAAAGAAAAAAATCTCAATACCACAGAGCTCCTGAAACCTGGGTACTTAGCCAAAGCCTTAAAGAAATTGTGATATGAAATCTATTCTAAAAAGGTACTGATAAAAGCAGCAATTATCTTCCCCTCAAGCTTGCATGGGCCCTCACCTACTGGCAATATCTGAAACAATTCTGCATTGATCTCTCTTCTTCCTGCTCATCTGCAGCTAACATGCCCTAAGCAGCATTTCCAAAACATCTCTTCTTCACAACTCCTGGAAGAGTTGTACCATCACGTTCCTTCTCAGAAAAGGCTGGTAACATCACGCTATGCATTTGGTCCTCCCAGACAGGCATTTCTTGTTACATATCGTGATTTAAGTTCACTCTGTATAACGTTCTTCATCTATAACATGCTTTCAATTAGCTTGTTCTGTAAGTAATCTGCCTCTTCATCACTAAAATTAGAGGTACACAGTCTATTTCACTCATCCAGCTCTTTTTCAGATAACATAAAGGCATAAAAAAATTCTGCCAGTTACCAGGTTAAGTCATCTATTTTATAGCTTACAGTGGAAATAAGGCAAGTTAACCTCACAGCTTTGGGGCTGATACTGTGTAATTACTCCATAACAAATCTTCTAAGTTGTTGTCTCTTTTAACTTGAGGAGAGTTTTCCTCTCCAACCTGCCCAGTGTAAAGTAATGACAAACTCCAGAAAAACAGCAACGAGATTATTCTGAAAAGAGTTTGACATGAACCAGAAGAGAATAGAGCCCTGTATCTCACTTCCTCAATACCGTTTCCTCCAAGTGACTTTACAGATTAGTTCCAGTTATCATCAGTACTCACTCTTCCTCTGATGACAATTCACAGATTATGCCTCTAGTCCCCCATGTTCAATTACAAACAAACGTCCTTTTAAATTCAGTGAAGAATGTCTAAAAGGTGAGAGAATAAGCACGTGTACCGAAGCAATCCCAACATGAACCTAGAAAGGAGCCACAGTTCTTTTAAAGACTAAGTATCCTGATGCTGATCTGCCAAAATGCCTCATGCTAAGTCTGTTTTTACCTTTTGTGCTTTACTTAACCCCAAGAGACTAAGAAATGCCAAGGATAACAGCAGTAGAAAACTGATGATAATCTGTTTGAAAATGGACTGAAAATGACAGCTTTCTTGGCATATAGCAAAGTGGCAGTAATCAACAGGGCTGCCTAACTTTCACCCCAACATTCACAAAAAACTACCTTTTTGTTATAGTTTAACTCTGGCAGGCAGCTCAGCACTACATGGACACTCAACTCATCCAGCTGAGATGAAGAGAGAATGGGAAAAGTAAAAGTGCAAGAGCTCATGGGTTGAGATCCAGACAGTTTACTAGGTAAAGCTGCATGCACAAGCAAAGCAAACAAAGGAATTCATTCACTGCAGCTGTTCAGTTAATTACAGGCTCATCATGCATAAGGGTTTGTTGGGAAGGCAAACACCACCTCTCTGAATGTTCCCTTTTCTCCTTCTCTCCTGCAGCTTCTTCCTGAGCATGATAAAATACAGCATGGCATATCCCTTTATCCAGTCTGGGTCAGCTGTCCCGGCTATGTCCCTTCCAGCTCCTTGTGAACCCCAGGTGCTTGCTGGCAGGGCAGCGTGAGAAGGTGAAACGACCCTCACTCTGTGCAAGCACTACTCAGTAACTAAAAAAATCTGTATGTTATCACTATTTTTATCAAAAATCCAAAACATGGCATCATACAAACCCCTGTGAAGAAAACTAACTCTATTCCTGTCTAACCCATGACACTTTGCATACAGGAGGTTTCACAGCTAACAGGCGAACTTAAGCTTTGCGTGAATATTGTGAGGGCTAACTGTGGACTGAAACCATGACCAAGGATGAAAAGGGTCCCCATTTTCTTAACAATCTCCAGAAATATCATTGTGCTTTTGCAGCGTTTTGGTTTGAAAATGCTATGTTTAAAAAAGTTGCTTTCTTCAAAGCTAACCAAGCAAGTCAGTAGCACTCAGCAAGTATGTGTGCATGCGCATGCTTTTTTTCCTCCCTATCACGAAACATCTCAGTAAACTTTTCCTTCACATATGCACTATACAGGAAGCACAACTGAAAACAGAGAGCAAGCAATAACATAATAAAATGTGTTGCTTAATTGTACAGTATCTTAAGAACGCTCTAATTTTTTGTTAAAGTATTCCATAAAACGCACTGCAGTATTTCAGAACAAAAGGAATTACACTACATTAAACCTGGATGGGTAATGATCTCTGCAATCAGTAATTACCAATGGCAAATCCGTTCTCGTAATCATAATTGTACTCCAAGCAATGTTTCTGTGTCTGATCTTCCAGTCGGCAGTCAATATCATCAACGTCATTGCAGAATGATGGGACCTTACAACATAAAGAAGAAGAGCATTAAAAATACAAAATTACATAGCTCACCCCCAACTTAAAAAAGCTGTGTTACAACGTAAAGCATTGGCCCTGTACTTCCTCTGACACAAGATTTCTCCTTTCACATCTGTTATAGTCATGGCAGATGCTGAGGATGCACGTCCTGGATCCCTGCAAGTGATTTATTTAATTTCTTAGTCTGGAACAGCAACAGTTGCATGCTGCCCCACAAGATGAAGGCTGTAATTCAAAAATGATTGCAAAGCCTCGGAAAAGCTTCTCCTGAAGCAGGCTAACAAGTGAAGAAGCATTTCTAGCCAAGTGAACAACTCACAGGACAGAAGTGTGGCTCTCCATCATTGTGTTGATGAGTTCTGCTGGTAGGAAGTTGCAGTAATTTAGGCCTGCTCTTTCTTGCTGTTGAGTTTTCACTGTGGTCTGCCCAGAAACCACAGAATAGAAAAATACAGAAAACTTACCATCATTGATAGATTTTCTCTCTCCACAAAGGCAATGGACATTAGAAAAGAACAGACAAATGCATTATTTTGTAAAATCTCTCTTTCTTGCTTCTTCTAGATTGATTTCAAAGAAGCTGGCCTCTAGGATTTAATTTGGGATTGGTTTATTTTCTCCATATTGCTTTTTCAATGGAAAGATCGCTCTGGCTGATATGCTGCCCTTTTTCCTATCTCTATTATAGTTAAAAATTATTGGGAATAGGAACAGACATGTTCAAAACAGCCTTTGTAACTCTTTTGCTAGACTGCTGCATTTTGGTGTAACTTCTTGAGCAGGTCACTGAACACTTTTTCTTATTTTCCCATTTGCTTGCTTATACTAATAGCCTAAGCAATGAAACCTAGTGGTAGTTGATAAATAAGCTCTTCAGGGAAAAGAAGGGAAATAAAATAAGCCAAGATTTTTCTGCTAGAAGAAAACAAACCTGAAGTAAGGCAAGAAAGTAACGTACTCAGGTCCAAGTGTCAAAGATTGCCGGCAAGTGTTATTTGAGCTTTGAGCCTTTTGACCAGAACTGCTGACAGGGATTCCCAAGCTGCGGTAGTCTGTCCAGTAGCTATATGTGCTAATAATGCTTTTCAGTTAGCAGTGAAGCTTTTAGCACACAGGCCTTGTCCCATAAGAAATCTTAGGTACTGTACTCTGGAACAATAGGAAGTTATTTTAAAGGTGCAGGAGCTGACCATCCCCAAGTCACGGAAGACGAGCCAATTAGGTAGGACACCAGTCTGGCTAAACAGAGACCTTTGGCTGGTACTCAGGAACAAAATGAAAGTTTATAGTCTTTGGAAGAGGGGACAAGCAGCTTATAAGGATTACAAATACGTAGTGAAGCTGTGCAGGGAGA
Organism: Numida meleagris; assembly: GCF_002078875.1. Lineage (NCBI taxonomy): Eukaryota > Metazoa > Chordata > Aves > Galliformes > Numididae > Numida > Numida meleagris. The sequence goes on from NC_034438.1 coordinate 66,095,583, forward strand.
AAATTACAAAGGCCAAAGTCCAGCTAGAACTGAACTTGGCCACTAAGGTGAAAGACAACAATAAATATTTCATAATATTTATATAATATATATATATAATAAATATTTCATAATACATGAACAGTAAGAGGAGAGCTAGGGAGAATCTCCATCCCTTGTTGGACACAGAGGGGAACACGGTGACCAAGGATCAAGATAAGGCTGAGGTACTTAATGCCTTCTATGCCTCAGTCTTTAATAGTAAGACTAGTTGCTCCAGTGGCACACAGCTCCTTGTGCTGGAAGATAGGGATGGGGAACAGAACATGCCCTGCATAATCCATGAGGAAATGGTTTTGGACCTGCTCCGAAAGCTGGACGCTCACAAGTCCTTGGGGCCAGATGGATTGGACCCTAGAGTGCTGAGGGAGGTGGCGGATGTGGTTGCCAAGCCACTCTCCATCATCCTTTGACAGTCCTGGCTAACTGGGGATGGAAACTGGCAAATGTGACGCCCATTTTCAAAAAGGGCCAGAAAGATGATCCTGGTAACTACGGACCTATCAGTCTCACCTTGGTGCCAGGGAAGGTGATGGAACGGATAATCTCAGGAGCCATCACAGATCAATTAGAAGTCAACCAGGGGATCAGGCCCAGTCAGCACGGGTTCACGAACGGCAGATTCTGCTTGACAAACCTGATTTCATTCTATGACAAGGCGACCCGCTCAGTGGATGAAGGTAAGGCTGCCACTGTGGTCTACCTGGACTTCAGTAAGGCCTTTGACACTGTCCCCCACAACATCCTTATGAAGAAGCTGGGTGCCCATGGTTGGGATGGGCATATGCTCTGCTGGGTGAAACACTGGCTGGATGGCCGGGCCCAAAGGATTGTGGTCAATGGAGTAAAATCCAGTTGGCAGCCAGTCATGAGTGGCGTCTCCTAGGGCTTGTGGGGGCATTCCTATTTAAAATTTTTATCAATGATCTTGATGAGGGGATTGAATACACCCTCAGTAAGTTCGCAGACGACACCAAGTTGGGAGGGAGTGTTGATCTGCCAGAGGGTAGAAAGGCACTACAGAGGGACCTGGATAGACCGGATTGATGGCCCAAGGCAAACTGTGTGAGTTTCAGTAGGCCCAAGTGTCGGGTCCTGCATTTTGGTCACAACAACCCCAGGCAACCCTATAGCCTTGGGGAGGAGTGGCTGGAAAGCTGCCTGACGGAAAGAGACCTTGGTGTGCTGATGGACAGTCCGCTGAATATGAGCCAGCAGTGTGTCCAGGTGGCCAAGAAGGCCAATGGCATCCTGGCTTGGATCAGGAATAGTGTGGTGAGCAGGACTAGGGAAGTCATCCTGCCCCTGTGTTCAGCACTGGTGAGGCCTCACCTCGAGTACTGTGCACAGTTTTAGGTGCCTCAGTACAGAAAGGACATTGAGGTGCTGGAGCAGGTCCAAAGAAGGGCAACAAGGCTGGTGAAGGGCTTGGAGAATATGCCCTACAAGGAGTGACTAAAGGAACTGGGGCTGTTTAGTCTTGGGAAGAGGAGACTGAGGGGAGACCTCATTGCCCTCTTCAAATACCTGAAAGGTGATTGCAGTGAGAGTGGGGTTGGTGACACTGGTGACAGGTGACAGGAGAAGGGGAAATGGCCTCAAGTTGTGCCAGGGGAGGTTTAGGTTGGATATCAGGAAAAACTTCTTTCCAGAAAGGGTTGTTAAGCACTGGAACAGGCTCCCCAGGGAGGTGGTTGAGTCACCATCCCTGAATGTGTTTAAAAACCATTTGCACATGGTGCTCAGGGACATGATTTAGCAGTGGGTTGTTAGAGTTAGGGTAGCATGGTTAGTTTGCAGTTGGACTTGATGATCTTGAAGGTCTTTTCCAACCTGAGTAATTCTGTGATTCTGATACCATCACATGGGGCCTGAGCATCAGCTCCTTAGACTACAACACAAAGGCCTTCCTCTTCGGCTTCACAGCTGAGGACAGACTCGTGGATTAAGAGGGAAAATGGTAATACTGAAATGAAAATAAAAGCAAGAGACACTGCAGAGAAGGAATGTGCTACTCCTTCAAATAAACTGCTGTGCAGATTTTACTGATTAGAACTCAGAAACTCAATAAGCCTGAGCAAAGTATTTAAATCACTACCACGGGATATAAATGCTTAGACCTGAGCACCAAATGCAGATTTTATCTCTCTGTATCTATGTGTGTTCACTGTGTTACCTAAATGTATATTACATATACTATACGTAAAATGAGTATACTTTATCATTACATCCCACTTTCACAAACAACACTGAGGTTAGTGCATAACTGCCTGGGATTTTCAAAACTGCATAGTTCTCTTTAAAATCCTACCAAAAATCTGTGAGTATCAGGTCCCTAAGCTATACAGACACTCCTTCAAATCTTATCCCTAAATAACTTTACACTGAAGACTAAAATGAGATATATTAAAATGTCAGTGCATCAGTTTTGTTTTTAAAGGAGAATAATCATCTTCCAGAAAAGCAAAAATCCCATTTCCAAGTTGCTGTTCTGTTTTTCACGTATGAAAATAGTTAGCTGGGAACAAGAAGTTGTACTTTTTTAAAAAGTACGTAAAAGGAAGTAGCATTTACTAACCTACCATTTTACCGAGCGCACTCTGGAAGGCATCAGAAAAGCCATTTAGAAGACTGTTGTCATCACATCGTGTTGCTTTGTAAAGCATCTCAAAGGATTTGAACCCATGGTTTGCGAAACGATTTACTGAAAAATGTTGGAGAACGAAATTTTTGTTGGTCAGTGCAATAGCTTCAGAGGACTAGCTAAAATTGGATTATACCAAGCTAAGAAGCACTGTCTTTAAATCAACAACCCAAATTCCCTGCACTACATACAAGAAAACATTTATTTTTCCCTAAAATGTAACATTCATTTCTCAGACAATTCAGACAAACATGAAAGTAGACTAAATACCCCTTGACAGACATTACATTTTCACAATAGTTTAATGGGAGGGCTAATGGATATTAAAAAAAAATGCCTGTTATGTATCTATTTTAGCATTTTCTTAATAGAAAAACTTCTGAGCTGTCATAATCCTAAACCCCACACTTCCTTTCTACAGAGAGAGAATCAGGTATTGAAAGTCCTGTTACTGCAACTGCTAGACTAAATATGAAAAATCCAGAATTTAAGTACAGAATAAAACGAAATTCCTAAGTATCCAAGTTATGGGTTTTGATTTGATAGATAGCTCTGAGATGTAATTCTAATTTGCTCACAGCTGAAACATTGCTCTTTGCTGAAACCAAAGAATCCAATCTGATGAGAGAAGGTGCAAATTGGTGCCAGGATTGGTTGTGCAAGTAGCTCTCACACTTCTATTTTTAAAATGTCACTAAAGCTGGGAAAGTCCATAGATAAGTTTGGTTACTGTCCACCTCAAAGGAAATACATAAAAGCTTCTGATCTGGTGATAAGTAGACATGTAATATGAAATGTAATTATGCTTTTACAACTTTTCATTTGCGAATACTATTGAAATTCCTGTTGAAAAGGCACTCTGAGTGTTTGCAGACAAACTACAACATATTTCAAATGCCAGTTCAAACTAATGATAGGCCTTGTCTGCTTTGCCATCTTTTCTAGCTGGTTTCCCAGGATACAAATTGAATACTATTTCTGTATTTCAGATGACTTCTCAAATAACACTTTAGGGACTTCTGAGTATTCACTTGCAATATTTCTAATAATGTGGAGTGAGAGATTTATTATCATTATACAGCAGTCATAATTTCTAAAATATTTTTATTTAATTCCTCATTAAGAGCATTATTTGATGAGCTGCAGATTCATTTCACTAAACATAGGCTAAAAATATTAACATTAAGACTTACAAGAGCAGTCAGGCCACTCTGGAGAGTAAGGTGGCTTCCAGATACCATCCTCATATGCACAATAGTAGTTTTCACTTGATCCTTCTGAGAAGCTATAACCTTCTGCACAGTGCAGTGTACAATTAACACCCGCTTCATCTGATGTGCATGTAAAATTGCCATTCACAGGCTCAAAGGAGATTTCACAGGGAGAACCTAAGAAAAATACAAAGACACAAAGAAGTAACTACAGTCATATACTGATTAATTTGGAGAATTAAATAAGTATCAGGAAAACAGTACTGACAGGACTTCCAAGAGTTGCATATGAAGTCTGTGTAAGTATTACTTGTTTTGTCCAGAAAAACAGAATGAGGGTACTACTAAATTCTTCACAAACTCTGCCATCTGAATTTTAAACCATAAATGTGAAGGTTCAAAAAAAAAATGTGATACATATGAGAAATCAAATAAACCCTCCAAAATGCAAGGCTCAAACCCATCTGTATTTCTTATTCAAAGGTGCACAGTCAAGTATGTACCTACTAAAATAATACAAAAAATTAATTAAAATTTTTACATGCATTTTCCTACAATGAATTATAGTAAACCATATTGCATATTGAACTCTGAAACTAAGCATTATCCATTCTACACTGTTGTAGCAGCACACAGACTTGTCAAAATAACCTTAGGAGGGACTGTCTATAAAATCTCAGTTATGATCTATTTTACACGCCACAAGAAGACTCTGCGAACATCTGAGAACATTATCTCATGAGCACCAAAGCCACAGAAAGTTTGAAGTGGTGTAGATCTGAAATAATATCAATTCTAAGAATTGTCGTATTCTTGCTAAGATTTACAAAAGCAAGTCAGAAAGTAGCACAACCATTTCTAATTTATCACTAACATATCTTTATACACACAACCAACTGAGACATTAAGCACTAGAGGACAGAGATAGTATACAATTTTCATTCTTTATGTACCAGATTACTGATTAGCCTTTAAAGAAGAAGTTAAACTGTAGAGAAAAGGTATCTATACAAGCAACACAAATGCATGAGTGTAAGAATAGGTACAGGTTGCTTCTAAAACCTACAGTGTGTTCTAGTATCTGCTGCAGTATTTGTAGGTGATTACAAAAATTTTTCCATGAAGTTTTCCTTTTCAAGAACAGATTTGAAGTTTGACTTCGGTAACACCTACTAATTCATTTCACATCATATTTGTCACTGAGAAAAAAATGGATCAACTACCAAAAGTTTTACTGCTTAATGAATAGCAATTTCAGCATTTTTACACCTAATTTGAATGTATAGAGCCAAATTTGCCGCTGTACTGCTTCAGTCTGAGAAAATTTATTGATATCCTGACTGCCTTCAAGTTACTTCCATCAAAACTGGAAATATCTAATTAAGAAACTGGGAATATCTGAACACAGAAGTGGTGTAGACTTGCAACCTTTAAGACATTCAGTTAAAACAAAACAATATACCTGGTCTGAGAATATCAAGCTGTAGTATCACACCATGGTTTATGTGTTACTTTACTGTAGCAGCAGCAACAAGGTTAAGACAACAAACCTTTGATGACAATGTGAATCTCACATGTCCTGTTATTGCCAGAAGGATCCAGAGCTGTGTACTGAACTGTTGTCTCTCCTTTGGGAAAGAGATCTCCAGGTGCATGACTCCTAGTGATAGTCAGAGGAGCACCTAGAAGAATTAAAAGACAACCTTGAACATCAATGAGCTACAAAGGGTTGCTCATACTCAATCACAACAAGTGGAGAAGGAAATTGTGGCATGTCTTCCAAATGACGCGTTCTTAAAAACAAATAATTAAAAAGACAAAATCCTAAACTAAAAGGGATTAAGGATGAGTAGGTTGGAACTCTCTACTCTTCACTGTTCTGCGCGTGTTTAGGGGTACACTATCTTACCTGAATTGTCTGAAAATTGTGGTTCCTCCCATGTTGCTGGGTATTCATTCTCTACTGCTTGTATGGGTGGTGGAGATCTGCATCTGTCAATTACAGGAGGTTCTGCATCTACAGAATTTGAAAAGTTGGCATGACATTAGATCGCTGAGCTGCAGCTACAATCATGAAATCTATAATCATAAGAAGTCAGGTAAAGAGGAGTTTTAAATTTGCATCAGAAGATACAATAAAGTTAGGAGTACATCTGCATAGAACTGTTGCAACTGGCAGACACCAAGTGAATGGCATGGCATTAACACACAAAAAAATTCTTCAGCTGCACTCATGATTTCTACATTCTGCTTGCTTTCTCCAAAGCAAACCTTGTTTAACAGGACTGCTGAATACCCAAACTGTCTGGCAGAAAGTCCTGAACAATGATATGCATCAGCAATGCGCAGGAACTTAGTAAATCCTTATAGTTTTTCAATAAGAAAAAAAAGATGTATATGATAAACGTAGTTAAGTGACAATACAAAGAAGCATTTCATCTATCAGTATAAGGAGGATTCTTAACACTCAGATAAAACGACAGAACAAAACAAGAAAATGTGGGAGCAATGATTGCACACAGTGTGAACTGTGGCCCAAGATCAGCCAAGCATTTATGGAGATGACATTACTCTTGGGCTTAGCCAAGCACACAATAAAGGTCACACTGATTCACAGTCTCTTTCTGCACAAAACAGGAATATTTCAACCACGACAGACTCCTCCCCAGTGATTTCTAAGATCACTTACCAATGACCTTGACACTGAATGTACAGCTTGCCTCATTGCCAGATTTATCAACCGCTCTGTATGTAATGGCAACTTCGCCAATTGGGAGAAGATATGGCGGTATGAAAGCTGGAGTAACGTGCACTGAGACCTTTTATAGGAAGACAATTGTTACTTAAAAGGGAAAACAGGCTAGTACTCATGACACATGATTCAAGAAACAGGCATAAAGCAGTATCCTTTAATGTTAATTCTGCTCCTACTTGATGCTTATAGCCTCTTCAAATAATGAGGGTGGACTTCGCAACAGAGTGCCTGTCTTCTCTGCTCAGGATTACTTTCCTTTTAGTAATAAGGGTTTACTCAGTCAGGATTTGGACCCTATCTGCTGCATTACAGCACTGTGCATTAAAACAACCTGAGACTGACTTCTGTCTGCCTTACTGTACTGCACACAAGCTATGCTAGCTCAAAACTGCTTTGTCTGCAGTTCATGTCTCCAGCTGCAAGGACAGCAGATGTGGGAAACGTGTGGAGAAGACAGCTATGGGTCATGAGCATTCAAATACCCAGTTTAAATCTACATATTGTGTATGTCAGTAACACACAGACACATAAAAACATCCCATCACCACAAAAGAAACCTACATTTGTAGTAAATTACACCTACATGTGGACCACAGCTCTCTTGTATGGACAGAACTGTGTTAAGAAACTTCTCTTTAAGAGAGCTGGCTTCACATGAGCAAAACAGTTTAACTGTGGCTTTGATAAATCTGCTACAACTGAAAGTGAAGGCACCTCATTTCTACAGGTCAGCAAATGACTCTGTGTCAGCAGAGTGGTAGTATCTGATCAAGGCTGTGCAGCAGCAAAAAGTATAAACTTAAACCACTTTTACAGACATTGCTCGCAGTTTCCAAATGAGAAAAACTCCTTTGTGTTTGCAGCAAATTCAGAGAATGCATACAGACGCTCTTCTGCTGACTCAAGATAATGCAGTCAGTTGCTGTAATTTGATAATGCCTGACCCACTAGGTTTACATTACTCCTTACAAAACAGCTCTTGAGCAAATTTTCCTTATAATGTGCATTTTCAGACCTCTGATACACGTAGTACCCAAAGGCATATGTCTGACTGTTGCATGGGATAAGAAAATGGCATTTTTCTTTTTTGGTTGGGAAGCCGAAGTGCATTTTACCTTATCGCAGTCTGCTTTTGCTAGCCTTTTAGATTAATGAACTGGTTTACTTCCTTCTAAGAAGCATTTATTAAACTTCTTCCCATTCTAAGAGCTCATTTTTAAAGCAGCTGTCTCCACTTTATAAACAAGGGCACATTCCTTCTTTTTACTACATAAATTAAATGTATGAGATTTTATGCGCTTAAAAACCATGCAGGGTGTTCTGTGACTGCGTAACCCTAAACAGGACAGAAAATGCTCAATTCTCAATATAAAAAGTTCTCAGCAGACTTTTCTTCTACTCAAGCTTGTTAGAAGAAACAAATTCTAGTGGTTCAGAAAACTACTTGAAAGGACTAGCTGTAAAAAGACAGCACCTAGTCAAATGCATAGATTTTAACTTACCTCATCTCCAGAGTTATCCTCAGCTATTGGGACCTGCCAGCTGATATTAGCAGAATTTTGATGTTCCAGAGTCTCAGTCTCAATATTTTCTGGACAGTGGATCTGAGGAGCTTCAATATCTGACTCAGAAAAATACAAACTACTTTTATATATAGTATTAAAGAAACAAAACCTCTATAATGATTAGACTTCAATTTGTTATAAGCACTGCTTTTTTGGCACTTCCTGGAATATATATACATGCCTCTGCAAAGTTTCCATCTCTGCCTCTTTTTTATTCTTGCCTACAGACACATACATAAACAGTAAATTATCTTGGAGAAAGGATTGCTTTTGGCTGTATTTTTGAACATCACATAGCACAGTGATACTCTGGTTTCTACATACAACCATAAAACAAAGCATAAATAAGAGAGAATTAATTGTTATGTAATTATTATGCACTTATTCATCACACATACCTACTCACTAAGAAGCAGCGGTTTTTCTATCCTTTCCTTGCCCACACGTATGGCATAGGCAGATGTAAACATTTGTCATCAGTGACTTAAAAAAGATTATTTATGACATGACATATGTACCATGAACAAGACATTAGTCAATCTCGAATGCCCAGGAGCACAGCAACTTGAAAGAAGCAGTGACAAGATTTCTGGCACCAGTGACTGGAAATGTTCTTGAACAAATGCCTACTGAAAGCTACAATATAGGACTAAGACTCTTCTTGAGACATATGTGACAATGCTGGATGGTTTGAAAGTACTAGTGGTACAACATGGGTAACCACCACCAACATTGAAGTATCACGTTTCTCTGACAAAGTACTTCTTCTCTCAGGCACAGGGCCTCTCAAAACATTTGCGGTCAGGTTATTTTATTGTTGTAGTATCTTTTGATAAATGGCTTTAGACTCATGAGACAAGGACAAAGGCATTCAGCTCTGAACTCATCCATGCCCAAGAGGCTTTAAAACAACTCTGGACTGATATCAGTTACAATTTTATTACTACATAGTTCCAGTAAAGACATAAGTCAGGCAATTAAACTCCTGTAATTGAGTGCAAAGCAATAAATACAAGTGGTTTTGTCTTCCTCTGAACTCATTCTGATGAAAATTTTACTAGAAGTGCACCCCTTTCATAACTACCAGTTATGAATCACACTTGCCTGACCACAGTCCTCAGCCTGGGGCAAATTCCATTTAAAAAAGAAATTTTGTAGAAAAACTAATAAATAAGTCAGAAAGAAAACGGCTAGTGTGAACTGGCCAAATATTTTGGCAGCAAAATAGAGAAAGTACCAAAAATGAAAGCAATTGAGAGGCAAATATTCAGTTTTACTAGGGAATAATATCATTCAGAGAATCTTGGTTTCTCTCTAGAGTTTTATGGACTGGTAATATCTAAAACCTTGAATCCAAGCCATGCTACTTTATCTTGATCCAAACACTTAGCTTGTAGCCATGCGCTGGGATCCCACCAAAAATTAAAAACTGTGGTTTGGCACAGGTTACAACTAGATTCAGGAAAACAATGTGGTACATCACAGAGTGGGAAATGATATCTTTAAAGGGAAGGATAAAATCCCCCTGGTCACTTCAGAGAAAAAAGTTCCCACCTCAGTATCTGTACTGACTTGGCATGATGACTGCTATAACTGTTTTCTGTACTGTTCTTTCATGCAGGGGCTGGTAAAGGCCTCCATGTGAGGTGGAAGCATTAATTCTAAGAGCACAATGGTTCATGAAGAGGTGAACAGCATATTCCCAGGAAAACTGCACTTTCACTTGCATCCTATGATCCAAAGCCAAATTTATTCCAACTCATTGTGCATGTATGTAAGACAATAAATAACCTTACATTTCTAGAAGAGGTGGGCAAACATGCCAGAACCCTTCAAATGCACACAACCACTTTCTGCTCATCTATAAACTGTGCACAGCGTCAGTCAGTTTAGGTTTTGACTTGTGAGGCTGCTACTCTTGTGCAGGTCTACAGCTGTGATCAGTTCAGAGCCAAGTGAAAAGAACCATACCTCTACACCCTGTGTATCACCTGGGGCTAATAGGTCTGCTCAAACTACAGGGCTTGAATAAATCTATGCTAAACCAGTAGAAGTAGCATTACTTATAACTGCTGCTTTAATAGGACTGTGGGTTCCACACTGGCTATGTTTAAGCTAAGAGCTTTCACTTCTCCTTTGAAAGTTCAAATTTATCTTCACATCAAGCCGTTTAGCAGGCAGCTTCCCAACAACAGACTTAAGAGACCGCCAGCAATGAATAGTTCTAAGATAGCACTCAAGCAACCTCTGAATTCCACGTTTGTATTACATACTACAAATAAATGAGGGCCAAGCTATAGTGGTACAGACAATCCTTCTTACAGACTGCTCAAATCATCCTTTCCGCAGTTCAAATCTGTCTTTATTTAGCTGTTTCCTATGTACTTTCCTCCAGTCCTGCATGCGTACACAGAATCGATTTTGTGCTGGTCTCTACCTTTACACAGGGCATCCTGGATGTTTGCACTCCATCTCCCAGCTGAAATGCACCTTAGCTCTTCTCTAGCTCCAGATAAGATAAATCCTTGGGGACAGCTCAGTTGGCACACAGTCCCAAAAACAGCTGGTTCCAGCCCACATTTTGGAGGGAGAATCGTTATACCTGCTGGTTTCTGGAAGATGGGGCAACGCATTTCTACAAGAGAGCAGTAAGGCACACATTTTAACTGACATACATGAAAATATACATTCAAACAAATCTGCAAGTAAAGCCATATGGCAGCTTTAAGGGAACATAAAATACGCAGACTTCATAAGAGTATACATGCATGGTGAGTGCATAAAAACAATAGAAAACACTCAAATTTTGTACTCTAGTGCTGAATGAAAGTAAATAGCCCCCTAGACATCAGGTCCTGTTACAGCAAGTCCAGAGGACAGCCACAAAGATGATCAGATCACCTGGCCTGTGAAGACAGACTGGGAGAGTTGGAGCTGCTCAGCCCAGAGAAGAGAAGGCTCCAGGGAGATGTCACTGTGGCCTTTCAATATCTAAAAGAGCCTACAAGAAAGCAGGAGAGGAACTCTTTATCAGGAAGTATAGTGATAGGACAAGCAGCAGTGGATTTAAACTAAAGGAGTGGAGATATAGTTTAGATATAATGAAGAAACACCTTACTCAGAGGGTGATGAGGCCCTGACACAAGCTGCCCAGGGAAGCAGTGGATGCCCCATCCCTGGAAGTACTCAAGGCCAGGTTGGTTGAGGCCCTGGGCAAGAGGGTCTAGAGGAAGGCACCCCTGTCCACTGCAGGTGGGTTGGATCTAGATGGTCTTAAAGGTCTTTTCCAGCATAAGCCATTCCAAGATTGTGTGCTTCTATGATCTTCATGCCCACATTTTTTGCTGGGACAGAAACACTGTATTTTTCCTGTGGCTTCGCTATATTCTACTCTCTCCCTTTTTTTTTTTTTGACAACTTTAGTTTTCATGTATGCTTTTGAAAGCATTCCATTGCTTTCCAGATCTTCAGAGATGGACAGGAGTAACAGTCTTGCATTTGTTGCCTTTTTGTACAGCTTTTACGTTATCTCAAGAAATACGAATGAGAGACAGAAAAGGAAACCCTGCCATAAGCTCACTTTAGATTAGGCACACGGCATTTGATTTTGCCTACTGCACCCCAAATTGAATGAAACTACGCTTGGTCTTAAATACGTTCAAACCCAGATGCAAAAACTCAAGGTGACTATAAATGGCAGCTGACCATACCTCCCGAAGTTAGGAAGGGCTGCTGATTACTTTAAGGCTTAAAATCAAGATTTTGAACTATTTTATTACTAGAATCTATTACAAGTTCTGAAGAACATTTGCACTGAAGTGTAAACTTCCAAAAAATACAGTGTGCAAAACCAGGTTCAAGTGTCACAAAAACCTCATTCAATTCTTGAGCTGCTGTTTTTACCATGTGAAGCAGATAAAGCTATTTCCACTGCAAATATTCAGTCATGAACAAACAGGGCAAAAATGTTTATCACATTAATTCAGTTAGGCAGACTTTCAGTAATTGTTCTTACAACAATTAATGGACAAACACCCAAGAAAAATGATTCATTAATTACAGCAAATGAGAAGAACTGTAACTCTTGTGCTAATTACTGAAGAAAGTAGACAAGTCTCTACACAAAGGGCATGTACAAAGAACAACTCACCATAGTTACAGAAGGCAAAGTGCTATTCATCTCTTAGCAATGGTTTAATGACACAGAAGTGATTCGTATTAAAACACAACATGTCCCTTTTCTTTCCTCTTCCAAAATATGCAGCAAGTCATTGAAAACTGGCTCTTCTTGAAACAAATTTTAAAGACTCAAAGAATTTTAAGTATTTCCTGCCCTTTAAACTTACGATACTGAAAACATGTTTCAAGTCTAAGCAATTAGTAACTGCAACAGGCTGCAGTTTTGGAACAGATATTTCAAGAGGTTGCAGAGATTGTAAATGTTAACACACTCACTTCTAGCAGATACTGCTGGCAATGAAATATAGATCAACTCCATCAGAAAAAAAAACCTAACCTTTGGCTGGTCACCACAGGAAGGATACTGACAAATAGCAGAAAGCAGAAACAGGGAAAAACAATGTTTGAAAACACAAAAAGCTTTACAATGCATGCTGCTTTCAGGGCACAAGAAGAAAAAGGTCTGTGAAAGGTGTAGGCATGAGAAATAGAAAAAAATTATTATCTGGCTAAGTGGTAATAATCCTCCTGATAAAGATGCTTCCAAGTATACCAGCAAGATCACAGCAAAGCAAAATAATGAAACATCAAACATTCAGATAATCTTTGGTGTATCCAGCCCTAGGGAATCTTTTAAAAGTACACAGGTTTTTACTAGGAAAAAAAAAAAGCTTTTTTATCTGTGCACAGTTAAACAATTTGATAAAGCTGACCCAGGAAGCCTGGGCTCTGTGAGGAGCAGAGTGGTAGAATCTTTTTAGGTCACTTTTAATGTAGGATGCTCCCTGATTCTAAGAGGAGCTTTAACATAGTAACTAAAAAAAACACCACCAACCAAGTCACGCTTCTTTCCTTCCACCCTTTTACACACACATTTCAGGGAAAGAATTGGCTGACTGCAATTAGACTTATGCAGTACTAACCCTTCTAACACTAGATGGCATCAACACTGTGGATGCCCTCTGGATTTTTACCTTTATTCGTGAATGCCTGAACAAAGCAAGGAGAATGGTATCTTGCAAATTTCATTAATTTTAATGTGCTGGTTATTAACTTTTCACCAGTGGGTAAGTAAACACCAGAATATGATTGTGGAAATATATTTTTTTAAACCGGACAATAGACAAAGACGCTCTTTTAGTAAATACTTACGTTTTGATCAGTTTATAATGTAACGTAACCTATGCAAAAGTAACTCTTTCCAAACAGCATCTTTCATGAAAAACATCTGAATTAAAAATACACATTAATTGCCAAACTTGCATTAACTTCCACTCTCTTGAAGAAAGCAGCATATGACAACAGACCTCACAGAAGTGCTGTATACAATGATGTTGCAACACAGATTATGTTACAACACAGTGGCAGTTATGGTTGGAGGTGGTTGTACGATGGTCTTACAGATCTAACTTTTGAATACATTAAACTTTGCAGTAGTGTCCCCTCAAACTGAAAAGCATTCAGAAAAACATCTAGGAGTGTACCCTGAGACCGCAAGATAGTGAACCTTAATCTCACTTCATTTTTCAAACAAGAGATGGAAATGGATAAATTACCAAGTACGTATGCCTAAATAATGAAGGATTTCTGCTATCTTTCATCTGGCAGATGACAAATAATAGTTAGAAGTGATGTACAAAGGATGTTTTTGAGGAGAACATGCAATATGATTTTTTTAATTTGTATCCTCCCCAGAATGAAATGCCACACGTCTTCACTAGGGAAGAGTCTCAACAAGCTTGATGGCAGGAGCTGCTTCTAGCTCACACATTTTCCTCTGGGACAACTAAAGCTAACTCCCATACTGGATTTTCAGACTCAGCAAAAAATAAGCCATTGCCTAGGGTAATCCAGAAATTGAAGTGAAATTGCATGGTGTGAAGAAATCTGATACAGGGTAGAGCTGGATTTTAATAATCAAAACACTAAGCTAGGAAGGATGAATTCAGCTGATGAATATAGTTAATCTTCCAATTATAACCTTCCAAGAGGATTTCAGGGACTCTTCCTTTTGAAGTTAATTGAAGTTTTTCCACTGACTTCAGAAGAAAGATTAGGACCTTTTAATGAACTCTCCTGATAAGTTAATACTTATGGATAATTTTCAAACACATATCTACAGTTACAAATTTGTTCTTGTCTCATGAAAAGTTCACATTCTCAAGCCTGCAGGTGAACAGTAAAGCATTGCCTTAACTGTGCCCAGGTGATACGTATTCCCCACTAACTTTATTCAGTACCAGATCAGTTTCTGGAATGCTGGACTTTCAAGCTTATGTTGTTTTTCTTGCAGTACTCTATTTCCTCCTCTTATATTTCTACATGAATTAGGTACCTGTCAGTAGTCTCAAATGGCTTCTTGTGAAATCTACAAACCTTTATTTCTAAATGTAACAGAAAACATAGTGGACAGCAATATATGTATACCCAACCACTGCTGCACAGTTGGTGAGACCTCACAATAGAAGTTTTCAGTCTCTAATGTCCCTTATTTCCTGCCATGAGCTAAGCAGCCACAACCCTACTTGGCACCAGCAATCCCTGGCTAGCATACTTTAAGTCTTTGGTTGGAGACCATTGTTAGCTTCAAGAGGGTAACTCAAATTTCTGCTCACATTTAATCTGTATTGTAAGCTTACAAGATGTGCGTTTCCTACAATATATTATGGGACAATGAACCATCAGATCTAACACCTTCGGTTATTGATTGCCTGTGCTGAATTTCAATGTTAATTTGTCCATTTACTCCATTTAAAAATCCTTTTGCTCCTCCCCAGCTTTAAGACTAGTATGAAACATTCATAAACTAATTCTCATTCTTATCATCTAGGCTTCATCAGATACTAAAATTGATAGTGTTTCTCACATGTAACAGCATGTCAGGAAAGGCTGCATTCTGACATGAACAGACTGTGATCAGATACCTACCCACGCACTTGGGCTCCTTTGAATCCCACTGTGAGGTTCCCTGGCAGGTCAGTTTGGCATTTCCTTGTAGTTCATAGCCTTCATTGCAGGTCACAAAACATTCTGTCTTATAGGAGATATCAGCTGTTGAACAATTAATGTGTCCATTCTCAGGAGCCCAAAGCTTGGGACATGTTCGAACTGCAAAGGGAAAAAAACATCAGTTCACTCGGCAGCGCTGAGAATCTGGGGAGCAACTGTAGCCCATTCAGGTTTTACGGGACTGGACAGGTACTGGATTGTACACTTACTACAGTAGCTGGAACAGATTTACAGAACAGGGCTGGAAGAAGGCTAAGTTTTTCAAAGGATTAATGCCTTGCTTTTCTTGAAGGAGAGTCTTAGCACATATGAGGTTAGGCACATACTGACCTGAATTCTGACATAAGGCTAGTAGTTTAACTGTGCTCAGAAAAGTTCCCAGCCTTCGGACATTTAGCACTGTGCAACTTGTGACAGTGAAGTCTACAAGCCTTCAAGATGATATGGCTGCATGCAAATGCAATCCTATGGAAAAATTTGGGTCTTCAGATGGTTCTAATTCCTCAGCCATGCCTGAGAGTTCGGGAAATTTCTAACTGGCTGTCTAGTATGGACTGAAGGCACGTCAGAGAAGAGGCTAAGAGTTTAATATTGCAAAAGACTGGCTTGGGAACATGCTCTGGCACTGCTGAGTTTATTGATGCAGGCACAAATAAGTGTCAGACTCCAAACATCAGACTAGTGGACATGCTTCATGGTAAGACAGAGAGAGAGGAAGAAGGAAGACAAGGTATTCATGGTCAGCAGGACCATGAGAGAAGAAAAGCCACAACTTAGGCTGCTGCTGAGACAAAACAGACCTCTTCTGGTGTGGGGCTCCCAGCGGAGCAGCCCTGGCTGCTGCCCTGCAGAGAGGCCTTTCTCCTGCCACAGCTTCCAAACACTGCAAGCAGCACCACACCACGGAGAAGGCCATACTGTGCAGGGTATGCGCGCAGAGGAGGAAGTGGGGTATGACAAGTGATCCTCAGATTGTCTTATGAATTTGTTACTGAATCCTGGTGCTGCAGTTTAACGCAATGTTGCATTGCAGATTAATCCCTGAACAGGTGAAAGATAATAATAATAATAATAAATAGTAGCTGGTAATGCTTTAATTTATCTCCTTTGTTTCACCGTCTTTAAGCTCTTCTAATAAGACCTTGTTTTTATGCAGGGCCTCCAGCCCTTCTCCTCTTCAGCCAGTATCCTACACTTCTCATTTTGTTCCCTTGCAACCCTCTTGGCGTACATCCTGCCTGGATTTGGGTCCATCTCTGTCAAACACCTAAGCTGTACAGATTTATGTGATGATGACATATACATGTTGACATGGTGACAACAAGCTGAGATGCGTAGATGCCTGCTGGGGTCCTACTGCATCTTTTTCCTCAGGAATTCAAACCTCTCTTCCCTAAGCAGCTGCTGATTTTCCAAATCCTGTGGAAAACATATATCACTGAAAACTGTTCTCAGCCAAAGCCAGTGGGTACTGGTCAGTATGTTCAGAAGTCTTCAGTGGGAGAAAAACATACACAAGGGCAAACAATGTGACTACTCAAAAATATAGTCAAGAAGGCTGCAGCTCCCTAAACTGTTGTTTTCCCAGGACTGTTTCCACAGCTTCTGTTGACTTGCATGCGGTGGACAAGCTCTGATGATGTACGACTTCACAGCTGTGGATGACTTCTCTGTCTTCTCAGAATACAGATTTTACCAAGAAAACCATCCTTGCTGCTGCTTGGTAGGAGGCAAACCACAATCTCCAAATGCAACTGAAAGTAAGCCAAGTTGGCAACTTTCTCTCCTCCTCCCAGTAGTTGTTTACTGTTTATACTGATGATGCAGGACATGCCTCCAACTAGACATGCATGTGGACTGATAGATAATAGATGATAACCCCCTTCAAACTAATAAACAGGCAGATATACTGAGCACTCTTTCAAATGAAATCATCTGTACAAATGGTAATAGCTACAAACTCCTCAACACTACAAAAATACACCAGGAAATTATGTCTTTTGATAAAGCTATAGGGGCACCCAAGTGCAGCAAAATGTAGGTACCTTGGATATGAAAAAAAAAAAAAAGCCACTCAGATGCATCTGACACATCCTTCTATTATCACTGTTTCATGTTCACACTTTGAAAATATTACTCCTCTCATGCACGGATGTACAGAGCTCACCAGAAAGTGCATTCAAGAGAATAAAAAAGATCTTGAGACTTTCATCTTGCAGGTGACAATGAGAGCTTTTGAGCAGCCTTCTAAAAAGCTGTATCCTAACTGCATTGCAGTGAATAAGAAAGACATTTAATAGCTGAATCATACATGCTTTATACAGAAGAGGCTTTCTCTTTTATTGCTTCCACGGAAGCCTTTCTAGAGGAAGCAGGTACTACCAAGCTGTGGTTATTATTGATGAAGCCTGAATGAATTTCGAGCACTGAGGAGGAAGTCGACAATGTTAATGTCTATAGGGAACGTGCTCCCCAACTCCTTTCCATCACCTATTAAATCTAGTCATCTCTTCTGATAAGACACTGTAACTGCAGTGCTCCTGTCTCCTTGGTGTTTCAGGGCTCAGATTTCTTTGGTATTTCAGTATGCCCCTGGTGAAAACTGGGAGCTGAGCCCATGTTATTCTGGTCGTGGTTTCACGTCTTAAATGCAAACCGATCTTGTCAATTAAGCATTTTCCAGGATCAATAAATATTTCCATAATGTCAGTGAAACAACAACAAAAGCATATTCTGCTTGCTCTGTGTTTTCTCCTAAGACATTTTTTTCTGGATTAAATACACACTTTGTAGGGCTTTTTTTCACGGGTCACAGTTAATCGCAAAACACGACTGCATTAACTGCTTTCCAATAGCACAGCAGATTTTAGCTAGCAATTGAGGAACATTTAATGTCAAAATTCAAAGCAGTGCCAAGGGATTGTCCCTTCCTAATTTATGCGACAAAACACTCCTGGGATTAACAAGGCAGCTATAAACTGCGGCTTTGATCTCACTCCCTTTTATACTCTGAGTGAATGGAGACGAGCAGATCCAGCACATGTAAAGGTAGGATTTCTTAATGTATTTAATGGGAAGTCTTCAGGATGATGGAGAGGCACAAGAAAGGCAAAAATACACCCTTCCAGCACTCCAAAGACAAAATCTCAAGGCAGAATTTCCCTCACTTTTCAGACAAATTCCCAGCTAAAGGAAAATCACATACACCCACACCCAGCAGAAAGGAGGTAAGCAGAATGACTGGGGTGGAACTTGGCATTTAGAACATTCTTTAACCTAAGAGGTAAAAGATGCAGATCTGCACAGTCTACTACGTAATGAGCAGAGAAACCACTGTTAAGAATAAACTAACCCTGCAGGAGAAGACTTTGCAAGCCCACATCCATACCTCTGCAAGTAGCCTCTGATCCAGACCACTGGCCATTTGGCTGACAAAGTCGGATGCTGCTTCCCACCAGATCAAATCCTGCTTTGCATCGGATCCCACAGGCAGCATTGAAGTAATTGTTGCAGACATTCTGGACAAAGTAACCATTTTCAGGGGGCTTCAATTCAGGGCAGTGAACAACTAAATAATTAAACAACCACAACAGAGTTATGACACCAGCTGGAGTGTAAAAGTCTACTGAAGGAAAGCAGTATTTTTCATTTCCAACTCCACTTCCATCTTAGTAGTTTTGCTGCATTGGAATGATACATAAAATCTTGCATGCAATTTGTCTTTCACCATGCAAAGATGAATAATGGAACTGTCCCAGCACTGCATTGTTTAATTAAATTTAATTTCTGACCAGAAACACTTACCTTCACAAGTTTGGCCTACAGCACGATATCCCTCCTGGCATGCACAGTCCTCAATGGAAGTACTTCCTGGTGGAGAAGTATGATTCTCATCAGGACATGAGATGCAAGTGCTTATTCCACCTGGTGAACTGTCAGGCTTGTATGTTCCTGGTGGACAAGCTGTTGAGCAAAACAAACAAGGAAAGGGTTTCAGGATATTGCATTTCACAGTTAGCATCACTTCAAGTATGTTGCTTTACATGTTTTACATTCTTCCATTCTTCCTCATACAGTCAGTGTCACTTAAGGCAGGAACGTTATCTTCTTATAGTACTTGCAGAGTTGTATAGGGTGAACTAAACCCCACTCCCCGAAGGTCTCTCCAGCATTAGCTTGAGGACTGCAATGAAGTCCATGAATTACCCTCTTCAAACAATACCCAATCCCAGAAGACAAGTCAGACCTTCACTGACCTTTTGAAGACATTGATTTACAGCTGTACCAAATTAATTCAGATAAAATTCATTCAGAACTACCACAAAGTTTAATGCACACAGATTCTTAGCGCCAAGACAGCAAAAGAAGCTCACAAAACCCCGTGCTCTTGATTTACACATTATGATTTATAGATGAACAACACGCCATGCTTTCTGTAGTGTATGAACCACAAACAATGAAGCAATTAATGAAACTAACTGCTCCTGGCAGCTTTGGCAGTCATTTACATCCCATTTAACATCTGTAACTCTGTGTATGGGCATGCACAAGTCTTAAAGAGATGCATCATTTATCTATCTTCAGAGGCAGGGGAAAGGATAGGGAAAAGTGACCTCTGATCTGAGAACTTCACAAAGGTTGGATAAGTCTGAGCTAATCTCTCCCTCTACTTTTAATTCTGTTCTTCAAGAATCTACAACAATTATCCTCATTTATTTCACAAAGCTGATCAGAGAACAGGGGGGACTTATCACCAAGGGCTGATAAAGTATTAATTCATCAGACTGTCACCTGAAACAGAACTCAGAGGTTCTGCTGCTGAAAAATATACCTCCTGATGCAAAGGAGACTAGTTATCCTAAGGTACTCTACCCCTTGACCTTAAAGTCTGGGATGGAGAGCAGAATAAACCCACGATTCAGGTGGAGAAAGTGTCATGGTTTTATGATTTTTGTTATCAGTATTCCACATCCTAACATCATGTAGTGCACTGGGAGTTAAAGAGTTAATGCTCCAGTTCCATGGATAGTGGATAGTTCCGGGTACCTGGTTCTCAGAAGAGAAGAAATACATTTCCCGGACTTTGCGTTGTTCTGTTACCATTTTCAATTCAGAGGGAAAGATAAAAACTGTTCGCATACCACAAGATGTTCCCTTTTGCTCCCGCTCCCCTCCTGCTCTTCTTGGCAGCGTCTCACCGCCAGCATTAGAATAACGCCTTTTTGGTGTTTGGACACTCTCGCTCATTTTATTTATTAACTTCAATTTTAATTATATTGTATTATATCGTGTTATTTTGCATTCTGACATCTTATTTAGTAAATTAGTTTGTTTCTCCTCAGACCGTTGCTGCTGTTTTGTTTTCAGGTCCATCTCCCTAATGTTTTTCCCTTTTCCCTTTCCCAGGGTGTGGGTCCATGGGTCCCCTGCCCCATTAGTCATGGAATCGGGCCGAACCTGCCTGTAAACCGCTGACAGAAAGTTAGAGGCCTTCTACTCCATCTAGACTGTCACAAGTCCATAGGGCCAGATGGGATCCACGTAAGGGAGCTGGCGGAGGTGACTGCCAAGCCACTTTCCATCATATACCAGCATTCCTGGTAAAACAGAGAAGTCCTAGAGGATGGGAGGCTGGCTAGTGTGTCTTCCTCCTAGAAGAAGGGTCATAAGGAGGATTCAGGGAACTACAGGCCTGTCAGCCTGACCTTCGTACCAGGGAAGGCTGTGGAACAGATCATCCTGAGTGACACCACATGGCAGCTGCGGGACAGGCAGGGAATCAGGCCCAGACAGCATGGGTTCCCAAAAGGCAGGTTCTGTTTGACCAATGTGATCTTACTATGACTGAGTGACCGGCACAGCAGATGAGGGAAAGGCTGCTGATGTAGTCTATCAAGACTTCAGCAAAGCCTTTGACACTGTCTCCTGCACTATTCTCCTGGGGAAGCTGGCAGCCTGTGCCTTGGACAGGTACACACTTCACTGGGTGAAGAACTGTCTGGAGGGCCAGGCCCAGAGAGTGATGGTGAATGGAGTTAAATCCAGCTGGCATCTGGTCACAAGTGGTGTTCCCCAGGGGTTGGTACTGGGGCCCATCCTATTTAATATCTTTACTGACAATCTGGATGAGGGAATTGAGTGCACCCTCAGTAAGTAAGCAGATGACACTAAGTTGGGAGGAAGTGTTGACTTGCCTGAGGGGAGGAAGGCCCTACAGAGGGATCTAGACAGGCTGCATAGCAGGACTGAGGCCAATGGGGTGAAGTTCAGCAAGATCAAGTGCCAAGTCCTACGCTTTCTTTGGTCACAACAACCTCAGGCAACACTACAGGCTTGGGACAGAGCGACTTGAAGACTGTATTGAGGAAAAGGACCTGGGGGTGCTGATAGACATTTGGCTAAATATGAGCCAGGTGTGTGCTTACGTGGCCAAGAAGGCCAATGGCATCCTGGCTTATATCATAAAGAGCGCAGCCAGCAGAAGCAGGGAGGTGACCATCCCTGTGAACTCATCTCTGGCGAGGATGTATCTTGAGTACTGTGTTCAGTTTTGGGCCTCTCACTACAAGAAAGACATTGAGGCTGTGGAGCATGCCCAGATAAGGGCAATGAAGTTGCTGACAGCACTGGAGCACAAGTGGGATTGTTCAGTTTGGTGAAGACGAGCCTCAGGAGAGACCTTACTGCCCTCTAGAACACCCTGAAAGGAGGTTGTGGTGAGGTGCTGGTCAGTCTCTTCCCCTGGGAAACTAGCAATAGGATGAGAGGAAATGGCCTCAAGTAGCACCAGTGGAGGTTCTGGTTGGATATCAGGAAAATTTTGTTCCCTGAAAGAATGGTGAGGCACTGGAATGGGATGCTGAGGGAGGTGTGTTGAGTCACAGTTCCCAGAGCTGTTTGAGAAACATGTAATGTGGTGCTAAGGATCATTTTAGAGGTCCTTCCCAACCTTAATAACTCTATGAAAGCTTAGCAAGTATTTTGAGTAAATTATACAATAGATTTTTTATTATCAGTACACTTTTCTAATGGTCATACTTTCCCATGCAGACTGCAAGTAAACCAGCCCCTCATTTCCTGCCCTCAGCACAGTAACTCTGTACCATCTGATGTAGCTCTGCATGGTACAGAGACCTGTACAGGGCAAAGGACAGCTTGGCTTTGCTGCTCTCAGTTTACTGAGACCAATCATAAATGCCCTCTGGTTTTCCACCTTATGCAGTAAGATAAAACAGTTTCCTGCTCCCTTGGCAACTGAAAAAACCTACCTCCCCCGCTCCAAAAAAACACAAAGGAAACCCTAGCCTCTTCTTCTGTGACTTGCCAAGCGATACTTAATTTTCCAAAGTCAAATCTTATGGCCTTTAAAAATCAACCTGTATGAAAAGTTAGCACTTCTTTCCAAGAAAAGCACTGTCTTGAATGGCTTCCAGAGATAATATTTCTGTCTCATTTTCAGAAAAATTTGTAATTTTATTTTGAAGAAAGCAATCAAAATGGTTACCCGTTAAGAGGTAATGTTGGGCATTGTAGATTGGCTTCAACCTACACGCATACACTTTTAAAAAGACAATGAAAACTCCTAAGCAATAGATGGTGTATGTGCAAATGAAATGGAGGCAAATAGGGCAAAAGTATCTAATCAGAATTAGAGCTGGGAACTTTTCATTTTTTCATTTGGGACTTTTGGGAAAGCATTTTGAAAAAAAAAAATCTCCTTCCTATGTTTTACCCACTTTTCCAATTGAAGATATGCCTCTTGGACAGTTACTGTTTCCTTCCTCTCTTTTGAGCAGAAGTCTTCTTGCATTTCAGGTCATCCCAGATGACAAAGCAGCAGCTCTATTCTAATTCTGTTTGGAGAACTATACGATGAAAATAGGTACCCATGCTACAGCATGGGCACTTTTAAAAAACAAAGCCAGCAATCTGCTTATAATTTTGAGTCAGACTGGCTTTGACACAAATTGTTCATTCTGAAATTACACTTGGAATTAGCTCTTACCAACGAAGATGCAGGAGGTAAATAATACTGTTGAAGTGGTTATTAAGGTCTGTACTGGGAAAGATGCATTCCTCAAAGGCCCTGATTCAATTTCTAATGCTTCAAACTGCTTGCTACTGCATTTTAGAAAAGCTGAACTATATCTTACCTTGGCTTGTTATGTAGAGTTTTCTCCAAGCCTCATACCCTAAATTGTTCATTGATCCCACATCTCCCCTTCAGCTAGCAAACTCCACATGAGCTATGTTCAAAACTTCCACAACATAATACTTGCTTACAGAGCTATTTCCAAGTGTGTAATCGGCAGTTATTTTACAATGCCAAGAAATGGTTTAAGAACAGAGCACAGGCACTCTGACCTGTATGCATTTCATGCACTTCCATCAAAGCCACAAAAGTTAGTCTGGCCTGAGCTTAAGCTAAAACCACACACAGTCAGCTGTGGAATATCAGAAGTTCAGCTGCTTCCTGCAGACAGGACTTGCCCATGCCTGATTCAGCCAGCCTGAAGACCCATGCCCTCCTTACTGACAGCACAGAAGCATGGCCCAAGTCCATACACAATAATGCATTCACAAGCAAGAGAAAAACCCATCTGAAGAAGACCAGCCATGACTGATCGCACATGCCTCTCTGAGGACTCTTCTGAGAATCAAGATGTGCCAAATTCTGCAAAATTCGGATCACCATTCTGCTCTCACTGATATGCCTTCTATACCCACACAAGCTACCTGCAGGGAGAGATCATTTTCTCCAGCATTAATTTGTAAAAACAATTTTTTTTCAAAGATTGCTTCCCCTTGAAAACCGAAGTGGTGGAACACTTTCCACATCTGTGGAAGAAGGCTAAAAACAGGGTGTGGACAAGCCCCAGTAGATCTGTAAATGTGACACTTTCAAGAGAAACAAAAAAAACCCCCAGAAATTTTAAAAATAGGGAAGTGATTTTAACAGTATCAGCCTTTAAAGAGAAAGGATACTCATCAAATGTGCACATTTCCATGCACGATCTTCTCAATAAATGACCTAAATATTACCTATATAGGAATCACATTGTTAGTTCTCAAGAATAAAGGTAAGGAGTAGGAAAATGTCTTTTGTTTAATGAGTCATGCCAGGGGATTAGGTTTTTTTTTTTTTTTTTTAACAGGAATGAATTTGCTATCCTAGTATCCCTAGTAGCAGGGATTAGTGTGATAACTCAAATAAGCACAGGTCCTAAACTTTCCAAGCATACAAAGATCGCTCACATTGAAGCTGCCATCAATAGCAACTTGCTTTCATAAAATGGTGAATATTCACCAATGATACTCATTCAGATTCTAGTGTCCAAGGTACTGACAGTGTATTCATCTTCTAATAGGAAACAAGAGTGAAATAATACGTGCTTACTTCAGCATGCCTCCTGCACTATCCTCCTCAGTTAAACTCTCCTGGGGTATACAATTAACTGAAAAGGAAAAAAAATAGTAATCCAGCATGCTTCTTCTGGCTTCGAATACTACAGGGCATGATGCCTTCTCAAGCTAACAATGGAACATACTTTCCTACATATCTAACAAGAAATATATTAAGCTGCATGTAGAAGAGAATTAGCAGAAAGCAAATATGACACAGGATAGGAACAAAAACACTTCAGTCAATGCATATGCATGGACAGCATAAATATAGGTGAAAACACTGCCTAAAGCTGAACAATGGATGTGGAAAGTTAGCGAAATCTACAAAAAAAAAAAAAAAACAGAAGAGAGAATTTCAAATTAATATGAATTCTGCTCTGCCTGCATATAATAATGACCAGCCTGATATTCTAATCTTCAAGCAAGAATTTCGTGCTGTAAAAACAACAACATAAAACAAACTATGTTTCAGAGATTTTACCGATCACTTAACATGCATTATCCTGTTTGGCTTTAAACTGAAAATATTAATACAGTGGGCAAACTTAAGCCAACTGGTAATGAATGGCATGAAGACTACAGCTGGGACTGAAGGAGATCTGTATTCTTCCCCTGAATGTATGAGTGCAAATTTTAAAGGCAAATAATTCTGCCTAAAAATGCAAATCTTTTTAAATCCTGTGAGTGCAGGCCAGCTCAATTTCTTCTCCGATTACACTTATATATCTAAGTCACTGAAATGGAATTATTCTTGATTTAACCCGGTGTGAGAGAGAGATGAACTCCACATATTTCAAAGATTAATTCGAGGGATTTCCCATTTCTTTCAATTCCTAATTTCTCCCACTAACTACATTTAGTCAGTAATCTCTAGCACGAGCTGTTCTTTCCAGAGCTGATGCTAATGAAGGATATGATTAAAGGTTTATCTCCAGAGGATATGGCAGGAATCAGTTAAGCAATATCCTGCTCTCTCCTGCATCAACCTGAGCTCCATTTGTACACTGCTATGGTGCTGACTGTAGTCTGTAGTTCTCATTTTTCCCTGTATGTGTAAAGCTTAAATGAAATAATACTTAGATGCAAATCACAAATACAGAAACGTATTTAACTCAATCTTCAAACTTTGTAAATGAAAAAAGTCTAGTTCTCCTCTTAATTAAATTGGTTTTATACCCTGCAATTACTTTTATGACACTGATTTTATGGAAATGCCTTCAATGTAACAAATCTGTACCAGAGTCAGGTTATTTCATGAACATCTATTCCAGTGTTGGCTTGCCATCATCTATGAAAAATGATAAAATCATATGTCACATAATCTCTCAACAATTATCACTGGACGTTTGTATTTGATTCCTATCCTGTTGCCTCAGTCTTTTTTTACTGAAAATACGTGGAGAGGAGATTTTTGGTTATGTGGATCTTTGACCTGGCAAGCAAGGTCTTGCATTTTTATTCTCATTAGAAGTAATAGCAAATATCTAGTACGTGCCTAGAATTACTTTGAATTACAGTCCACAACATCAGGAGAACCAAAACGCAAATTAACTCACATTTACGACTTTGGAGGAGAACTACAGCTTGAAGGTGTGGGTTATCTCTCTCTGCTTTACTGAATTTAAGATTCTTGTGCCTTGGCAACATCAAAATAAATATGAAAATTAGAAAAGATGTCTCCCTGACTTTAATGTGTGTGAAACGAGTGCTTGTGGTGGAATTTGCCATTATTTGTGTTTTAAATTGGGCACCATGAATGGGCCTCCCTATTCAGCTTTGTTATTTTACTAAATAGAAGTCTAAACTTTCAGAAGGAAGCCAGTATAAAGAATTTTAAAAAGTATACTATCATATGTTGAATCTTTCAACACTGATACCTTTATCTCTCATCATGACAAAGTGCTGTGTAGTCCGATTTGCCTAGGGCCCAGGCACACCCTCTTTTAGAAGAAGCAAAGAGAATGAAGGGCCATATGTCCCATGACAATGGCTTGCGAAATAAAACATACACGGTGTCAGCTTAAAGTGGAAAATGAAGGAAGTGGCTGCTTTGGACTGCAATTCAACCTTCACAGAGAGAATATAAATTCCCATTTCACACCAGACTTCACAGAATCACATAATGGTTTGGGCTGGAAGGGATTTCAGGGATCGTCAAGTTCCACCCTCCCTGCAGCAGGCACAATTGCCAGCCACTGGATCAAGTACTAGATCAGGTTGCACAGGATCCCATCCAACCTGGCCTTGAGCACTTCTAGGGACATGACATCCACAGCCTCTCTGGGCAGCCTGTGCCAGTTCCTCACCACTCACTCAGTGAAAAACCTCCCACTGACATCTTATCTAAATCTTCCCTCCTTTAGTTTAAAATCATTTCACAATGTCCTATCACTATCTATCTAAGAAGTTCATTTCCCTCCCGTTCATAATCTTTTAAATATTGGAAGGCCATGATGAGGAATCTCCACAGCCTTCTCTTCTCCAGATTGAACAGGCCCAACTCCTTCTGCCTGTCTACACAGGAGTGGTGCTCCAGCCCTTTGATCATCTTTGTGACTCTCCTCTGACCCTCTCCAAAAGCTCCACATCTTTCCTGCGTTAGCAGCCCCAGACTAGGACACAATACACCAAATGGGGCCTTATGAAGCAGAGGAGAGAGAGACAAACACCTCCTTTGCCCTGCTGGCCACCTCTCTTCTGATGCAGCCCAGGATACCAATGGCCTTGTGGGCTACAAGCACACGCTGCTGGTTCATGTTCAGTTTTTCATCAACTAGGACCCCAAGTCCTTCTCAGCAGGGCTACTCTCAAGGAATCCTTCTCCCTGTTTGTGTATTTACCTGGAATTACCTCAACCCAAGTGCAAACCCTTGCACTCTACTTTGTTGAACCCCATTATGTTCATAAGGGCCCACCTTTCAAGTTTATCAAGGTCTCTCTGGATGGCATGCCTTCCTTCTGCCAAATCAATGGCACCAGTTGGCTTGGGGATGTTTTCTGATGCTTTCCCACTTGCTGCTGCAGCAGAGCAATTGAGGCCCCATCTCACTGAACCCTCATGCAGAAAAACAGACTACACCATACACTGAAATATACCTCCTTGGACCTACACATAAAGATCACAGAATCATAGAATCACAGAATTGCTCATGTTGGAATAGACCTTAAGGATCATCAAGTTCAACTGCAACCTAATCATACTACCCTAACAACCCACTGCTAAATCATGTCCCTGAGCACCACAT
This sequence comes from Numida meleagris, assembly GCF_002078875.1. Taxonomy (NCBI): domain Eukaryota; kingdom Metazoa; phylum Chordata; class Aves; order Galliformes; family Numididae; genus Numida; species Numida meleagris. The sequence continues at coordinate 66,123,635 of NC_034438.1, forward strand.
CCGAACAGTTTTTAAATGCATTCAGGGATGGTGACTCCATCACCTGCCTGGGGAGCCTGTTCCAGTGCTTAACAACCCTTTCCAGAAAGAAGTTTTTCCTGATATCCAACCTAAACCTCCCCTGGCACAACTTGAGGCTGTCTCCCCTTGTCCTGTCACCTGCCACCTGTGAAAAGAGACCAACCCCGCTCTCACTGCAATCACCTTTCAGATATTTGAAGAGAGATCTTTAACCCTGCTTCTCAAAGAGTTGAAGCTTTTGCTGTCACATTTAAGTTATGTATGTGGGAAGAGTTTTTTTTTTTTTTTTTAATCTCTTATGTGGCAGTATATGGCAGATATGTCAAAACAGGCACTTCGTGCCCATGAAATGCATTTGCAAAGCTGAAGAGAAAAAAAAATTAAATCTTTGGCAGATACTTTAATCCTCTTTTCTCTAGTATGCAACATGTATGGTGTCATAAAAAACATGAGCGAGGAGCATGCTAGGATTACAAGAAATATGTGAGGAAGTGGCTTCAGTTAAACACTTGACATGTATGACTTGTATAAAGACTGCAAAAGAAAAACCTTGTGCTTACCATTAAGTGTATGGATCAGAGAAGGATTTCTAATAAGTCCCACCATGTTCTCCAACTCTTTAATGCCTCCTGGCATATGCTCTGCATTAATTTTAGACAGCACTGAACCTGTTCATCCATCTGCTCTTTGTCAGTGTTTCTTAAGTATCCCTTCTCATAGCCATATGATCAGCACTTCAGCAAGGTAGACATCTTCTCTGTTATCATATGATGTATTTTGCTCCTTCTCTATTAGATTTATAGATTTCCTTTCACTGAGGGAATGGGCTGAATCAAGTCCTAAGTTCAGCTACTTTTACATATCATAAATAGGGAAAGGACAAGTTGATTCAAACTTTTTCATTGAGTTTAAAGACATAAAAAAATCAATACTGCACTCCCAAGTAGGCTTCAGCATTGAGAATGAAACTTTGGAATGACCTAGCTCTAGATCTTAGCAGAAGTAACCTGTACACAATAAAAATGAGAATCTTGGACACACTCCCACAGGGCAAGAGAACGGGAAAGTTACCCGAAAGGAAATGCAGATCGTTGAGTGAGCATCACATCTCAGTGTCCTAAGCATAAATGGTGTGGAGGAACAATCTCCCTGTTGAAGAATAAAAGCTTAAAAGCTACATCATACCTTGTAGAAGCCATGATGTCTGCAAGGATCTTCCTCAGGGAGGTCTGGCCCTGGGCCACAACTTTGTTGAGCATCCCTGGGTAGGCTTGGGGAGAGTGTGTAGCAGTCACCAGCATGTGACACTACCTGAACTGAGGCAGCTCTGATTTAGCAGTCATAGAAGACAGCATTTAGTGAAGGGCCAGAACACTACAATCTACTGAAGCAAAACTGGGAGCTTATGATCACAAAGGTAAGGTAGAGCTAGTGGTGAAACACAGAACTTTGCTGGTTAACTACACATAGAAATGACATTTGTGTAGTAAAATTAAGCTCTTTTGGTTGAGATCTCAGTGGCATTTCAGACAGTGCTTACAGGTTTGCCATTTGCACAGACATCAAAATAGTCATGGTGATGCTTTTGGAGGACACACAAAAAGCAAATACAAACACGGCTACTAAGTATGAGTATCAGACCATGCCAAGCACTTTTGACTTCCAGAGCTTGGACAATGATTTACTTCATCATGCCCTCAAATATTTCTAACATATGCCACGTTAAAATTGTACAGTCAAACCCAGAAGTGCTAAAAGGTCTAACTGAGAAGTTATATTTGATTGCATAAAGTTTACCATGCAAATGAGGATTATTTATGAAATTAGTTATGTGCAAATGAAGTCTCTGTGTCCAAAACTCTGCATACAATCAGACTTAAAAGGAAAGATAAAAGCAGTTTTGAAAATGCTTTGCTCAGAACAGAACTACTACAGCAGGCTTCTCTGGACACAGTCTTCACATAATCACAGACACACATTCCTCAGTAACCTTTATCATTGCTGATGTGTGAGCACATGCTACTGTAAATACTTGTGTTCCAAGTGCCCTGGATCTCTGGATAGCTTCCTACTATTTAAATGAATAAACATTGGAAAGGAACATCACCATCCTGTCCTTGGTGCACTTTTTTGCCATTTTAATGTACATGTTACGAAGATGCATTTTTCCTTTTACAAATCTGTAAAAAAAAATGAAGAGGCTGAAATAAACCAAATTCCATTAAAGGAAACAAACAAACATATTTAAATTAGTTTGTGCTATGCACAGATGACCAAAAAACTGATTCAGAAATGTAGTCTCTGGTCTGAAGGCAGTGGAAGCTCAGTTTTCCCTAGGCTTGGATCTAACCATTGTAAAATGGTTCCAGCAACTCTCCTTTTTGCTTTTGTTGACAGACAGGGTTTGGGGCCGGGAAGGAAAAAAACGGACAGCCAAGAAATATTTGCAGAGTGGGATTCAATTCAGATGTGGGGAGAAAACTCACTCCACCCTCTGTTAATTTACCCAGGTTTCACAGTACTGGTATGATTCTGTAGAGACAACATCTTTGGTGGTTAAAAGATCCATTCTCCATAGTGTTCATTTGCTCAGAAAATGACAGATTTATATTTAGATATTCTTGGGACTTAAGAGTGTAACTAAAAAAATAATTCTGTGTTCCAACTGGATGCACAAGCTGGCTTTCTTATGAGCAGCAAGCTGTATGAGGGACCCTGGAGGAGCTGGAGATACCACATCCTCAGGTTTCCTCCTCATTCACGCAAAACCTGTGGATTTAATCCGGCAAAACATTAACAGGATCTGGTAGAGTCCAGAATTGTTTTACTAGCCCAATCTGAAATGTTCCACATTTGCTGCTGCCTCCAGCACCCAATTCCAGTGGTTGACGGTGCATAAGATCACTAAGAAAAAGATACACACCTATTTCTGTCTCCTTTCTCTGCGGATCAGCACAGCTCCAGTTGCTGAATCACAGATGGGGAATGCATCAAGTAAAAGCTATTATAAACAGGAAAGTGAAGCCATTTCTGCCAGACCTTCAATAAACTGTCACTACCGCGTGAGGTGCCAAATTTGGCCTGTTTTCCACATCCCTTTATTTTTATCATTTAAATATACTTTTCAACAACAGTGATTATACTCCTATTAAGTAACATTTCTGAGCACTGAAGATACAGCACATGACTGTGCAGATGGAGAACATATGTCACTAATTCCATGTTTATTTACTTAGCAGCCTGGGGTGAGAGTCAGACAGTTTTTGGTTAACTTAAGAGAGCTGAAGCACAAGCAATGGCTCAGGCCAATAATCAGACAATAAAAAGTGGTGCTTTCGCCAATTATTTTTTCACATATTGTGAAACTACCCCAGCTATCCCTGTGTAGAGTTCAGTAAACTGCAGTAATCTTGATGTCAGAGTTTCTACTAAATTCCTGGAATCATTATGGACACCCATGATTTACTGTGAAAAATACCATAAATCCCACTGTCCATTCCTCACACAAAATTCTTAGGAAAACTGACAGGACCCCCTGCATTCTTTTAAAATGATCTGAACTATGTAGATCAAAATAAAGAGTTTTGTTTGTGGAATGTAAGAGTGCTGAGAGAACAACCAGATCAATCTGCTCAGCATTAGCTAATGCTTGCTCAGAAAGTATTCAGAGAAGAGATGTCTTCTCATTCTGTTTCCCCCAGTTTTCCATGTCCCTCTCCCTTCTTGTTTCTTTGTAAGATAGAAACAAAGTTCTTCCTTAAGGATGTATCTGACTCTTGTTGAAGTAGTCAGATGCAGCAGAAGGGTCACCTCAGATTTGAACCAATGTGTTTTAAGTACTTTGTCCTGTGCCCTAACAACCAAGTATGCTTTAACACCACAAAAGCTATTGTAAAAGCCTGACAGCCTGCTGCTGCTGTCAGAAAAGGAGCTGGGAGCAGACAGATTCTTTCACAAACTGCCTGATGCTCAGTCTCTCTGTACATGAAAGTGAAATTGAGCTTTGTGTTGTACTTCTTCAGCTTCTTGTCAGTTTTAAGAGTGTTCTTACCACCTCAAAGATGCAGAATCACTTGCTCAGGACCGCAAGGTCATCTGAATGTTTTAAGAATAAAATGATCTGGTCCACACTTCTGGTGGACCACACTTGTGGTTTTCCCATTCTTAATGCACACCCTTTATTGAGCTTTATTCAGCCACAGACAAGGTTATCTATACCTGCAGAAATGGAGAATGAGAATGAACATGTTCATAGCTGCAACCTGAAGCAAAGAAAACGGTTAAGAATGATAAACTGCTGCTTAATGGAACAAATAAGACTTAGAATTTAAACCACTGTTAGAAAAATAGAAAATCTACTTCTAAACAGCAATTTATTCTAATTAAGTTCACAAAATAATTTATACTGTCTACAAATACCCTACTGTTTTCCGTGTGTTTGAGCCCAGTGTTCTGCATTAACTTCTTGCACTTCTGCAGAATGTAAACAGTTGACAGATGCAAGCAAAAGATGACAAACCACCTCTTAGGCTCTGGAATGCATGAGGCACTGCAATCATTATTTCAATGTAGGAATCCTCCCTAATGTGACTCTAAAAGTAATGGGAATAAATCAACTGCTAACATCAGTGAGGGTGAATAAGACCTTACAGTTAGCTTTGTGAAGTACCACAGTCACAGACGTTGGACTTACTACCTTCAGCACTATGTCGTATTTCAGTCTCAGGGGCAAAAACCAGATACATAACTGCTGTCATCTATCTTGTGCATCTTGAAGGACAGGTAGTAACTGGGGGGACAAGAAGACAGGAAGAGGGCCCTTACATTCTTGGGGTGCTAGATGCCTTCTTGCCATGACAGGGAACAGTCAAGGCTGCTGCTGAAATACTGCTCATGCTGGTGAAGTAATTGGGTAAGTGAAAACAGCAGCAAATCCAGGAGTTTGCATGAGCACAAGACCTAAATGTTAGGTTAGAACTGAGGGCCATGCGAACTGTTCTTGGGGCCACAGAATACCCACTACTGCTTCCAGGAAAACGCTAGTGGTACCCAGGCTTAGACTGCCATTACTGGGGATAAGAACGGAAAAGAGCATCACTTCCATGTACTGAAATAGACAGGAATCAAGGTAACCCTCAACTACGTAATATACCTCACTGTCTGAGGCTGGTATGCTCTCCCCCAGTCAGACTTCTCGTGGTCACTTTACTTCTGTTCTCATGGGTTTGAACTGTGGGCTCAAAGAGGGCTACTCACTTCAGAAAGCTTTGTGTGAACAGGAACATGGCTGCTCGTATTGCTAAAATCCAGACACTAATGAATACCAAGTGTCTTTGCCCTCGTGTACTCTGTGCCATGACATAGCCACCACACCTGCACTGCAAGGGGGGGAGCTCTGTCAAGTGTCTTTGGCCAACTGGGAAAAATATGGATACTCACAGAAGCACTTTGTTTTTAAAATGCTGTTGTATTTTGCAAGGCTGTGTATCTTGAATTCCTATTCAGCAATAATTGAGAGTAAAATTGTACATGAGAGTTTTATTTCTCTGCAACTCAACAACATAAAAGCTGAAGAGAAAGGGATTGGAAACAACTGCATAACTTGTTCCTCACTACACTGGGCAACAGCTTAGATTCTGAAAAGAAGGAAATAAAATATTTGCATTTCAGAAGGCAATATTCTTTACCAAACTGACAAAATAAATGGGACTAGAGGGCCAAAGCATTTTTAGGTATACGAGTCAAAGACTCCATGAGGTATTAATGGAAGTCCAAAAGAAACACCCACTCAACTACATGTAGCAGTTTTGATGAATAACCATGACGTTTAGCAAATTTTCCTTAGGTTCTATGCTGACTTCAAGACTTCTCAGAATAAGGCTACCCAGCCTCCCACTCTCTTGTTCTGTGAACTGCGTAACTCAGAAAAGAAACTTCAGTAGCACTTCATATTCTTGTAGGCAAACCCCTCTTCCATATTCTCTGACTTGAGGACAAAGGCATCACCGTGTCACAGAGGCCAAAAAGGTGCAGAAGGTTTAAACTAGTTGTCTGCTGGATATAAAGGATCCTCTACAATAACATGCTCTGGGCTTGTCTTCTATGGCGTTAAAGTTATTGCAGCAGATTTTAACAGGCTGAAGTTCCTAGGCCTATGCATGTTTCAGAGGATGTTTCGCAGCCAGCAGAGGGGCAAAGCATGAAATGTGGGACAGGTAGAGAAAACATAGGAAGAGGCCAACACTTTCCTCCAAAGCTCCCAGGGTTTTTACACAGACATTAAACTCAGAATATAAATATATTCCTTCAAATTAATGCTACTTAAGGGTGTCCCCAGTCCATGTAGATCTAGGTGTTTTTATGATCCACTATAATACTGACTTTTCCTGTCTCTCCCTAGATACAGGTTTTAATACCACCTGTGTGCATTTCCAGACAAGAATATTTCTGGGGGAGTCAGAACGTAATAAGCTCTCTTCTGTCATAAAACCATAAAAAACAGATCTGAAGGGAAGCCTGAATTCATGAACAGCAGTGTTATGCTATCAACTATTCCGTTCAGCTCTAGCCAGCAAACAGACTGGAACTAGTAACAACAATCTCTGTGAAAAAGAGAACATGCAGAATTAACAGCCACAACGTAGGAAACTTCTTGTACTTTATCTGCTGGCATTCTTTGAGAAACAAACCACACACCACAAGGAGATGGAAGCTTTGTATGGGTGTTTACTATGGCATTTATAAGGGAACACCCTTTGCTTGAACTTTATGGGTTTCAGATTCACTTATTTTTTAGCTTTCCTCAGAGTGTTTCTTTTGTTCTCACGGAAAAAAGAAAAAACAACAAAACAATAAAACTAGCAGATTTGCCTCATAGCCAGGAGAAGGAGCCAGATCTTAGTTGTCACAAAAGCATTCAGCTTTGCATAAGATCAGTACAGCTGCATACACCTACACAGATGGAGATTTTGCTATTCATAATGTAAGACCACAATGTAGTACTTAATGATGTTGTTTTGTCTTTCAAACCTGCCAGTTTCACTAAACCACAAGAACACAATTAGATTATACAGCTAACTATATTATACCAACTTCTGTAAAATTAAATCTTCCTCAGCTTCCCACCATTAAAATATCCATTCATTCTTCCCATTCTTGTGGATGAAAATAACAGAGGAAAACACTTTTTAATTTGAAAGAAAAAAAAGCAGATTGGGTAGATAAAAATGAACTGCTCCCACTACCTTCAGATGTGAGACTAGCTAAAACATCTGCACTGGAAGTACGCGTTGCTGGTCCGGCTTTGTTTTGCATGGTAACAAATGAAACCCTAAGGTTTTGGCCTGAAGAGGCTCCCATTTTTGTGGAGCGTCCTGATCTCTGCATTCAGCAAAACACCAACAAAACCAGGAGAAATCAATTTCCTGTTTGATGAAACCGATCTGTGTTGTTGCTTTCTCAATCCCAAAAGACCTCACCACACTCCTCCATACAGTCTGCACTGCTTCTGGGTGAGAAGGTTGGGCCATCTGCAGTAGATTTTAGGGTGACAGAAGAAAACAAGGATGCTTACAAGGCAGCTAATTAAACTGTTCCCATTCATTCCAACTGCTGAGTATCTGACAGATTAACCTTATAACATGTCTGCAACCTGCCTGCCCTAACCCTACTCCATGTCAAGTGGGTTTTAATCCCCTTTTCATCCTGGTCTTTTTTGCAGCACACTCTCCTTGCTGCTCATTGTCTTTGTTGGAGTGTGATGTACTTCTGCACTCCCATGTCTGAAGAAACAGAGAATGGGCACAATGGGAAGAAGTCCAAAGCATAGCTCCAGAAAACAGAGTACAGAAGAGGTAAGAGGAAAGCCAATCTGTTCCTTCTTGCTGCTGCATTTCCTCTCTTACACGGGTGGGAGTCAGAGAAAAGGTAGCAGGAGAAAGGTCTGTATCACCTTTTGACTGAGTGATGAATGAACCACGTACAATTCATCCAATTTCAGATGCAGAGACACACTGAGTGCCTGATTTTGTCACATTACGAGCCATGCTCCAGTTTGGTTAAGTGAATCAGCTTTGACAAAGCTTTGAGAGCAACTTAATGACGTTAGGAATTCCAACACCTTGTCACAACTTCACAGGCATAAAAATAAAGACTAAACCTTATGTGCTAACTATAGCACAAATTAAGCCCTGGGAATGTTTTAAGTACTTAAAGCTGGGAGACACTAGGCACAAAATAGGTAATCAAATTCAAAGTTTTTTCATCCCTCTCCTCACTTCAACAATGAACAATCTTTGCTCCATACTGCCATCTTCCTCTATCTCTTCTGCACTCTTTCAGGAATTTTCATTTTTTCTTCTGCAATGAAAGCTACTTAAAGGCTCACAGAATGCTAAAGTATCTGCTTTCCATCTGCAAGACTGGCGCAAGTTCAGCAATACGTGTGCATGTATTTGCGCCTATGAAAACATCTTGGCTATGTGTTTCTGAAAAGGTGTTTAAGGCAAGATGACACCATGTAATCCGTATGAGTAACAGAATAATGTTGCAGTGAAGACCTTTTAATTATTCCAATAATTAAATGCCTGGCATGGTGCGAGTCCTAACTCTGCTTAGAGGTGATTCTCAAATCTAGAAGACAAGCCAGAGGCTTATCGAATGCCTACGCTAGAACTGTATGTGCCTAAACTGTGTCAAAATATGGAGACTGATGAATTTTTCAGGCAATTAAAGGTGGTCAACACAAAGTTTGCAAACCATCATTTAACCTAGGACTGTACAGCTGGAGAAGGATGTTTTCTCATCATAAAAACTCCAACCGCGTAAAATCACACTGGAGGTAAGACAGCCTGCTTTTTATCCTGCCTATGGACTGAAGGCCATGTTCAGGCTTAAGATGAAAACTTCTACAGTCAGTTCACAAAAAGCCAAAACTACCTGTGCTGTATTTACACTTGCAGCCTTTGTTGAAATGGCCACCTGCAATGGCTATACTGTGGCCAGAGGACAGCTCGGGCACTCCAGAAGCAGCCCAAGTCAGGTCAGCACAGAAAGCTGGACTTCATTTCTATGTCAGTGTCTATTTCTATTCAGAGCGTGGCTTCTGCATCTTTCAAGCCTCCAGATGGCAGCTTTTTCTCCTCTAATTGCACATATGAACTTTGGCCAGAGGCTTTATTTGCCTGACACTCCAAGGTGACCAGGACAAGACATTTCCAAGAGAAGAGAAAAAAAGGGTAAATTGTGCTTCAGTTCCCAGTTTTCTCTCACACCTATGTCTGTTTTGGTACTGAAAGTTTTTTTCTAAAGCTTCAGATGACAAACATTGGGACAGGACGATAGATTTATAATACCGTGTGCAAACCTAAAAATTACACCTCTGTTTTTTTTTCTGGTCTGTAGAGGGTCTTCAACTTTACCCTACAACTTTGCTTTTAAAGAATTCCCTCAGAAATTGTGCAGGTATACAGAGAAAAATTTACTGTTTGTGGGTTTTGGTTATTTTTAGTTTTGTTTCCCTGCTACAGTTCAATTTTAAATGCAACGGAAACAAGCTAAATATTGTAGAATTATACGAATTCCTTACCAATGAAACACCATTGTCTATGCTAGCTATTATGTTACATAACCATTTTACTTTTGGAACACAAGATGCATACAAATTGGTACATAAGGCCTGGGGAAGAGAGAAAAATGAGTCACTCAGCTCTAAGGACTTGATCCAAGCTTCATTAACATTACTGGTAATACTCCTATTCACTTCCATGGTCTTATAAAATCTCTGAATATGGCTATAAAACACCAGTAGCTGCACAGGTTATTTTTTTCACTGAGAAAGCTTGTAGCAAATTGATCAATAAAAGTTCTATTTTTACAGTTGTCAAAGTCATTGGTAAGATGTCAACATTCTCACATTTCTGCAATGGTTTAAAAAGCCCAGTGTCTGACTTAAAGAGTTTTTCTGAAGGATTTAAGATAGATTAAAATTCAATTTTGGAAACGATGAGGCTCACATACCTTAAAAAGAAGAGCAATCTTCCACCAAATTAAAGGAAAAGCCCAGGCAAGTATGATCTGACCCATCTCAGCTGTGAATAATTAGATCCCCAATGAAAGAAATAAAATCTCAACCTCATCATTCCCTCCCTACTTTTATTTATACATTTTTTACTTTAAAAAAATGGTTTTCCTACTGTTTCTTTTCAAATGCATAGGGAAAGCAGATGAGAGGTTTTATGTTGCTATAAAAAACAATTCAGTAATTGAGCAAACCTGTTATGACTTCATATGCACTGTGCTTTATGAACATTTTCTACATCACCCTGCAATTACAAGGCTACAAGGCTTTGAGAAGTAAACTCAGCAAAAGCACCTTCCTCTACCAGAAATGTCCAACCTTCATCAAGCAGGCTGTACAGGGTGCACGGCACACAAACTAGCTGGTGCTGGAAACCACTTAAAATGCAAGCAAAACTAGACACTAGGAACTTTTCATCTTTGTCATTTCCTACAAAAAGAAACACCTTGAGGTGTTTCTCATGGATTCTATGAGGATTTTACTGGCATTATGATTTTTAATTAACTAAAAAGAACGTACCTCTATTCTGTGCTCCATTTTGAGACATCTTAGAATATCCACATTCTATTTTATTCACTCTTTGCTTTTCTTCCTACCATCACAAACAGGAGAATCTGTATCTGAAACTCCAAAAGCAAGCAGGAAACTGTGCTACCGGAGCCAAATTTTTGAGAAAGTGGATTTCAGTGTAAAAAATCTGGAAGAACAGAACTACGTGCTTCCAGAAGTTTTATTTTCCAAACAAAATATATATTAAGGCAATTTTTTTTTAGCTTTTATGTGAACAATAATTATGAGTGTTTTTACATTCATTTATATGGTCGTAAACATTTTTTGAAGAAAACTGACTTTAGACTAAACTTCCACACCATTACTGATAGTACTTGTCATTTCCTAATCCGCATTTCTCATCCACTTACCTTTCAGCATACACACGACACAACCACATCCATTTAGATTTCTTCTGTACTTACCCATCACGGTGTTATGATACCTTCACTAGAAAAACAAACTCACTTACATTTCTTTTGTACCTATCCATCATGATGTTATGCTCAAACTGTAATTCGTAAGGAGCCAAACAAGATTTATAAGAAAAAGTATACAGAATGACAGTGAGGAATGGTTTTGCCAGTATTAATTAAACATCAATTTACTGTTACTTAGTCATTGGTATTTTGCATCTTTTCCTTGGTTTAGGTTGCTGCCTTCTTGTTTTCTCTTCTCCTTTCATGACAGATGTTAACACAGTATATTCATGATAGATGAATATAGATGATAGATGATAGATCCCCTGTGTATTTTAAAAGGCAAAAAGCCACTAAAGAGACTATAACATAAGGCTCCACTGGGAGAATCATTTTTTTAAAATGAATAGATTACAAGTCAAAGACTAACATACAAGAAAGTATCTCATCTCCCATGGGTGACAGAAAGGGTATCATAATTGCAATGCAATAATTAAAGGAGCGTATTCCTAGTAGACAGCTGTTACACTAGGAGAAAGGACTCGTCAGGCAAGCTGTTCTGTTTCTAGGTAAGTCTCGCGCCAATTCTTTCCAAACTGTCCAGATTTTGTAAACATTAATTAATGCTTCATTAGGCATGTACGTCTCAACTTCCTTATCCAGCTGTAATCCCAGTTTTTCCAGTTTATCTAGTCTAAAATGTTTATTCGCTTTTTTTGCTTTTTGTGTATCAAGATTTGAAGGCTTGTATGGCACAAGGAAACACAACAGCAACCATTTGGCATTTTCCTTAATGAGATATTCCTTCTTCAGTATGTCTGAAGAAGGCAGCAGAAGCCGCCTTTCAGTGAGAGCTAAGCTAGAACTGAAGAGAATTTTTTCTGATTTAGAAATTAAAAACAAAGGACAGAAAAGAAACCAGAACAAAATCTTACCCTGCTTTAAGATATAGATTCAATGCACGCAAGCATGAAATGGCACTGCCTTACGAGACATAAGAAACTAAATTCTAAGACCCATAAAATCTACAGTTCTGTGAACCAAGCCAGCCTTTCAAATTCAACAGGCAAATTCAGCCTGATACTTTAATGTGGCTAGAGACATATCCTATAATCTTCTCTTCACACTCCTTTTCCGACTCCCTTTTCTCTTACACTGTCAATTACCAAGCAGTATCTCAGAGTGCTGCTAGTGATTCTCCTCCAGATCCCATGATAGTTACACATTCAAGTGTGTATGTTGTATACATGTTGAACATACTATGTACGTCTGTTGTGACGCTGAGTACAGATGCCTAATCATTTGGAAAGATCTTGTAATCTTAAAGAAAGTTTCCAAACACAGTGTGACAAATTCAAAACAGTTGACAAAACTTCAGCCAGCCAGGACCTCCTACCAAGTAGCTAAAGATCCACTTCTCAAAAAGGTGTATGGAGACCCAGCTTTCATGCAGGTAGAAGCACCTGTGGAAAAGAAGGATGCACCGTAGCAGAACACATGTTTTGCTGTGACTAGGCCACTCCAGTCACCACTGGAATTACAGATCTTCCTGTCTCACTAAGTAGAGCACTGCTAGCAATACATTAAACACAAAACTTTTTTTTTTCTTTTTAACCTAGGAAGCTGTCCAACTCATGATAGTCAGATTTTGCTTTGCATTCTCAAAAGAAAAAATCCTGGACATCTCACGGGGAAAAAAGCTCAGATGAAAACTGGGTCCAAAATCCAAGAAACCATAAAACGCAAAATATAATCCCCTACCCCCTGCCTTGCTGGAATTACGTTCCTTCAAAATTTTCACTCTTTTCAGAGAATATGTTTGGTGTTCACATGACTTCACACTTCACTGGAAAGGCTCTTCACAGGTCTAATCGATGTACTGTTATGTAGGCAAAACCGTTGGCCTGGTGGCTATGCCAATGGTAACTGATACCGCTACGTACTCATGAAAACTGCAAAGCTTTGGCAACCTACTGAACATTTATACATGCAATGAAATTCTACATTTCAGTAATTATACACAAGTATTCAAAAATCAAAAGATTTCTGTATTCAAAAGATCAAAAATAAACAAGATGGAGTAACTAGCAAAGACCGTAAGTACTTCAATTAATTGTTCTGCCCTGCCAACTGTACGTCGTCTTCATGGATACTCTGTGTTGCAAAAATTGGGTCCATGTGTTTGATGAAAGGAATCTTTCCCCATAACTGTGGTTCTAATTAGGAGGTAAAAAACGAGATAAGCATCATGGGTTTTAGTTGTCCCATCACAACTCTACAAGGTCATCCAATCCAACATCCCACTTGCCACAAAAAAAAGAACCTCTTTCTTTGGAGAGACTTGCTGAAAAAAAAATTGTGGAAAAAGGCTGTGGAAAAGACATACTACTTACCTCCCTAAGATAGACAAGATGCAAATGAAGATCTGGACATTTGATCTAGCTTTCCATGGAAAAAGCAGATGCCTTTAATAGCTCACCCTCTTATTGATGGAATGGAAAAAAACACCTTAGACAGTGGAAGTCACAGATTTATTTTTGCTGACCTCAGTACCATTGTTTGGCTGTATCTAGCTTGAAACTTTTGTAATGAAGGCCAGAAAAAAAAAAGTGATGGCATAATGAAGAAAAGGTATTTATATACTCTACAATAACTGGGACTGCTTTTGATACTGCCCCTGTTCTTCCTCTTCCTCCCTTCTTTTCTCTTAATTGTCACAGATATCCCTGGCTGTATGAGGTTCCTTATGTGCGCCAAAAGGCTTCTGTCTTTTTTCTTATAAAGTAGAGAAGGGTCAGTCTGTTCTACTTTCTGTGGCACATGATCAACAATATTACAAAGAACAGGAGGGATACACTGAAGCCAATTTCTGCTCTACAGCACAAAACAAGTGGCTCCTATTTTACTGTATGGAAGATTTCTAGAGGGTGTTCTCAGGTAATCAGGAAAGACAATACTGTCATGACTTGTAGACAGTTATCTTGGTGTCTCACATTTAAAACCATAAACAACTATGAAGTGGCAAGAGGCAAAAGCACAAGGGCATAGAGAAAATAACAACAGAAAATAACCAAAATACCAAAAGGAACAGATTGCAGAAGGAGAACAATTTCCTACACTAATGAAAAATCCTTAAAAGTCCTCACTGCATTAAGTAGACAGAGGCTAGTATGGTATCTGCATGATTAACCAATCAAAAGCTAAAAGCAGTCCAATTAAAATATGCTCTGTCAATGTAAAGTCTCCAGGAGTCCTCCTGCACACTACATAGTGAAGAAAATTTAAGAGGCATTCTTAAGATTCCTTCTCCCTTACAAATCCACAGCAATCCTCAGCTGGGAAATGTTAAAAAAAAATGAGCTGGAATCCTTTTCAGAATAGAAGATTTCAAAATATGTTCTTTTCCCTTTACAGAACATGTTGCTTTGTGTTTCTGCCTCAAAGATGAGCTGTACTCAGCTCTGGCGAGGCTGCATCTCAAATACAGTGTTAAGTTTTGGGCCCCTTACTATAAGAAAGACATCAAGGCCCTACAATGTGTACAGAGGAGGGCCATGAAAATGGTGAGGGGTCTGGAGCACAAGTTTTGTGAGGAGCGGCTGAGGGAACTGGGATTGTTTAGTCTGCAGAAGAAGATGCTCAGAGGAGACCTTCCTGCACTCTACAACTCCTGTGGCAAGGCGGGACTTGGCCTCTTCTCTCTGGTAACAGCGATAAGATGAGGGGGAATGCAGCAGGGGAGATTCAGGTTGAACATTAGGAAAAAATTCTTCTCTAAAAGAGTGGTCAGGCACTGGAAGGAACAGGCTGACAAGGGAGGTGGTTGAGTCACCATCCCTAGAGGTGTTCAAGAAACATGTAGATGTGATACTAAGGAACATGGTTTAATGGGCAATACTGGCGGTAAGTAGACAGTAGGACTAGATGATCTTAGAGGTCTTTTCTAATCTCAATGATTCTGTAATTCTATGATTCCAGTTGAACACAGCAGACACATTTAAAACTACAGGCTTGAACAGTTATTCAGGTGAAATTCTGCCTAACAGTTATTCAGATCAAATTCTCCCTAAAATATATGTATGCATCTCTCATTACCTTCACATATACAGCACATGGCTGCAATCATCAGTTTATTTGTGGTGTATCTACTATCAACTCCTTTTTAAAACTCACTTTACAAACAACTGATGATTATGTCGAAGTGAAACTTTCCTCTGCAGTTGTCAAATACTCGAAGAAGTTAGACTTTTTAACATTTCTGATGACACTCAAAAGATAAGCTCAAACAATCAGAAGTTCCTTTCGTACAGGAAAAGTAGCATTAACTCTAAAATGTCAGTACCTCTATCTTCAAGAATAGCTCAAAATATTTTTTAATAATACAGACTATTGATAGAGACAGAAATTATGAGTTTATGTTGTTCAGTAGGTCACTAGGTCATTCAAACCGAGGTGAAGGAAATTGACTAGTATTCCAGAAGAAAAATAAAGATGAAAATTTTAATTTGTTAAAAAAAAATTGAGTAACATCTGGAAATAAACAAAATGCAATACTGTATTTTCGCTAAGAGTTAAGTGAGGACACAAGGAAGCTCTGCCACTGACATAAAATAACATTCCGATCCAATGCCTCAATGACCCCACTACATCCCTCTATGCATCTTTCAATCAAAACCCTATCAAGTCCTGCATATTTACTTACTTCTCTTTTAATACAAATCAAAGGAAAGATGCCCCAAAGCCACAAGGTAAACTATCTCAAGTTGTGATAATCAACAAAGAGCATAACATAACTCATAAACTTCCCAGTGCAAACACTGTAGTATCTCATTTCTTTCTTGCATTGGTGGCAGACAATACCTTTGTGCTTAGGTATAATCTTGATTCCCCTATTGTATTGTTTTATTACTCTTAGTGCAGAAAAACAGCCATTGCAGTCTCCATTAAACCATCCCCTGAAGGCATTTTTCAGCTCCTAGTCACAAACCTGTCTGTGACTATCCTTTAAGCAGATCTAGCAACTCCTGCTAGTTACATCAATAGATGCTCTACACGCAAAAAAAACTGCATTCAACAAACCAGCACAGCCCTCATAAACAGCTATACAACCACGATCCATCGATCCAACAAATGGCTTGCATATCATGAGGAAACATCTGATGAGAATAGTGATGATGCATGAAGAGTGCAAGTGAGATTATGAGGACAAAAGCAAGACTGCTATGAATGGTGTTTCATTCCTAGTTGAGAATTACTTTATTCCTTCTATCCAGTTCATGAACAAATATAATAGAGTTGAGGTATATTGAGTTTTGACATTTTTGTCCCATAAAAATCAACAGCTGGAGAAAACCTGCATATATGTTCCTATAAACCAAGCTTCCCTTCACTTACAATCACTGCACTATGTGAATATGTATTTCATCATTTTATATTGATTGCATGAAGACTTTCAAGCGAATTCATAAACACTCGTAAAAGGAAACTGCATACTGAAACCTGTTATTTATTTGTCTATCTATATTCTTATTAAACAAAGACATCTAGTATGCCACTGGGCTGAAACACAACTCCACTGAAGACCAGTGGCTCAGCTTTCCATTGCATTTCCCCAGGAAATTGTATCTATTAATAAAAAAAATAAATAAATCCAGTCCTCTGTCTAGTAATATAGCCTTTCATTTTTGCTATGAACAACTTTGCAGGGAATTCAGAGAGCCAGACTTCTATGCTTTTTGCCTCCAAGTTTTTACTCTAACATGCAGTAAAGACCAGTAAACTGCAGGTTTACGTCAACTGTGGACTTTGAATATTATTAAGAGGACTGGTCCAAAAGCAGTAATAAGAACGGTCTTAGCAAAATGTGATAACAAATTTGTATTTAGTGACCGAAATGCCTTCTTCCTCTTTAGCAAATAAGCTTTGATGTGAGAGAGTTAAAAGATGTTTACTTGACTGTAGCATTCACTAAGGATTTGTTCTGCAAAGATCCATATAGTCAGCCCCTCTACAAATAAGAAAAGCCTGTGCAAGTTCAGAAAGTAATCAGTAAAATTAATGCCTGAAAATATGTCCAAGAGCTCCTAAATGCAGCAGATACAATCTCAGATTCAGTGAATCTGAAGTCACAAATTTCTGCTGTTTACCATTCTAAGGGGTGTTTTACTATGTCAGAACATTTGCCCGACTCTTGTGTTCTCTGTGCACCTCTTTTGGCTGCTGCTCAGGGTAAATAGTGGTTGAGTTTGACAACTACAACTCTTCTACATCTTTAGCCAGAAACAGTTATCCAAAAGCTACAAATGCATTCTGATTCAGGTTCATAATCTTAACTCAAAAAAAAACAGACCTCCCCAGACTGGATTAGCTATATACCCAGGGCACAGAGAGAAACCCAAGCACAGAGAGAAGACTCACCTGTGCACTCATGCTGTAGTCCTTTCCCATAGTATCCTTTTTCACAGATGCACTCAAACTGGCCAGTGTGAGTGCCACATTTACAGCTTGCCATGATGTCGCAGCAGTTCTCATTCGCCTCACAGAGATATGAACAGTGTGATATATCTTCTTGGATATAACTACCAGAAGGCAGGTCTGAAATAATACCAATTTATTAATTAAAAACTCCAATCCCAAATTCCCTAAGAGTATCACGTTATGTAATTAGTGTAATGTTTCTGCAAAAGTTCTAAGCTCTAGTGATGGCAGCATAAAATATACCATTGCACAATATAAAAAAACCTGTTCTTATTCTGGAAAAATGCCTGCTGAGACCAGTGGTATAGAGATTCTCAAGTTTTCTAACACAGTCAGAAGACAGTCTCACTCCATACAGAAGCTGCTGAGATAGCCTGTCCTGGTGGATGCTCTCAGTGGCATAAGAAGAGTATTTGGTCACAGAATACATAACTAGTTGGTCACATAAAAAAGAATAAATCTTTCCTTTCCTGCATTCACAAAAAACAATTGAACTTTAACTGGAACAAACAGAACAGCAGTAAAGCACACTACTTATGTAAAACTAGCATTCTTTTTAAAATTCAATACAGCAAATAAATACAGCAGCTAGTCTGACACATGTGCCATGTCTCATTCAAGCAGCACTGGCTCTCATGCAAAGGTCTACTAGTGTTCTCACTTGCTAAACTTCCATTTTTCATAAAGGCCTTTTCAGAATAAAGTATTTTCAAAAAGGATATAAGTTAGTTCAAACTCTTTCCATCTCTTGCTCTTTCCAGTGCTATTGAATATGTAAGGCCATAGAAACAGATCATGTTTACCTTTATACATAGGAATCTAATCTTTTTCTCAACAAGCTAGCTTTTTTTGGAATGTAAAACACCAAAACTAGTAAGGCTAGCCGTAAGGTATGTACTGAGGGCCTCTTTTTGACAATCATGTAGCTAACTACAAGGTTCATCTAGTCAAACAAAACTTACATTGGGCCAAGACCATAGTGTGTTCTTCCTTGGACAAAATGAAGAGTAGGATGGAAGTACAGATATACCAGTGAAGAGCATTTAGGTCACATTTCGTTGATGGTGAGTTAGTCAAACTAATAGTTCATCATTTTACCTGAAGAATGAACATCTCTATTTGAAAGTTAGAGGAGAACAGAAAAAAACAAAGGAATCTACACTACATGAAGTGCAGTTACAAGACAGTACCGGAGATCTTTACATTTAGCCCTATGCTCTCTGTAGGACTTCTGAAGTTAATACCTTCATGAAGAGCCCTGCGTGCCAGAGCTTCAAACTCTGTAAAACTGTGAAGAAGGTAACAGTGATCTTCTTTTGGATGGGAAGCCATGTCATTCAGTTCTCGGATATTCCCTTGCCATATCCCGAAGGTGAAGATCTCCACTCCAAATTCACGCAAGGATGCTGCAATGGGTCTTGGGTCTCCACCATTGGAATATCCATCAGTAATGAGAAATATCACCTTTGTGGAATTTCCGCGGGCATGTCGCAGTATTTGCTGGAAGAGAAAATGAAATGGCACACCTCAGGAAAGTGTTAGCAGCCGCTGAGTTGAATACTGCCTTCCTAACAATTCAGCTCCTTTCACTTGGCTTGTGCAGCTAGTTTTAGTCTTTGCAAGACTACTCACCATAGCAAAGAAAAACCATCTACAAGTTGAGATTGTGGTTAGACAATGTTAAACACTGACTCACACTTCAGATGGCCCAAGTCTGTCCTATCACAACTGCGAAATCATGACATGATCTGAAATGAGACACTTTCACATTGATTGGTCAAGTCAACCATGCATCAGACAAAAACAATCCTGATCAGTCTTTCAGCAATTTGGTTCAGTCTGTAGTTTGAATGGACAAAATACTGAAAACCTAGTGTGAGACCCAAAGGACAAAAGTTCAGATGCTGACAGCCATCTCAGTGCCATGGCAGTGATGTGGATGGGGGGGACGTGGATATCAGCTGGCAAGCTGGTCAGTATCTTTCTGTTTGGCACACAAAAGCCACTTGGTTCCAAGCTTGCCAGTTTTGCCATACAGGGAAGAGAAAAACTCAAACCATACCATAAAGATTCTCATTATCATGGCTTTCAGTATGTGGCCAATGGACAAATCCCTTCATAAGGGATAACTAAGAGAAACAATTTTGTTTTTATTAAGGGTTATTTGGCTCAAAAAAGCCACCGACATATTAAAAAAATATTGTAGGGATGAACATATCAGCAAAAGTCAAAGAATGGATCAAAAGCATATATATAGATCTTGAAAAGATCTCTTACATACAACATAAACTTTTCACTTGAACAACCTGTGAGTGGTTAAAGCTTCCACTGGAAATTTTGTCTCTATACATACTCATTCCCACCTTCCCTCTACCATTTCCTTTTCTAAAAACTGAAATCCACTGAATTTCTGGAAAACAAAACAGTGACTGTGTCATTCTCTTCTTACACAAAGCAGATAGAAAAGGGTGACTTATACCCAGTAAGCCCACAAGCAATTTAACAGTGTAGAAACATCAACACAGAACACATCACAGAGCATGTGCACACACATACATGGGTAAGACAGAAAAGGTGGAGAAATTAAAGTGATACCAATAGGAACAACAGTCCTAAAAATAAAGCATCTTGGATACCTGACCTAGAATGCAAAAATACACCTATACCTGATGAGGCTTCATAAGCCTCCCTCTTTGTAGAGAAGTTTCAGAAACAGACAAGAACATAGGACTGGCTATAAACAAGTTCGTAAGTCACTGTTAGGCTAATAATTAACAAATGAAAAGAATTCTGGTGTATCTACTGCAAAAGAATGACCATCTACAAGGTAGGTTGCTTCCCTAAATGCACCCTCAGCATGCTCTTTAAGGTTCTGAATCTTCACTGCCAACCTAACTGCACTAGGAAACTTGAGTCTGAAGAAATCATAATTTTACTGATAAAACCTTCAAAGTGACAATAATCACTAGAGTTTCCTATAGCATCATATATTCAGGAGTTGAACATTAAATCAAAGGTTCACAAGCTAACCTGTTAAACGAAGAGAAACAAATGTGACTAAAAAAATACTCACTTTGCTTTATACTGTGCAAGCTGCTTGCTCCTAAAAGACCAAAATCCTTCCATCTGTACCTCCAATAAGGGTGACTGCTTTTCCGTTGGTGGAATATTTTTGTTTTGCCTTCTAGCATGAGGTAATAAATGCCTATTTTAATGTCATCTTATGTTTTGATCCACTAAACTCTAAGGTCCACTTCTGATTTATTGCTAGTCTTTCCACAACAAGCCATTAGATTGTTGGTTATTTTGACCCCAGCATAACTCTACTTGTCTCTGCTGCATTGTCTCTTTCTCTCTCACCATAGTTTGCCAGTATGATTTTCGCCTGTCCCTCATGGCCTCAAAAACTGCCAGTAGTCCATGTCACCCCGTTGCTATGTACAGATATAAGGACCATTCCTTCTAATACTTCGTACAAAGGACTGTGACAATACTCAGTAGTGCCTGAGTGAGGACATGCCCCATAGATTCCAGCTCAATTCATCCTTTCAGTCTGAGACTGCACTAATGGTAATTACTCACCTATTGTGTTTATTTTTCGATGACATGCAGAGCACCTTCAAAAATGCTATGCTAATATGCTATGAACCAGAAATCACCCTATGGAGATAGCAGTCTTGTAGTCAGCCACAGACTCCCAGAGAGTAAGTAAATATGGGACCATCACTGATCTCCTCTTGGTGAATGTCTGTGGCCATTAAGTATGTGATTCCAAAGGTGTATTTTCTCCTTTCTCTGTGAATGTAAAATTACAGAGAAAAGATTTTCAACTTGGTAGCATGTATATTACTAGTTTCAGTAAGACTGTACCGTTCTATGATCAGTAAAACACACCACATCTGATAGACCTTCCTATGATACTGATAGTAGATTCCAAAAATCATGTCATCATTTATGATGAGTAGTAAGTGTATTTAAGCAACTCTTACAAATTCCAAAAGGGGGCATGAACTGAGTTAAGATTCATAACAAATTCTTAAAGTCAGACTTATAAAATAAAACCTGTCTGGATTTTAGATCAGCTAGGCCAGTCCAAACAACCTGCAGAGATTTTACAATCTTTATCACTAAGCCAGGCCGAATTTCAGAACAGCTTGATTTTCATTTGGCAATTCCTTGATTTCAGGTGGATTTCAAAGACAGAATAACAACATGTACCATAAATCAAAGCAGAAACCATTGGCACTGTGGTCTGAAACACTGCCTAGAAAATGCTGCAGCTGGGCTCCATTCTATTACTGGTTGCATGCAAAATCTAGGGGAAATGAAGCCAAATTCTCTTCCAGACAAAATCCTTTGCAAACCAAATCCACTGTTCTCCATGTTGTTTAAGTCATAAGTGAAAAACCAGAATGAAAAGAATCAGGAAGATAAAGATCGAGGAAAAGACAACATAAGGCTAAATAGTAAGAAGAAATACAAATGCCTCATGTCACTATGTGTTTTGAAATAGATGCTCTAAAATAAGCAGCATTGTAGGTGGAGAATGTTATTTATAAGTTAACACATATAGTTAACCTTTTTATTATTAGTTGTGCTATTTTAAACTAGAATGTAAGCAACTTAAGCTTCTATCAATCTGTTAAATATTCAGGCTGAAATTTTCCTCCCAGGATGTTTGTCTCAAGTACAATGTTTGTTTCAGTATAAATGGCTTTTATTTTTGAAAACATGATGAAGAAAAACATATGTTCCAACTGCATTTACTTGTTTTTTGCAACCGTAGTGTCTCTGAGCAGAATGAATTTTCAATCTGCAAGTCACATGATAAAAAGGTAGCTTCTACCACACCATGGGAAAAAAAACAAAACACTCCATGATCTGAAAGTGGTGGAACTGAGTTAAAAAACACAAATTGCAGAGGGCTAAGAGACATTCTGGAGACTTCCAGTGCAATTCTTGGAAGATCCTACCTGTATGCAGCTTGCTCTAGCAGAATATCACTTCAACTAATGATTATGTCAGAACATGTATTAAAGAGGGAAAAAAGCTTCATTTTGGCAGGACCTGTCTTCGCAATTTCATCAAAAACCTTTCAGCACAGTATCCCTCTGTGCATAGAACAAAGCTGCACAAACTGCATATGAAAGTAGTGGCCAGGATTACATATGGCTTTCCTTCTTCATCAAGTCATTCTCATAATAGGTAGCAACCAAATCTCCATACTTACCACAAATTCAGGGACATGTCAGCATGGTCAATAAGCAATCTAGTTGCCGGACTCTTAGAAGTCTAGCCAAAGTAACACACATGTCAGAA
Source organism: Numida meleagris (assembly GCF_002078875.1). NCBI lineage: Eukaryota > Metazoa > Chordata > Aves > Galliformes > Numididae > Numida > Numida meleagris. Next base: position 66,146,498 of record NC_034438.1, read on the forward strand.
AGGACCATTTAATTTTTTTATCAGTAAATTAGCAAGAATCTCTGCTCCACAAAACTAGACTGCCTCCAGAAACTGCTGTGAAAAGTACACAAACCCGCTGTGTCTTTCCAGGAGACCAAGAAAGTTTCCCTGGCTGTAGGTCCTATGAACAACAGCCTACCAAAGCCCCCTTAAAAAAATAAGGGTCAATCATTAGATGGGTAGTATCAGGAAAATACTGTTTTTGAGGGGAAAACGTTCTTAAGCTATATGAATCTGGAAGAAATCAATAGCTCTTCTGCTCTTTGCACCTGAAAGGGCAACTCCTTCTCTGGGGCAGCACTTCCGTCAAATGCAACAAGCAGAGCTGGTGGGCAAGGGGGAGTGAAGCTGTTCTGCTGGTACCTGAGCTACTCAAATATGTGGGCACCTACAGATGAGAAGAAGGAACTGAGCACAGGAAGTGACAGACAGACAGACAGGATTGCTACACATTGACCCTAGTAAGCAAAACAAATCCAGGCTGCTGAACAGCTTGGCCCTCAACTGCTGCAGCTGTAACTCCAGACACGTAATCCCTGCTGTACAACAGCTGAGGAAAAGAACAAAAGAAAGAACCATCCAACATTTGAGGAAAGAGAAAAAAAGATACAAGCATCTATTTTTATATCTTGTGTATATTTTGGTGGCCCAGTTAGAGCTTTGCTACTTCCTGCGAAACTACAGTGGCACACAGAACACTTCACCACTCAGAGTAGCTAACAACCCAAATAACAGCTTGTTGACACAAACCTTCTAAAAAGTCTTAGCATTATGCAGTCACAACAGAGCTGCATCAGTCCGCTCCTTCTCTCTGTATTTGTGTGGCAAGAAGACCTACAGAGCTGGAGAAGGGTCTGGAGGACAAGAGGTGCGAGGAGCGGCTGTGGCCCCTGGGTTTGCTCAGCCCAGAGCAGGGGAGCTGAGGGGAGGCCTCATGGCGGCTGCAGCTCTCACAGCGAGTGGAGGGGCAGCGCTGAGCTCTGCTCTCTGTGACAGCGACAGGGCCCGAGGGAACGGCATGGAGCTATGTCAGGGGAGGGGTGGGGGGTTAGGGAAAGGCTAACCAGAGAGCGGTGGGCATGGCACAGCTCCCCAGGGCAGCGGGCACGGCCCCGAGCTGCCACAGCTCAGGGAGCATTTGGGCGCCGCTCTCAGACACAGGGTTTGGGTTTGGGTGGGGCTGTTTGGAGCCAGGGGTTGGACCCGGTGGTCCCTGTGGGTCCCTTCCAACTCGGGATGTTCTATGACTCTCTGATGTTTTGCTTCCTTTGACCTCAACTCAATTTCCTCTACTCCGAAACACCTTTCCTCTATAGAAAGTCCTTCTGAAAGCCATTTTTTTTTTCCCCCAGAATTTTAATCTATTTTAAAATATCTGTTCACTTAACCTCTCAACTTGCAAGTACACACAAAAATGATTCTATGTATTTACCGAGTCCCCATCAACTTCATGGATGGTATCTACATAAAGCTGTTTATTTATTTATTTATTTTTCATGGCAAGGCTTTGCGGTCCTTTCAAAAATTCTCAAGTTCTTCAATAATTAAAACTTAAGAACCCGCTGAACAGTACTGGGAAGTTAAAAGGATCCTAATAACCTGCTTCTCTGGTACGAAGATCCACATATGCTTCTGATTTTAACATCAAACAAAACTAAGCACCAGCCACAAATGAAAATAAAGTGCTGAATGACCTGTTTAATTGAGAACACGGCCCATTTGATCATGACTATAAATTAATAATAAGGGATAAGTACAAACAAAAGAAAACAATGGTCTCGATAATTGCAAAGTAATTCATTGGGCCGCTTTTCTAGCAGCCTCTTTGACTGTTTTACTACCTGTTTTCCTGCCTACACTTCCCTCACAGGATTGAGTCAGTCAGTTTCAGCAATTCGTGCAGATCTCAAATAAAACATCCTTTTCACATTAGCATTATAACCATCTGTAATGCATTCAATCTCTGTTTAGTGTGTACAAATATCTGGCAGACTTGACATTTCCTCTGTGCCAGTAACAGCCTTTAAAATTAAAAAAAATGAAGTCTTGTGCAATAAAAAGTTATTGTACAAAATTCTGCTCTAGAAATTCACTACTCCAACGCAAAATTAAGCTCTCGGCAGTACAGCCACAAAAACATCTAAAACTCCTACTTCTGTGCTTCTAATGTTGGTATAAAGTTTGTAATGCAAAATCATGGGATAAGCAGCATCCCATGCTCGTCAACCAAAGACTTGTCAGCCACTGAAGTGCCACAGCAATGACAGTGTCAAGGTTCTTTGTTACTGCCTCAATTATATGTTCTGCATCTAATCCATAAACATTTGATCTTGTGCCTAATCCCTGTTCTTATTCAGTATTTGTCTTTTAAAGAGGATTTTGACCATACAGAATTTGCAATTCATATATCAGTCTACAGGGAAACAAACCGAAATGGGTCAATCTGTCTCACTCCACAAACTAAGCCACTGCCAACTGCTAGCATTAGTCAGCCCCAGTATCCTTGCCAGGAGGAGCTTGCCTTAAAAGGTTTAAGTTGGAACCTAGCTCTCAAAATCACATTATCCAAGCATTAACTACACTGCTCTTTGTACACCATGTAGGGAATAACCTAAGGCCTACAAAGTGAATGTTACACATTGTAGGCCAGGAAGATCCATCACTGTACCTCAGAAGTTAAAAAGAAAGCCCTCCATTACTGAGCCATTTATCTCTGCTGTACCAATAAACCACTTACAATGAATGCGCTGTCACTCCAGGAATTACAGAGAAGCTACAAGCCACGGGATGAGTTCTCAATAGAACTAGGTGATTCTTTTTTTCCAGAGGATCACTTATTCACATTCATTGCCCCTTTCATCACTTTCTTCTGCAGTGCTACATAAACTCTAGAGAATGAGCCGTTACTTATATATAAGAAATTAACAGAGGAATTTTCTCTGAATATTCACCTACCAGGAACTGCATTCAAAATTTAGGGAAAAGACCTGCATATAGAGTGAATCTGTGTATTTAAACAGTACTGCAACTAAAAGGATGTTGAAAAGAATAACCAACAAAAACAATTAAAAAAAAATACTTAAAATGCAGCAACTTTGTACTGGTCTAGTCTTGCATTACAACGACTTCTAATTCAGTAACAAGTACTTCAGTACTTCAGTAACAGTACTTCAGAAACAATGTACTAACTCTGTAAATTGTTTTCTCATGATTCATTTCTACAACGAAATCATGTCCATAATCTACCCATGTAGCTTTCTATCTTTCCTATTCTTTTCCATCACATCTTCAAATTTCATCTTCTCTTTATGCAATGCTATATTCACTGCATGTAACCATCTTCCTTCATCCTTCAAATTTTTCCAAATTAAATGTGTTTTCTACGTATTTGAGAAAGAACTTTCCAACGCTTTGCCAATAACACAGTGCAAGAATCTTAACTAAGAAAGTAAGTTGTATTCTTTCATATATCTTTGTAAAAATGCAAAGCCAGAATCCTCTCAGTAGCAGCACGAGGTGCAAACAAGAGGCTATAGTCACAAACTGAAACACAGGAAATTCCACTTACAGAGAGGAAAATAGTTCTTATGGGTGGTCAATCACTGGAAGAGGCTATAGGTTCCATCCTTGGATATATTCAAAACCCAAATGGACAATGACCTGAGTAATCTGATTTCATTCCGTCTTTGAGCAGGGAAGTTGGAACAGATGGTCTCCAGAGGTCCGTCCAACCACAACAATTCAGTGATTCTGTGGTTTAGTGATATGAGAAGAATATCTGACTTCCAGTTCTTAGTGTTTATTACTAACCTAACCTTATTTACTCCTTTTATGGAATGGATTCTGCCTGTAATGTTTGTGTTGCATTTTCAACTCTTCAAATACTACTGCACAGTTTAAAAGTGACATTTCATGCATTTCATACAGTTTTAAAAATGGAAAAATCCCTCTTATCTCAGTCAGCAAAGCTATTCACTTCAAGACAATCATATTCAGATTGCATAAAGGCTATTTATTCCCCCTACCATCCAAAAAAAAAAAAAAAAAAAAAACCCAAACCAACAACCCACAAACCACCATTGCTTTCACAATCACAGGAGCTACCACATACTACTTTAACCCAGATTCAGCTCCACACAAGTGCTGGGACTGTTGGGTGTGCTGACTTGAAAATTTAGGTGGTTTGCAGTTTTGAGTTCCAAACTAGAAGAAACAGAATGCACCTATTTTCCAGGAAACAACTAACACATCACACTGAAGTCTTCTGAATTGGACATTTGAGGACATTATATACACAGCTATTTCCTCAGCTCTTGGTGCTGTATAAAATTTATCAGCAAATTACTCAGGAATGTGAACAGCTGCTGCAGGCTCCATATGCTCCTGTGCTGTGTGTTATATTCAAAACACTGTCTTGCTAACAGGCCTCAGTTTCATTTGAAATACATAAAATCCTAATTTTCTTTTTCTCTGAGCAACTGCTATTATTAATATAACCAAGATGTTATTAAATTTCCATGGTATGCTCCAGCCTTTCACCAGTAATAAAAAATAGATTCTTAAATACTTCACTGAATACATAATTAATCTTGTATTTTCCGACCAAGCATTCACACCACTATTGATTGGTGCATCTGCCAAATATATATTTTCTTCTGTGCTTGTTTTAAGCATTCATTATTCTAAAAAAGGCTGAACGGAGTAATTAATACCAACACAACAAGCACCCTTCATAACCTGTCTCATCTACTGTCAGCTGTCACTGATCAATAATCTTCTGAATATCTTATTTTCTTCCAGGACTGCTACAATCAAGGAACATGAACAAATGGCTATCACTTGTAAGAGCTGTCTCAGCCCAATGGGATGTGTGGGAGTATTTGGTACAGAAAAAGGACATGCAACTGGACACCCCACTTCACTGTTTGTGTTTGCTTAACAAATCACGTAGCCTAAATGCCAAAGCTTTTTACAGGCTGCCTGTCAGATTCAAGGAGGTTCTCCACCTTTCTGGCTCACCAGAGAGACTATGAACCAGTGGGAATACCATGATTTTAACACAATGATTTGTTTTTAATTGTGTTTACTTCATAGAGAAGTAGCTCAAAAACTTGAATAGAGTCCTGGTCACGTGAAGAGGCTTTGTTTGAGAATTTTAACACTCCAGTCTTGCTGCTGGTCTTAATTCATGTCTTTCTACCAAGAAAGACACTGGGAAGAAGGAGGAAGGACAATGACAACGTCAAATAGCAACTCTGATCAACCTCATCTCTCTGTTATCAGAACATCTTTCAGATTTAGTTAAGGGCACATTTTTCTTGTTCAAGTTTGCTATTGCTGTTAGTTAAAGAGCAACACTGCTCTAATTTCCAGAACTAGCATGGTCAGAAAATTCTGAGCCATAAGCATTCTGTGTTGCATGCAAAATGCTCAAATTCCAGTAACAAATGAAACTAGAGGACAGAGGCAAAAATGTGTCACAGAATATGCAAAATGTATTACAGACTGAATATTAATATGGAGGTTCACATCAGGAAGTATCACTACATATAATATTATAATATTTTTGTCTTGCTGGAAAGGCCTCTTGTAAGGCTGAAGAAAGCATTACAAATAAAACAATTACTTTCATTCTGACCTCTTCCAAACTATGATCACTGGACTTCTCAGTCTGAGGAACAAATTACTCAACTCAAGTGATGGGAAGTCAGTTCATATATTTTGATACACTGGCTGAACACAGTCCTGTGAACAGCAAAAAACAGGCAGCCGTGCTTTCTGCTGTGATAAAGGAATCTGAGAACAGGTTTCAAGATTACAAAAAAGTGCATCAATTTTTTTGTATATCTGCAACTCCATTTTCACTCCACATAAACACACAACCTGCACACTTTCAAATGGAATGTATAGAGTTACAGTCAGATACTCAACTGAAAATTCTGATCATGTCTCTCTACTGAACTTTCATAATCCCCCTCTCACCAGAGAGAAATATCCCTCTCTTCACTGTCACACCTTATTCATGTTATCGCTTTGGGAAGTATATTTATTGGTGAACAACTGTTTTCAAGGGTGAAGCACAGGAAAAATAAAATTTCATCAAAAATCTCCAATGAACACCTTGAGAGCTCATTAAGAATTGCAGTTATGTCCACTGAAGCAGACTGATGCATTAGTGTCACAAACACAAGGTCACATATCCCACTAGTTTTACGGCTTTGTTGCTCTTTTTAATAAAAAATATTAAAAATACGTTTTGTTACTTAGCTACATTAACTGTATTATACATTTTATGACAGCCGCTCTGAAAGTAATGCCTTCTGTTTTATGATGCTGGCCTGTGATATCAGAGGTGGATGCTGGTGATATGGCAGTAGGGGCTGAACCTTCCCACCAATATCCTGTTATATTTTGTTGCCACAACACAGATGGCAGCAGAGGAGCACTATGACAGAACAGCATCTGATATGCAAGTGCAGCTGAAGCAAAGGTGTGTCACTGAACTCCTCCATTCATCAATGCTGAACGTTTATGGAGACCAAACAGTGGATGTGAGTACAGTGAGGCAGTGGGTGGTGCATTTCAGCAGTGGCAACAGTGACAGTGGCTACCTCCACTGGCACAGATTGTTACAAGCGAGGCATGCAGGCCCCGGTTCACTGCTGATGAAAACGCAGAGTTGATGTTGGTGTCTATGTTGAAAAATAGTGTTTTGTAGCTGAGAACCTGCTGTATTAAAAAGTGTTACTGTGCCCTTCATATCTCTTGTAGTTTCCATGGAAATAAATAGGAGACATTACTTTCAGAGTGATCCATGTATATGTGGCCCAAGACAATCCCTCTTCACTCAAAGCTGCCCAGGCAAGCTAAACGGCTGGACACTCATGAATTACTTAATAATGCTTCTGGCTTGGCTTTGTGCCTCTGGAGGAAACAACATGATAAAACAAACATATTTCTCCGTGAAGATGCTAACTTTAAGGACTGAGGATCAGAGGTGTTGGGCCACTCTGCCAAAGGCTATGAGAGAGAAGGACAGAAAATGGTTTTCTCAGGAATAATTAACTCTATTCTTGAAACATTTACCAAAAAAATAATCCAGATACTATAGTGGTGAAAAGTTTATTTCATTGCCTTGTTACTTCTGCTAATGTATCAATGAGACTTGTGTTAATTCCCACAACAATGTCTTATGTTTCTCACCTTTCCTCTGCCTCTGTGTGTTGAACCAGGAAATGGCTAAAGGCTTTGTGATACCAGGATAAAAATAATAACAGTGCCTTCTAAAAGAGGCTTGTCTTAGCAAATAAGCAACACAGCAAATGCTGGCATACCTTTCTCTCTTTGCAACTCCAGACCTCCTCCTCACCTACTCAGCTGGCTGACAGAATACAGGTCAGAAAAGATGCTGAACTTCAAGGTCAGGATTGTCAGCCTGCCCTCGGTGCCAGGGAAGGTTACGGAGCAGATTGTCCTGAGGGAGATCACGCGGCACTTGCAGGACAACCGGGGGATCAGGCCCAGCCAGGATGGGTTTGTGAAGGGCAGGTCCTGCTTGACCAACCGGATCTCCTTCTATGATCGAGTGACCCGTCTGGTGGATGAGGGACAGGCTGTTGATGTGGTCTACCTAGACTTCAGCAAAGCCTTTGACACTGTCTCCCTCAGTATTCTCCTGGAGAAACTGGCAGCCCGTGGCTTGGACAGGTACACCCTTTGCTGGGTAAGGAGCTGGCTGGAGGGCCGGGCCCAGAGAGTGGTGGTGAATGGAGTTAAATCCAGCTGGCGACCGGTCACCAGTGGTGTTCCCCAGGGGTCGGTGCTGGGGCCTGTCCTCTTCAATATCTTTATTGATGACCTGGATGAGGGCATTGAGAGCACCCTCAGTAAGTTTGCAGACGACACCAAGCTGGCAGGAAGTGTCGATCTGCCTGGGGGTGGAGAGGCCCTACAGAGAGATCTGGACAGGCTGGATCTCTGGGCTGAAGCCAATGGGATGAGGTTCAACAAGACCAAGTGCCGGGTCCTGCACTTCGGCCGCAACAACCCCAGGCAACGCTACAGGCTTGGGGCAGAGTGGCTGGAAGACTGTGTGGAGGAAACGGACCTGGGGGTATTGGTCGATGCTCGGCTGAGTATGAGTCAGCAGTGTGCCCAGGTGGCCAAGAAGGCCAATGGCATCCTGGCTTGGATCAGAAACAGTGTTGCCAGTAGGAGTAGGGAAGTCATTGTCCCTCTATACTCAGCCCTGGTGAGTCCCCACCTCGAGTACTGTGTCCAGTTCTGGGCCCCTCACTGCAAAAAAGACATTGAGGCCCTGGAGCGTGTTCAGAGGAGGGCGACAAAGCTGGTGAGGGGTCTGGAGCACAGGCCTCATGAGGAGCGGCTGAGGGAGCTGGGATTGTGCAGTCTGGAGAAGAGGAGGCTCAGGGGAGACCTCATCGCTCTCTATAACTACCTGAAGGGAGGTTGTAGTGAGCTGGGGGTCGGCGTCTTCTCTCTTGTAATTAGTGACAGGATGAGGGGGAATGGCCTCAAGTTGCGTCAGGGGAGATTTAGGCTGGACATTAGGAAACACTACTTTTCTGAAGGAGTGGTCAGGCGCTGGAATGGGCTGCCCAGGGAGGTGGTGGAGTCACCGTCCCTGAAGGTGTTCAAGAAACGTTTAGATATAGCGTCGAGAGACATTGTTTCTTGTTTTTTCTTTTTTCTTATAAATTTTTTAAAAAAGAGCTACTACTTTTTGCTGTCCAGTTTGTTAGAAAAGAACTAGAGTTTTCTTCATTTTATACCTGGTTTGGATGGGATTTGTAAAGACTAAATGTTACAAAGACAAAAAATGCAGGAGTTTCACTACTTGAAAAGATCCTTCATTTAGCTATCATTTACATGCCTACTGAACACTGCGCTGTGCAGGTCCTTCCAGGCAGGAATGTCCATTTTAGCTCTCAAGAGGTAAAAGCCTTGAAAATTGTTAGGTGTGATCTGACCATGAGACACTGCAAGATTTACAGTTAGGCCAGCATCTGTAGCACAGGAAAGCCAGCTGACGTAGGCTCACAGCTGCAAGACAAGGAACATCTATTCAGTAACGTGGGCTTCCCTACTGGTAGAGGCCAGTCCCCTGCTGGATCCAGCAAGAAGAGACAAAATATCCTCCTTTGTGATTAAATGAGCACATTCTCCTACAGCTGTCCACTTTTTACAGAAAGTCATTTTTTCTTGGTTTTTTATGTTTAGTATATAACACCTCAAGAGCATTATCAAGAGTAAAATATGCTAATACTGCTGGAACAGGTGAAAGCATCTCTCACGAGGACAAAAACTAGACTTCAGATGATTACTTTCAATCACCTCAGCAAAACCCACCCCGCTACTAAAATATGCCTGTCCGTTTGTACAACTGCTGGAGGACTTTCTTAAACACTGTAACAGCTTCCCCAAGTCTGAAAGGCAGTGTACACAGTCCCCTACTCAAAGCAGATGAGAAAGTGTTGGCCCATCACTGCATGATTCAACCCTACTCCACATAGCATCACTAGGTCTTTACAGGTGGAAGTCATTAAACCCTCTATGAAACAATACACTTGTAATGGTCTTTTTAGACTTGAAAGTCTAAGGACACCATTCAGGAAACACAGTCAACTGGAAACTAGTAAAAATTGATGCATTTTCCATGAAACTTCAAGATTTGCATGGAGAGTATGATTTAGAGTACATCTCATGCAGCTTCAAAGTTCTTATTTCCGCTGTCTATAACCACAAACATAAATTTGAGTATCACTGGCCAAACTCAGAGTAGTGCAACAAGCAATAAATCATGCGCCACAACAAGCATCTCAAAATAAAAGAAGAAAGGAACTGCATCTTCTAGTTCTTTTGTGGATTGGTTTGCCATTCTCAGAAAAAGCGGAATAAGCAAATGTATAGGCAAACGTTATGCAAAAATGTATGCATGGATGGTAACTTGGAAACTTCTGAACCAGATTTTACTAAGGCACAAACATGGCATTAAAATACTGTAAGTCACTCCACTTGATAACAATTATTTTATACATAACGTTCTGCATTGCTATTACTTACCCTACTACTCATATTAATGTATTATTGGAGAATATCCAATGCTATAAAAATTGTGGTTTGGGAAGGAACACAATTCTAAGAATAGAAGAGCCGACATTTTCACACCATGAAAACCAATTCTTTAAAAAGCAATGAAGAACTGAAGAACACTCACTAGTATTTTTTGCTTTCCATCAGAACTACCAAACCTGTTGCTTCTAGGGACACTGAAGGAAGAAGACCATGAAGAATAAGGGAGAGGAAACATAAGAGCTTACTTCAGAGTCTGGAGTTACATAGTCTGTCTACGCATCTGCAGCGCCCTACACTCAATAGAGAAAGAGAGATGCTGGAATAAAGATCCTGACCTAGAATTGCCATACAGAAGTGCTGTGCATGGGAACAACCCATCTCTACAGCGACGTAAGACTCCAGGCTGAGAATCTGGAGTCTGCCTGAAGGCAAGCTATGTCTCTTCTACACCTTACATCAATCAATTTAGTCTTCCCTGCTGCGCTGATGAGGTAAAATAGTATCCAGCACTATCCTTCAGATCCCTCAGTGTGTCTTTAAGATACGTATTTTAACATTTTAAAAACTAAAAATTACTCTTAATTTGAAGATAATAAATTGCTAACCTGCTAAATATCAAACTTCCAAATCACACGCTTAGACCAAAATGCAAGACAACCCTGGGAGGACAAGTAGACCAATTTCACAAAAAGTCTTCCATCAGAGAAAATAATTACTCCATTTAGTCTGATATATGATGTTACACAAAACCTTCTGCCAGTCCTGGCCAATAAGCCAGAGAAAAAATGAATTTCTTCATAAATTTTTAAGGTATTCCCATTTTAGCTAGGTTCAATAACAATGAACCACGTGCGGATGTGTACGCTGCCTCTGACCCTGCTGCATTTAGTCTTGTCAGCAAAACCTATGTGAGACTGCAGCATGCACAACCACTACTTTTCACAACCACCACACAGATTAAAAGCAGAGTTAGAGCTGATGCTAACGATGGCTGACAGGAACTCCACTCCCAATTTGCGCAGCAGTTGTTAACAACCGGCTCCAGTGGTCAGAGAGGTAAACCAGGTTGACTTCTGTCTTCTTCACTGTAACCTTTAACACAGACTCCAAGGCTGTTATCGGAACCCATAGAGACCCACCCCTGTCAAACAGTCCATCCGTTCCATCTGACCAAAGCCATCATCTGATACGTGGAGAACACTGTCAGAGGCAGACTAGATCTCCTGCTCTCTCATTATTAGCTGCTGATTTTGCAGTGGTCACAGGAATTTAAAACCATAAACTCATTTTTGAGTAAATATTCAACACACATGGCTGTAAATGCACATCTTCTCAGTGCAATGACCCTTTTTTTAAAAAAAAAATAAAAAATGTACCCAACTTACATGGTAAGAAATTGTTTTCGATTTCTTTTGCTTCAACATTTTCTTAATTTCAAAATGAGATACTGAATTTGAAAATGCATTTGAATTAAGCCAGCCATTCCAGAGGGTAATAATGTCATGTGTTGTGCTTTTGACATATAGAATAAACAAAGCCACCATGACATATTTAAACAAGCATTAAATAAGCATTAAAAGTGTTTACCCTAAATTGATATGTGCTTACATTCTTTTGAGGGCCATTTTCTTCATGTTTGTTAATGGGATGATAACAGAAGGCTGTATCTGACATACTGGTTGGCCATTTATCATGCTCCCCCAAGATCAGGTTAGATACAAAAGCCAGATTTTATTAGTACAGACAAGATACAGTCAGAAAATGTGTCAGATGAGTCTGTAGGTGCTGTGACAGACCTTCCACTTACATATACCACTGACTTCAGTGGTGCGAAGCTGAACTACAAAGGCAAAAAACCTACCTAGTTTTTTAATTAGCAATTATCACAGTAACAAAGAGCAACTCCCAAAGCCTTCCTCACCTACTGTTTTGCCAAGCTGCTGAGAACAATTAACTTGTCTGTTTAAGTTGGGCTATGCCTTTCTTAACTCTGACTCAAGAGCACTGCAACCTACAACTTCCAAGTTCAGTTTTGAAAAAAAAAAAATCCTATTTCAGTTACATTGGAAGACAGAATATAGCCTGTCTTCTTAGAAGCAGCAATCATTATTTTGTCAACAGGCTGCTACATGGAGTACTTTAAATTTGTATTTTCATCTTTTTTTAGTCCATAACGATCAGTGCAGCTTCAGGACATATAAACTGTCCATCTATAACAATGGAGCACTCTTTATTCTGCCAGCACATATGTAACGGTGACTACAGTTAGACTCTCAAGCACTGAAGATGTATCATTAACTTCTACCCCAGTACGACAGTGCCTCATTTCTATTTCACGATTAATCTGGCAAGAGATGCACACTGCTCCCAAAAGGTGCTAGGAGCGCTGCTGGCAGTGGTTACCTCTCAAGATCAAAAGCTCCAACTGAAATACAATTTCTTATCTAATCCTGCAGTGTGCTGAGATTTTGGAATAGACAGTCCCAGGTACCTACACCTGGGAAACTCAGCACTTCATTCCACCAAGTTATTTTCATTTTAGATGTATCCCCCAAAGAGCAGCAACAACACTCCCTCAGCCTACTTTTTTCAGTTCTGCTTCAGCTATTCTTCACTGCTGTAACAGCTCTACAGCTGTCTAATGTGCAGTAAGCAATCTGCATAACATCTACTGGACGTAGGTTGTGCTGTCCCATCAACTATGTGAAAAACTGGACCAAAGAGTTTTGAAAGAATATCTAGTTTCCTGCCCTTCCTTACACTATTTCTGTTGATGTATGCATTAGCGGAAAGACTGCTGCACATGAGTTCATAACTCTAAGTTAATACCTCTAACTAACTGCTATATTTTGTTATGCTCAGTATGTTCTATAGAACTCTACATCTGTTCTTCCTAAGATCTACAATCTAAACAAATAATAGTAATACTGGCAAGCCACAGTACTGATGTTCTTCAAAGGAAGTTTGTGGATCTTAGCACTGAGTTCTGAATGACTTCATGCTATAACTCTTTCCCCATTTTTAATTTAACTACTCTATGTATCACAAAAGACATATCGATACTGCAAGCCATTTTTGATTTTATTGCATGGAAACACTGTCAAATAAGCTTACACTTTTACCCAAGCTACAGCTTTCAGCTGTAAGGTGAGGACTGTATCATCAGTTTCACAGTCAGTGCTAACATCTTGGGAATCCAAGACACAGAAACAAGCATCTCCCACGAAGTTGTTACTTAACTCCAATCTCATAAAGTAGAACTTGTGCTATACCAAAGCAGATGTCACGTCACCATCTAATTTCAGGAGCAGGATACATGAGTTTTGACCAGTACTCTCCAAAGGTCTAGTTTTGGTACCCAGTTTCCTCTGTACTCCTGCCTCACATACTAAAGTGAAGCTAAAACCAGAAACCTGTAAAGCTGAAGAGCAGACGTCAAATAATAACACAAAGTCACAGCATCTGAAGGTTAGCCTGGAGGTCAACAAACTTTACAAGTTAATAGTAAGGTGTAACTATATTTCTTACAGATGCAGAGAACAAAATTTTAAGAGTAAAACTGTAATTATAATGAATCTCTCTCTTAGATGAACTGAAGATAAAGCAAAATGGATTGTTTTTTACCATACCTACAATTAAGCCCAGCTTCTGGATGTCTAGAACAAAGATTATCGCAGCAGAAACACTGATATCTTGATCACTGAGAAAAGTAACACAAACACTAGTATTTCTTACACCAGCAAATGTACTTTACACTTGCTAGCTCACAGTTTACGTAAAATCCCAAACAAGGGTGCAAAACCAGACACTGACAGCAGTTCAGCCTTCCTTATCATGGTACTGTCTCCTGCCTGCTGTCCTGCCATGTACCTTGTAGGATTCATATTTTATTTGCTGGGAAGAAACGTCAAAGTGTGGTCCACATGTAAGCATGGACAGTTCTGACAAAGCATAGAAATGCTGCAAGAGACCTTTCTACAAAACACCTTTGGAGAGGATGCAAAATTGCAGAGCCAGTGAGAACTCCTTTATGAAGAAGACGGACATTGCATAGACACGCAACAGTCAATGAAACCGAGTAGCTCTGCTTTCAGGGGATGTTAAATACAGAGTTTTGCTGCCACAGTTTCTGCAACAGTAAATGATAAGTACATCTAGCTCCCTTTCATTTACTACATCCTTCTGCCAGGTCAGCCACTTGAGTGCCCTGATAATGTTACAGAATTCACTTATCTGTCTGTGCCTCACCTTTTCATAAAACTGCCATAGAGTTCAGTTAATCACTTTGGGACCTACCTACCTGCATGAAGCCTTGAGTGCTAGGATTACGTTAGGGAGCTATGTGGATATGGCACTGCGGGACATGATTGGTGAGCATGGCAGTAATGGGTTGATGGTTGGACTGGATGATCTTAGAGGAACTTTCCAACCTTAATGATTCTATGATTGTAACAACATGCTTTCCTTCATTTTCTGTTACTACAATACTTAACTGCTACTATTTCTGGGAGTTTGTCGTGGCTTGCAGATGCTTCTAGTTTTCGGGGAAAAAAAAAAAAGCAAAAAATTCTTGTTTGAAGCAGAAGAAACTTCACATTAAATCATAAGAATAAAACTGAGACATTTTAGGAAAGTGAAAGAAAAAATAATTACTATTTTAACAAAAGACAGTTAAAAACAAAAGACAACAGCACAAGGGTCCCTAGGGAACATCAACTTTGTTATACTCAAAATACTTCTGTAAATTTATTCCAGTAGTGGTATTTTAAACATACAATACTCATTTTCTGAGGAGTCCTAGAAAGGAGAGTGTTCCCCGAGGCTGTAATTTGTCTTAGACGAGGAAGACACACTGAACAAAACCACAGGACAGTATCTTCAACAAGAAGTCAGCAAACCAAGCAAAATTTAACCTTGTTACTCGAATGCTCTCTGCCATCATGTGAATATTATTCTTCCCATGTTCTTCTGAGACCAGAGTGTAAAATTACAGCAATGCTGTTATGCCCACAAGATTCAGCTTACTCGTAAAACTAAATTATAGGTTTCTGAACTGAATTTTTGTTTACTCCATCTGAAATGAACGATTAGACAAGAGTGTATCCAAGAAAACATTATCTTTTCAACTTTAGTTTTTTTCATAAGGGTATTTTTAGCTTGTATCATTAACTTTTTCACACAGCATCCCTGAGATGTATCTACATCAAATATTGATTCTAGACTGAAGATCTAACACAGGGATGTGTCTTCCTAAGGAAGGTTTTCCATTTGGAACCTAGAGCACAATGGAAAATGGTATTGCTGCCTCCTGCCGAAAAGAATATCTTTGCCAACATCTTAAGCCCAACACTGACAGACATCTTGCAGCTCACTCAACAACTCCAAATGAGACTGCATAAGACGAAGATTGTGAAGATAAACACAATTAGTGCTCAGCTACAGCTCGCTACCAGAAATCAGACACACAGAGGCCACGTGGCAAGGAACAGCCAGGTCTACCCTAGTAAAAAAGCTTCCAGAGCAGACCACCCGTCCACAACTATCTACAGGGAAACCTCTCCAGCACACAAAAATGCCAGCGCATGCCAGGCATTGCCCAGCCAATGCTGGGCCATAGGACTGCTTAATACCACCACAAAGGATCCCATTCCAAGTGCCTGGAAGCATTCCTGGACACACACTTCTATTTACTGGTACATGACACAAAGCCTCAGTGCACCTGTGTCAGTCATTCGCAATTAAAACAGTCACCTGGCGACAGTATGTAGATATCCCTGACTGCTGACAGCTATTGTGGAACCACATTCTGCTGCCAAGAGCCAAGGCAGATGCCAGACTTGACTCACATCTATATCTCTGTCACTTCTGAAACCAGGTCACTGACTCCACGCTCCTTCTAAGTGCATTTCAGTGCAGCAGAAAACAGGGGAGCCGAAAGATCAGGCGGTATGGAACAATGACAATGAGTTGCTCTGTCTGACCAGACTATACCACATCCCACACCACCATACAGCCTGGTGCCCCTCAGTACCACACTCCAGGGAAGGTCAGATACCACACCACCTCCACACAGAGGACCACACACCCCACCACCATCACCACAGGGAGGACCATAAACTACACAACCACATGAACAATCACACACAACATCACCACAGAATCACACCATCACGCACAGGATCACACACCACACCACCACCAAATGGAGGCTCACACTGCACTACCTCCACACAGAGCACCACACACCCCCCAGCACTATTACAGAGAGGATCACACAGCATGCACCACTGCCACCACACAGAAATTCACACAGTGCCACCTCTACACTGAGTACCACACAATACACCACATGAAGCCTCAAAACACACCATCACCACCTGGAGAAACATCACCACACTACCACCAGAGAGACACACACCAGACCCTCGCTGCATGGAAGATCAGCACCACACAGGATCACACACCAGACCAGACCACCACACAAGGTTCAAACGCCACCTCCACCAAACGTGAAGGGTCACACTACATAGACCATCAACAAAAACACTGCCACCTCGACACAAAGTATCACACACCAGACCCACACCACACAGAAGATCCTTTCAGTACCTAAAAGGGGGCTGGACGAAAGAAGGGGACAGACTCTTTAGCAGGGTGCCTTGTGGTAGGACAGGGGGAAATGGTTTCAAACTAAAAGAGAGCAGCCTCAGACTGGACATAAGGAATAAGTTTTTTACAATAAGGGTCGTGAAGCACTGGAACAGGTTGTCCAGAGATTGAGTGGATGCACCATGCCTGGAGACAGTAAGGTCAGGCTGGACTGGACTCCGAGCACCTGATGGAGCTGTAGGTGTCCCTGTTCATCGCAGGGGAGATGGACTGCATGGCCTTTAGAGGTCCCTTCCAACTCCAAGGACTCTGATCCTACGATCACACACCACTACCTCCACACGCACACCATCACAGGGGAGGCTCACACACCACACAACCACCAAACAGCGGTTCATACACTGCCACCTCCACAGAAAGAACCACGCACCACACGAAGGACGGCACAACACCCCCCCTCACGAAGGGCCGACCTCGCAGACCGCAACACGCAGGATCACACACCACACCACCTCCACACGGAGGACCGTACCCCCCGCTCCAGCACAGGGGCCCACAGCCCGGCCCCTCGCCGCACGACGGCTCACACCCACGACGCCCGCACCCAGCCGCCCGTCGCACGCCGCCCCGCGCTCACCGCCGCCTGCTGGAAGGCGCCCTTGGTGTAGGTGCCGCCGCCGCGGTAGGCGATGGCGGGGATCTCGCGGCCCAGCAGGGCGCACTTGTGCTGCTGCGGCCGCCGCCGCGAGATGTAATCCACGCGCGGCACCACGTTGCTGCGCGAGGAGAAGGTGACGATGGCGACGCGCGTGGCCGCGGGCACCACGGGGAAGTCGGAAAGCAGCTTCTTGACGAAGCGCAGCTCGCTGAGGAAGTTGGCCGGCCCCACGCTCGACGACTCGTCCACCAGGAAGACCAGCTCCAGCCGCCCGCTGCGCGCTCGCAGCCGCCGCACCTGGCGCTTGAAGGCGCGGCCCAGCTTCTCCACTTTGCTCTCCGTCGTGTCGGGCAGCGGCGGCGCCGGGGCGGGCGAGGCCAGGGCGGGCGAAGCGAGGGCCGCCGCCCGGCCCTGGGGCGCCGACAGCGCCAGGGACAGCGGTAGGGACAGTCCCCCCCAGCAACACAGAGCCACCAGGGGCCACATCGCGGGGCGGCGGGCGAGGGCAGACGGCGGCGGCTGGCGGCTGCTCGCCCCCTGGCGCCCCACCTCCCGCCTCCTCGCTCGTCGCCGGGGCGGCCTCCCTACCGCCGGCCCCCGCAGGTACCCGCGCCCTTTAATCCCCCCGCGGGCCGCGCCGCAGACGCCTCCCCCCCGGCGGAGGTGCCCGCCCCGCTCTCGGCCCCTCGCCGCTCGGGAGCGACACCCCCGGCTCCCTCCCCGCCCAGCCGGCCCGCCCCGGCCCGCCCCGATGGGTCCCGGCGGCGGGGCGGGGAGGGACGGGAGTCCCGGGGGCGGCCGGCCACCCGCAGCCCCGATGCGGAGCCCCTTCTTGCCCGCTGCTGCGCAGGTTCGGTTATCTAAGCTGTTGCCGCTCATTTCACTCCCTAATTTGTTGTTAACCATCCCTCTAGCTGGTCAGCTCCGTTTCAAGCAGTTGCTCAGTCTCAGGAAAATCCCCTTGGAGCGCGCTGATCAGCCAGGTAAACCTGTTGATTGCAGCTCTTTCCTCAGTATTTCTCCCTCCTGCCTTCATTTTCCAGCCCATCTCTTTGCTGTTGTTTACTTTTGTTGCCATTCAGCAGTGCCATGGTGTGCACGGTGGTACATTTGCAAGTCAAACCCCGCATTTATATTTAATGGGATTACTTAGTCCTTCTTCACTGCTGATGGAAAATCCAGTGCTGCTCCTTTGGCTTTCCAGCAATACTCAAATTCCACTGCAGCTGACGAGGGGCTGTGGGAGATACCATTTAATTAGGGAAGTGATGCATTTGATATGTGGTTCCAACATGTCTAAGTACTTCACAAAAATACATTTGTTAGGTGTACTTTTGCCACATGGTGCTTGAAATGGAAATAGCATTTGGACATGCTCAGAGAGGTGTATGTGGAGTGGAGTTTTGGTACTGAGACGTATGCTGATGATGAGTTGAATCAGTTCATCTCGCTTGGTTTATGTGACAGTGAAGTGTTGCAGCATTGGGCTGCTTGGCTTTGCCCCTGTAGTGACAGGCAACATTTTGCCTTGAAAGGGGCAGTTGGAAGCTTCTACAACACTCCCCTCCCCTAGCAAATTGACTTGCTCTAATTAGCGTTTGAGGGATTAACTAAGTGATGCCTGAGTTGCATTCACTGTGGGCTGAGTAACGGCACTGCAGTACCTTGAAGCATTCTTCATCTGCAGTGTACCAGGCTAGAGATCATACCAATCTTTGCAGAACCCAGAATGGGAAGTTGTAGCCAAGAAGAGAAGGTGAAAGTGGATGAAATGAGTGGTTTCTACAAGGTGTTCCTAGGTGAAGGTGAATAGTTGCAGTTATGACATGTTCCCTTTACACTGAACGTTCAGGTCACAATCGAGATGTAGGCCAATTTTGTTTGTTGGCAAGGTAACTGTCAGTTCCCTTGTTTTCCCCCACGTTTTTGTAACACTAGCCGGATTCAAATTTTTAATAAATTGTAGGACGCAGAAGAAAAGGAAAGGAGGGTGAACTGGAAACATTTTTAGCAAAGGAAGAAAAACTCGTGTTGGTGGCCATTTTCCCTGTGCACCACCTGTACTGCTAGTGTGAGAGACTGCAACTAGGTAGGACTAACTTTGAAAGTACAGCAGTTAGTTTCAGTATCAGCGATCTAATCAGTACTGAAAGCCCCCAAAATAACAGAGTAGTTATAAATTAGTGCTTGATACACACATAATTTGTGAAAACGCTTGTTCTCGTAGGTCACACAAGTCCTGCATTCTGTACTGAGGCTCTTACTTGTTCAGCAGAAAGCTGAATATGCTGTATGAGATGCCCTTATATGTAAGGGCAGCAAAGTGAAGTCATCAGTTAAAGATGTAAACATGTTAGTCACATAGTCAGTTCACAGCAAAAATGAGTAAATAGGTGAACAGCAAAGCTCTGACTGGATGCAAGACTGAGACCCTCCCATGGTAGTGATACAAAACTTGAAGTGGTGAGTGTGAGTTTCCTTTAGATTTGTGGATAATTAAATTGCAAAAGACTTCTAAAAGAATCAGTGACCTGTAACCGGTAAAAAATCTTTGTGTGTTCTCCCACATGTATGGCGCAGGTAGCTCCCTTTAAAATCATTGGGACTCAACCTTGCAATGCAGAGGAGACCCTAAATAAAGCATTATATGATACTGTGAAGCATTAGCATTTGTAATATGCACAATCCGAGAGTAGGGGGGAAAGAATGGGGACAGTGTCCAAAGTATTCCAGTGTGTTCATATTGTGATTTGAGCTGAGAGAACTAGAGAATAAATTCTGGAATAAACTGAATTTTAAAAGTCTTAGATGCAGGCTGTGAAATCCTCAGGAAGGTATTTTATCCAAAGGATTTTGCTTGCAAAATAAAAGCTTGTCTTGTCAGTGACAGAGCATGAGGTTGTGTGCATGTGAGCTGTAGAATTGTGTTCACTGTATGTTCACTAAGCTTTTCTGAAAGCACAATTTCCAGTAGAAATCTCTGTTGTAATGAAATTGCCTTCTCCAAGCCTGCCTGCCAGTTCTTTACAAATCCTTTCCATGTTGATATGCTTAAGCCCTCTGCTTTTGATGGTCTTTTCCCTGTTGTATTTGTGCATATTATTTGTGCTTTGGTTCATGCTGATCTGTAGCAGATGGGGAAGTAGAGAGCAGAAGGAATTTTTTTGCCACTTTGAGTGTCCCTGAAGGTCAAGATATCTCCTATGGGCTTCACTACTTAAACAGATAGTACGGATTTCACATGGCTTTGTGGTGACAGTGTGCATGAGAAGGCGGTGTTGGGCTGCGACTATTTCATTACAAAGCAGCAGGTAACAAAAAAACACTAGATCTTGTGGATAAAGTGCCCTTGTCATGTAACAAAAGAGAACTGACTTCCTGACAGGGGTTGTTTAAGAGCAGAACTTCAGCTACTCTTACAATCACATTCAGTATCTCTTTAATTATCTTATTAAAATCCACAGACTTCACAAATTCCAGTAATTCTTTGCTGTCTCCCCTCAAGATCATATGGTCATTTAACACCACCCTGCTTACTAAACAAAAGGGAAATCTATACCCCCCAGTTAAAAGCCCTTCTGCAAACAAACTGTCTGAGGACTGCTGTCCTTTAGCCAAATAGCTTCTTGGTTGAATTGCTCAATGAAACATGGCCAACCATCTTTCCAAATATGGAGAAGGAAAGCATTATATTCCCCCCCCTTCATGTTCCCCCAAATACAGCTGGATGAAATACATCCCCGTGCTCAACCCACGCAGAATTCATGCCTGCAGAGGCAATGCCGCAGTATTACATACCCTACAATTTTTGGAGAAATGCAGGTCATTTTTGTTTTTACTGTGAAGATGTTCTGTTAGTGACTTTGTGCCATGGTGGAAACTCAACTGCAATTGAAACATTACATCATTTGCAGGAACTTTGCAGCATTCTAAACTGTATCTAAGCTAGAGATAAAATGAGAGTTTTCAAACAGAAATAAGAACCTGATGTTACTTAAGCTTATTCTGAGTCTCCCTCTGTGCTCATCAGAGCATCCATCTGAAGAAACCTCACACAATACGGAGCTAACAGAGCCAGATGTCCTTCCTTAAGGATGAAAAGCTGTAGGCACGGCACGGGATTAACCTGCACTGGCCACTTCCCTTGTAGATGTCCGGCAGTGTTTCATCTGGAGGTGTTGAAAACTCTGCATGAGGAGTAAAACTAGCAGGAATAGACTATGAAATGGGAACTACTTGCATTCTTAGAAAATGACCTCTGAAATCTGCCTACTGGGGATCCATTAACACTGTAATAGGGAAGAAGTGCCCTGAGGCAGTTTCTGGTAGGTGGTGCCCAAAGTCTTCCTGGAAAGGAGGTGGAAGAGGAAGAAGGAGCTATGGGAAGTCACTTCTTCCTCTTTCCTCCTGTAGCTTTGAGAGGAAGGGCAGAGAGGACAGGTCCAGCTCCTGAGTGCTGGAAGGCGTATTTTCTCCTCAGCCCTAAAACATTCTTCCAGAGCGGCACTGCTGCCAGTGGCTTGCCTACCTACAGCCCTAGTTACAGTTTTCATTTGCTGTCTCCAAACTGTGACGAAGAGCAGGATCTGCCCTTGGGAGCTCTCTGCAGTGGGTTGTATTGCTGGAACAAATTGCTTCAGCAGTTTCTAATCACTGGATTTTTTTTTTAGTAGCAATGGTGATACGAGTAGAGAGAAGAGATCAGGATGTATTTTACATTTAAAACTGAGATATTGATAGTAGGCAATACATGTCTCAGTAATAGAAAGTGAGTGATTTTTTTTACTTTTAGGCTTTGGCCCTTCTTGGCTCAAGCAGAATATGGAGCAACTTGCTTGGAGGAAATTAACTATTTTTCTGTGAGAGTAATAGTGCTCTAAAAAAATAAGAGAGATTAATCTGTTAAATTATCACTTGTTTTATCATTAAAAAGCTAGGATAGATACATACTTTGGAATTCTTTCAAATACCAAAAACTCACTGGCTTTAATTATTTTAAGATTAATTGTTCAGTACTAGAAACTTGAAGTTCAGACTTCCCACATAAACTGTTTAAACACACACAAATTGAGAGCAGTCAGATTTGATTTATGCATGCAGATCCCATTGACACCTCTGGGAGTTCTGATACAGTCTGAAGAGAGTACGTGGCCCTTAAATGAGGGCAAAGTGTCTGTCCGCATGACTTTGGAAAAGGATTATTACGTAGGCGGAGAAGAGTCAGTCTGCCAAAAGTTTCTGCTTTCAGGCAGAGGTCTGTAAAGGGGATGGGTGTTTCAGTCTTCAGCAGAGCAAACAAGCACTTGAGCGATCCAGGCAATGGGTTATTAGTTCAAGCTACAAAAAAAGAAAAACAAGATTCATATTGCTTTGCAGTATTCAGACAATGAATTTCATCTTCACTTGTAGACAAGCCCAATGCACACAGAGAATATAATATGACTAGCTTCCAAGATTAAAAAAAAAAAAAAAAGGTAGGCAAAATTAAAACATCTGCTAGTCTTTGTCTGTACAGCAGATGTTGAATACACTTTTAGGCTAGGCTCATGAGAGTTCACAAAACATACTTTGCCTGTTGAACACAAAGTCAGGACTTTCATGCTGAAGTGACTACATTTTAGCATATTCTATACCCGAAAGTATGAGTTGCATGATTTTTGCAAAAATCCAAGCAGATTCTAAATATGAGAAAACTATGAAAGGCATCCTTGGTCATAAAAGACAGGTTCAGGTGCAGGGAAACTAGAGGCTTCGAAAGCTCTAGCGTAGCAGGACAGATCCAGGCAAAGTCTGTAGGATTAAGTCTGTTCAGGAGCTTTATTTTTTTTCCCAAATAAGTTAACAACTTTTAAAAGCAGTTTTGGTAGACAGGCTGTTCCAAGTTGCTTTTTCTTGCTGCATAATATAACCTTGAAACAAAAAAGCACTGGCAAACTTATGCTTCACTTACTTAAGGTGCGCAGTTACTACTTGACTGCTTCACATGGTATTTATTCTCCTCTAACCCAGTAAGGTAGGACCTTGCTGTAGAAGAATCAGAATACATTTCTAAATTCTCTTTTCAGAAGAAGGACTTATGTTCTGTTATTTCCAGCATTGCCAAAGATTGAGAGTCAAGGAGAAAAGGTTTGGAGTGTGTGGAGCAGTTCTTTTCTAGCAGAACTGAAGCTTACAAGTTGAGAAGTGTAACTTCTCTATGGGTAAGAAAGGACTCGAGTCTCCAGAGCTATAGCTTCCTCATTAAAGTTTGTATGACTTTCATCATCACCCAGGAAGATCAAATTTGTTAGATGTGCATTTATGATGTTGTGATATTCTTGAAAATACCACTCTCAGACAGGAAGTGATTCTAGCCTGGAAAAATGATCAACTGAAAAGTGATATGATTGGTAAAAGCGTATGGTGGATAGGAAGTCACGAGAGAAACAGAGACATTGATATGAAGCAATTCCACTATTGCTTCCAATGCAAAGATTAAGTGTCTTTATGTGAAAATGTCAAGAATATGATTCAGGAGGTGCTACTCACAACAGTGTTTGCCTAAGCAGCTGAACTCCAAGCCATGTAATGCAGTGGACACCAGAATTTTACGTTAAGAAGAACAGTAATTTAAATAATTTAAGGTACAACTTCTTGTTATTATTTAATTATTTAAAATTTTATCAGCAGAATAAAAGTCCATCCACAGCTTTACAACTTTGCAAATATATCACTTCCATCTCTGAAATCTTGGAGTTGCATATCCCAGATTTTGAGAGTGTGTTAACTACACTTGCTTGGATTCAAATTGCTACGTAAAATGTGGCATTTGAAGAGAGGATTCAAAAGTAGGCAGAATCTTAGTCTATCCTGGCATGGTTCACGTTGCATTCATACCAGCCCACTTTCCCTTAGAATGAGATTTTGTATGCATATTACTCAAAATATTATTTTGAAATCAAGCCAAACCAAGGCTGAAGACATGAAAGTAGAAATTAGGACGAAAAGCCCTCAAAACCGCGGTGCCAGGAGTGGGAAAATAAACAAGGCTGAAGAGGTAGTGTGAGCCTACAGAAAGAAAAAAAAAATGTGAGTAATCAACACTGAACTCAGTGTGCTAGAGGGGGAGCAGGAAAGTAGTGAAATGAGAGCAAGAGCAGTGGCAAGGTCCAATGACCTCTTCCTTTATGTGTTAATGGAGACGTTACTGGGACATCCCAGCCAGCAGTTATGTCACAACACTGAGAGAACTGGGAGAGCATCCACCTCCCTTCTCTCCTCTTCTAGACATCTGCTGCATCCTTTCTGTCCGAGCAGGAGGTACTCCTAGTTCCTCAAGAGTTTACAAATCCTTGATTGAACTTTCACAGCCTTTCTTCAGCAGCCTATCAGGAGTAAAGACAAACAGAAAGGAGGACACATTGTGTCTTAGGTTAAGCTCACTCGCCCACTTGAAATCACACTTAGAAGATATATGTGTTTGTGGCAGTTAAACCAGAAAGGTAAGTGAACTTACGACTTCCTTTAGTAGTCTGATCCATTTTGTTCATGTGACTGTTTCTGGCTGAAGTAACATTTAGGGTATGTCCTCTTACTGTTAACTGCCCCGAGTGTCTCCTTCTCTGTTTGATTAAGCTAAATAATACTAAAATTTCGGCCAAAAAACCAAACCAAACCAACAAACAACATCAGGATGTTCAAACTGAGGCTGAGTGTTCTGGGCTTAATCTTTCCATCCATATTCAGGCATAACTCCCAGCCATTACTGATAGGAATTTTGCCCAAGCAAGTGCTAAGGAAGAAAGAGACCCCTACATTTGAATTTTTTTCTGGAAATCGTGAAACCAATGGAAACTTGACAGTTGACACCATTTCAGAATTTCAAATTTGAATCTGTAGAAAATTATCTAAATAATGATCCTTTTGTTTTCACAAAGACACGTATGTGTGGCTGATGGCCCTAGGGTGCATGAAGACACATCAGCACTGTGGCAAAATGTTTGCTTTGTGTGCTGCCTCTCTCCTTGCTTGCTCTGTATCCTGCTATTTACCTTTTCTGTGGTCTTGTATTTTGTCTCATCACAAAGATTTGCTTGTGGCTGTGTCAGCGAATAGGTATTGTGTGATCACAAAGGACATGGAATTTACAAAGAAGCAGAGAATCTCATATAGGTTTGAAGTCACCTCTGGAGATCATATAGTCCAATACCCCTGCTAACGCACATTCCCTGCATTAAGAAAGTGTAAGCAAACATCCTCCCGTGATACAAACACAAAAAAAAGCAACCCTGACATAGAGATTGCTACCAATTTGTATTGCATCCAGACCAGAACAGGGAAAAATGTGTCTTCAGAAAGTCTGAACAATTCATGGAAGATGATTGTTGTGGAGATAGTAAACATATAATTTTTGTTTCCCAACTATATCACCGTTACAAAGGAAAATCAATGAATGATGGAGAGTGATGGAAGTTTAGGCTGTTGCCTGAACACATGTGATGATGTGTTGTGAGGTCATTAATCAAGGAACTACGATATGAGTGAGAGATGACTGTGACCTTGCTAGCCTTTGCAGAGAGCAGCCTGGCTCATGCCTGGACTCCCTTTGAGCCTGTATGTGAGTCTTGGACCACTGAATGGGGATTTGGTTGTGCTGTGCTGTGGGGCTGCCAGCAGGTGCTCTTGGTACCCATCCACACAGCATCACCTTGTTTCCCCCAGCCCTGCCTGGCTCAGGCAGCTCGGGCCCTGAGGAGTACACTCACAGCAGCAGAGGTGAGTGGTGTGGGGACAGCTAGGTCCCTTGGGCAGCTGGTGGGGAGCAGGGGACAGGCAGGTTTCCTGGTGAGGGACTGGGTCATGGCTGCTTCCAGCCCTGGAGTGACTGTGGCCTATCTCTCTTTTGTACTTTGTGGCAACCTCTGCTAGCAGAAGCACCAGAGTAGGGGAGCAGCATTACGAGCTCGGCTCTCCCAAGCCCACTGCGCAGCCTGGGGTCACAGAGGTGGTGTTGGACTGGACTTGCCCCATCCATGGGCATAGCTGGAACAATGTCGCCTATGTGATCCCGTCTCCACAGCTACAGCTGTGTGCTCTGGTGGGTGAGGAAGAAGCTGAGTTGTGCCCTATGAGGGGACAACATAGAGACCATCCAATACTGGGTGAGATCAGACAATGATAATCTGGATTGTTCTGTCCCACAGCAGCAGAACACTCAGATGATGGCCTGCAGGATGAGCCGGGGCCTGCAGAGCCACTGCTTGTGGCTCCTGAACACAAATTCCCACTTGAGGGCTGCCTTTTTCCAAGAATATCCAGGAGATCTTGAATCGCTGCTCCAGTGGTTCCAACAAGAGATTGAGGGGCTCTCCAGCAAGGAGTGGTGGGAGGTGCTTGTGCTTGTCATTCAGGGCACTGCTGTGGGCTTCCTGTGTGTGTACATTGCTGCAGGTGCTGTAGCCAGTGTGAGGAGGCTCATAAAAATCCTGATAGCCCTGTATGGCCCAGAAATCTACTGACTGCAGGACTGCTGGAATGTCCGTGCTGCAGGACGGCAGGAGGACAGCCCCGTGGCCACCCCCAGCCCTGCTGCTTCCTATTAGGAGCCTTTTGCATCTGGCCCAGGTTTCTCCACCAGCCTTGAAGGCCCCAATACTGAGAGATCCCTGGCATCCTTTGTAGGGGTCTTGAGTACCCCACCACAGCCCCTGTGTCCTCAGAGAAACTAGGGCAGGTGGTGGCAGTTAGACAAACATCGTTCAGTTGACTTGTGCTCTCATTGCTGTTGTGTTTGATGTTGGATGAACTTTCTCAAGAGGTAAAGCATGATTTTCAGCTGAAATAAGAAGCTAATCAATATTTGTTTTATGTATTTTTTAATATTCTATTGAAAATAAGTGCATTTAAAAATATTTTATTACCAGCTTTTTCATGAACTCTTGTATAACTTGGAAATTAATTTGTAAGGAGATTATGACTTTTATAGTTTAATAAAAAAGATAGAGGGAAAGGACTCCTAGGGGGTTGTATTTCCAGCCTCCAGACAAATGTGTTAATGTATATTATTATTAGTATACCGGCATACTTCTGTTTCTTATAATATTCATTAAATGACATTCAGATCCTTCTTTTTCCATGACCCCCAACTTTTCCTAATATGAGAAGTAGACTTCATCCTTTCTCATGAAATGTATGAAGGATAGTAATGTTTGGAAAAGCAAACAAGTTAATTGCTACATCTTTATGTGTAGTGTATGATACAAGGTTAGCTGTGCAGTTTTTGTCAATGGACATTTGGCATTAAAAGCTGAACTACTACTATGAAACTAAAAAACTTTATAGTGCAATCACTGCCCATGGATGAAACTTGGGAAAAAGACATCAAAGAAATATGGTGAATATATTCTAGTGTACCCTATACAAAATCTGTTTTTGTTATCACTGGGAATTAATGAATTTTTTTTCTCCTAAAATTGCTCAAGGTATGCAGTTGTTAAGGCATGTTGGAGAGTCATGTCCATCTAACTCAATTCTTGTACTCCTCCATTTTGTAAAGCTGTTCTACTTATGTGTACTTGGTGTTTTGTTCTTATTACAAGGATGCTTAACTGAAACTATTGTTACAGGAAACAGTGATTTCATTTTGGTTGTCAGACCTATGTTCACTCAAATTTATGCAACTTCCAACCATGTTTTCCTTTGCATTAGACACCAGGCTTTGGGATATATTTCACTGAAGGTTTTCTGTGCTCTTACTATATTGTGTTCTTTGTCATTAGTAAAGGCAAGGACTGCCTCTGTGTTGAGCACTGTGGAGAAGGAAAGAGGCTTGGAAGAGCTTTGGATGCGGGCAGCCAGTAGTGCAAACCTTCATTATGCTTGAAGAGTTTTTCACTCCTGGCCATATTAAATTACAGAGCTGTTATCAGGGCTGTGTGCTAAACACAGCTGCATGACCAAGTTCAACTCCAACTAGAACGTAGTGCTGCTTGCAGCTTTGCGATGTTCATCATCAGTTTCAGCCCCATTTTCTACATGACTTTTAATAGCCTGGTGGATTCTTATAGAAGTCTTGTAGGCTTTTTAAAGAATCTATCACTTCAAGTTAACCTAGATCAAACCTCTTAATATCATAGGAGCAAAGCTTTAAGCACCTGTTTTTACTAGAAACATGGGATGGAATCACTTAGTGTTGTGTGGGGATGGTTTTTATATCCAGAAGGCTATAAATAGAATTCATAAATATCTACTCAAGCACTGGAGGGGAAGCACCAGAGCTCAGTAGTAATGAGGTAGAGACAAAAGGCCCTGAATCATACACTGTATGGAAAGAGGTACTTTGGTGCTCTCTTGCTATTTTCTTTTTATTCGTTTGTGGTTTCAGTTCTCCTTCCAAACTTAATGTTTACATTTTCCCTCTTCATGATTTGTATTTATACACAAAGCATATGCTCTTAATTTTGCCCTTCCTCTAAGCATATTGGTTCAATACCTTGAACACTAACCAGATTTCATTCAGCCCTTTCAAAGAGCTCCTTCAGGTCACAGGATCATAGAATCACAGAATTGTAGGGGCTGTAAGGGACCTCTAGAGATCATCAAGTCCAACCCCCCTGCAAAGCGGGCTGCCTAGACCAGGTTGCACCGGTTGGCGTCCAGGCGGGTCTTGAACATCTCCAGAGAAGGAGACTGCACAGCCTCTCTGGGCAGCCTGTTCCAGTGCTCTGTCACCCTCACTGTGAGGAAGTTCTTATGCACATTTGTGCAGAACATCCTATGCTTCAGTTTGTGGCCATTTTCCCTTGTCCTGTCACCACTGCTGAAAAGAGCCTGGCCTTGTCCCTTTGCTTCCCGCACCTTCGATATTTATAGACATTGATCAGATCCCCTCTCAGTCTTCCTTTCTCAAGACTGAACAGATCCAGGTTGCTCAGCCTTTCCTCATAAGAGAGGTGCTCCAGACCCTTTATCCTCTTTGTGGCCCTCCGCTGGACTCTTTCCAGGAGATCTTTTTTGTTCTGATTGCTTCTCACTAGATCAGGTTGCCCAGGGCCCCATCCAGCCTGGCCTTGAATGCCTCCAGAGATGGGGAATCCACAACTTCTCTGTGTAGCCTGTGCCAGGGCCTCACCACCCTCTGAGTAAAGAATTTCTTCCTAACGTCTAACGTAAATCTCTTTTTAGGTTAAAGCCACTCCCCTTGTCCTGCGACTATCAGACTTTGTAAAAAGTTGGTCCCCCTCCTGCTTGTAAGGTCTCAAGTACTCGAAGGCCACAGTGAGTTCTCCCTGGTGCCTTCTCCAAGCTAAACAAGTCCAGCTTGCTCAGCCTTTCTTTGTAGAAGTTCTCCAGCCCTTTGATCATCTTTTTGGCCCTCCTCTGGACCCATTCCAACAGCTGCGTACTGTTTCTCTACTGGGGGCCCCAGGCTGGGACATGGTACTCTAAATGGAGCCTCTCAAGGGCAACAGAGAGGGGAGTAATTCCCTCCCTCTCTCTGCTGACCACCCTTCTGTTGATGCAGCCCAGAATGTTGGCCTTCTGGGCTGCAAACGCATGCTGCTGGGTCATGTCCAGCTTTTCACTGACCAGGACCCAAAGTTCTTCTCCACAGGGCTCCTTTTAATAAGTTTTTCTCCCAGTCTGTACTCATATCTGGGACTGCCCCAACCCAAGTGAAACACCTTGCACTTGGCCTTATTAAACCTCATTAGGTTCTCATGTGCCTGTTCATGTTCCTCTGGATGAAATCCTTTCCTTCTGTTGTGTCAGTTGCACCACTTAGCCTGGTGTCATCAGTTGCTGAGGGGGCACTCGATCCCAGTGTCTATGCCATTGATAAAAATATTGAAGAACACCTGTCCCAAGACAGACCCCTGGGGGGCACCACTAGTGATCAGCCTCCACCTGGCCATAGAGCCATTGACAACAACCTTCTGGATATGACCATCCAACCAATCCTTTATCCACCAAATAGTCCAGCCCTCAAATCCATGTCATGCCAATTTTGAGATAAGGGTGTGGTGTGGGCCTGTATCAAAGGCCATGCACAAGTACAGGTAGATGATCCACCTTTACCCACCAATGCCATCACTGCATCATAGAAGGCCACCAGATTGGTCAGTCACGATCTGCCCTTTGTGAAACTATGCTGGATGTCTCAGATAATCTCACCCAAATTTAAATTTGTCCTTTGCACTGAAAGCTATATACATAGTTTTCCTATTTATGAACAATTAATTGCAGGTACTTGCAAAATTATTCCACCAGGAACGTATTTATTAGGGTTTTTTGTATGCTACATTGTATTGTTTGTGCATATACAAGTGCCAACCCATGAGCTACTCTTGATTGATATATCTGGTTAAGGTGTTTACAGTGAGTATCACAGCATAAGGTGTGAGCTGAAAAGAGTTATTTTCAGAAATGATTCTATTACTTAATCCTTAGTCTGTGGGGGCATATACAGTCTTCAATGTCTTTATATTCAAAAATGGATAGATTTACAATGGTAACAGATACCCTGAGTTGGTACCCATAATATCTAGCCATGCATATAAACATAGTGCACACCAGGTTTACTAGGACGTCATAGTCGCAGAATGGTGATTTTTACTATATATAAATTCACTTCTTTTTTCTCATCTTCCATGGGCTACAGCCATGCTAGTAAAAGTTTACTTTCTTTCTCTTTTTCTCTCTCTCTTCACAGTTGATGAGCATTTGAACTTCCAAGGAAACAAGGTGATTTGGATTAAAAAAAAACAAATCCCACTTGCTTGGAATGACAGGAAGAAAGAAATGACAAGTGAGTGCCAAACTGTTTCCAGATCACTTACACACTCCTATAAAAGAATCTGTCTCTCCCTAAATATTTCTTTCAATGAAGTGCTAAGCTCAAAATCTTTTGTTCTCTCTAAAGAATTTTACAATTTCCATTACTTTTGCAAGTTTTCCTGTTCTATTTGCAGGAATAAACTGATTAGCTATGTATTTAAATAAATACAAGGAAAAGGAAAAGGAGTACAATATAACGCAAATGTAAAATTATTATGGCCTGAGAAGTGCTTAATGTTAAAAACAGAAGCAGAAAATACATTCACATGCTTTTTAAAGAATTCTGTGATCTTGTAAGACACTGAAGAGAGAGTTTTATGGACAGGAGGGAAGAGGAAGAGAGTCTAATGTCCCGTGAACTCTCTCAACGAGTTTTACTACAGTGGTGTCCTTAAAAAAAAATAAGTTATGGTTCTGCACATGTTTCTTAAAGGTATGGTGATTTATAAACACCAAAATTTTCAATTTGGCTACTTTTCTTTATTCTATCTTATGCAATCTTGAATTGACTGCTAAGAGAGTTGCCAGCATGCCCACAGAAAGTAATGTAGGAATTGTTATGTACACACTCACTTAATGCTCCAGTTCAGATATATAACCCTGCCTGGTCAGGAAAGACTTGTGTGATAAAAACGCTCTTTTAAATCAAAGCCAAGTTCAGTGACAGCTCAGATTCTCACTAAAGTCTTAAAAAGTTGGATTTAGAAAAAAAGTGAAAAGTTCCAATTTTGTGAATAAAGCTTGCAGAACTAGAGGGGAGGTAAAAGTAGAAACTGCTTTTTGTCCTTGAAGAAAGGGTGAAGAATTACAAAGATGTTGTTTTCTGCAAAGCAGTTAGTTTAAGATTTAAAACTTGCTAACTTCATATCCTCATTTTATGAATTTGTCTCAGGTTGTGTATGTTTTAGACCAGCAAGCAAGAGTCTTTCAATGCAGCAAATGTAGCTATGTTCTTATTGAGCGCTCATATTCTTTTCTTTCTCCCTTAAATAAAAATAAGTAAGTGTAATTTACTGTTTAATCCATCCCTTCACCTTCACTATTTACTTCTGCTCTTTTCTACTGCAAGCACATTTACAAGTTTGCAGAAACAGTATAGGTTTCTAGAATGATAATGTTTTTGGGAAAAACTCCAAAGAGATCATCTCAGAAAAACACAGAAAAAAGATGATGAGCTCCTAGAAGAGAGTGAAGGGGTAAGGGAAACTGCTGCCTTGAAGTGTAGAGGCTAGTTTGTTCACTCATAATGATCGGAAGGAAGGGAGGCTACTTTTCTGTTTTTAAAGGCTAGAGCCAACTGTCTTTTTTGGTGCTGAATGTACTAATATGTATGGACATGATTACGACTCTTGAACTGTCCTATAAAAAGAGTAGGCCTGGAGATACTTTCTAATGTAAATACAGGGAAGGAAGAAAAAGAACTGAAATATCTTTTACAAAAACAAATACTGGAGCATTTCAAGTCACATTCATCCTCTTCCAATGTCTTTGGCATGACTTACTGTCTCAAGTCATCTCTCCCTGCATAACTGGAGTGAAATGGGCTGTCCACTGCTACTTGTGTGAGAAAAGTGTGGTTTCCTGCCGTCTAACCATTGTCTCACCCTATAGCACTAGGGTGAAGAAGGACCTGTTGGTGGTTTGTTGGATTTTGTTTTTTAACAATTGCCAAATATGTAGGCCACCAAGATCAGAAACAATGGTTAAGATAAAGAGCTTTGAGACAGCTGGAAAACAGAAAGGGCAAAGGATTCCTTTTTTTCAACTATGCAAACCTAACTGTGGAGGCTAAAGAGGTGAAAAAAAACCCCCACTACGCTAAGCTTAGGAAAAGCCAGATCAGTTGCAAATAGAGACAGATGAACTTTATCTGAACAAAACAAAGAGGGATTTGAAGCTTATCTAGATAAATGGGATTTTGATGTTAAAGCATGCCTTTTCTCATGGGCATCATTTATTTTAATTATCCTACACAGGGAAAAGATTACACTTCGGACAGAAGGAATTTTGCTTAGACATCTTGACCTAATTAAGAGTTCGTTGACATTTTATATTTGAATTTTGTCACTAACATGCACATGACCTTGGAAAATCACACTGGTTATTGTTTCATAAAACAATCTCAAACAGTCATATGAAACATAATGGGAAAGATCATTTATTTTTCTGGGCTTTGAATATGGGAGTATTTGTCTATTTACGTGTTAAAATGCTAAAAGCACTGCACAAACTGCCTAATAAAATTTAACTTCCTGGGCTTGGATTGCTAAATAGTCTGCATAGTTGTGGCAAAAGGTTAAATGGCAAGACACTTACTTCACCAGCAGAGGTTCTGGCATGTCACGTATGAACATACAGAACATACAAATTGCACTGTGCTCCTACACTTCAAAAACCAATACAGGCAGCACAAACAGTGTGTGTCTTTCTGCAAAGCTTATAGCTCTTCTCTTTTGACATGACTTTCTACACACTGTCCTCCCATAGGGTTTCTGGTGGGGTAGGGAGCAAGGGGAGCAGGGAGTGTTACATTCAGGCTATGAAGGTAGGGGTATGAATTTAATAGAAGAAAAAAGAATTCATAGCCTAGAAAAGTGATAATGAATGTTGCTATTATCATCTTGGGCTTTGAGGCAAGGCTTGTGTGGTGGAGCATTCAGCTTCTGTGTCACAAGGTCATAAAGTTCAGAGCAGATAGGTCTGTTAGGTTTACCCAAGGGTTTTTTTAAATGGGAAAAAATCCATCCTCATTTAATAAAACTTATTTTTTTTTGAGAAAACCTTAGATAAAATGCAAGAGGATTCTTGAAATGAACATGACAAATTTGCTGCTAAGAGGTAGAAAGTGTCCACCCTGGACTTCTGTGTCTTGGGAGGGCCATTTTGTTGTGATTCCACTTCCTGAAAGCTTTTGAAGAGATTTGTTTTTCCTCTCTCACACATTGAAAACAAGTTTTGAAACCTTAAGAGCTGTTGTGAAACAATCATCTGGCAGGCTCTGCTACTTTTGCCTTCCAAATATTTTTAAATTTATATTGTGTCTAGCACACCATTTTTCCAGAGTTACTGGAGACATGCAGTCTCTGTCTGCTACCTTAATTCTATATTTAAGAGTGCTTGAAGAGTTTGAGGGATCCGTTCAAGTTGCAAGAAGTCAGAAGCTAAGAAATAACATGGCTAAGGGGTTTGACCCTTTAGACGCAACTGCTCTCACTGAACAAGGCAGCAGTATCTTCAATAAGGTATGCTGAATCAGGCTTACTGTCTTACAGGCAAATCTGAAACACACTGGACTAAGTGATCATTTACTGTTCATTAAAAAAAGCATCAGACTTCAGCTCCAAATTGGAAAAGGGATCAGCTTTTTTGCTGTGTTATTATTTTGAACAGAAAATCCAGCAGGTGTACATAGGGAAGAAGCATCTCATTGCAGTTCCACAAATTCGTGAATTTTCAGTCATTACTGCAGACAGGAGCATATATAATGCTATATGCTGCTCAGGTAAGCTCCAGAAGAGAAGTCCTTCACAGAAAGTAGTGTGCCCTTGAGTGCAGCTCTCTGTGCCTACGGTACAGTGTTCAACACCTGAAAGCATGACTTTCGCTTCTACATGGTTTTGCCAAATGCAATTCTGGTCTGCACCAAAAAAGCAAGTTTTCATACGGCCTGCAATTTTTTTACAGTGTAGAAGTTCTGACACTGGATCCCAAGTAGAACAACCTCTGAGCATGGTCTGACACCCCCATACATCCAAATTCTTGGATCACTGCTAGTATTCTCTATTTTTTACAGGTTGAAAAGGTGAAATAGCACTCACTGAGCTGACATAGCTCTTGCGGAGTGTTTGTTTTATGGCGGTAGCGCTGGATTTGGCTGAGCTGGTTGTCTTTTCCCTGCTGTCTTAGGAGCCTCGTGAGCCCACTGACTCCAGGGAGACAATGCAGGAAATTGTTTGGATTGGTTTGTTATTCTGAGATGTTTGTTTAGTTATGTGGGGCTCTCATTATCTCTGGCCAGAGCAGCCTAGCTTTGAGGACCATGCTGACGCTGCTTAGCAAATAGGTAAATCAAGCTGTCTCTTCTGCTCCCTCGTTTTTGTTTGAAATGCATCTGCAAGAATCAAGGCAAGGTGAAGTAGGTGCTGTCCAGATTAGAAGTCCAGCAGTTACTCATTAATAGTGGGTTTTGAAAGCCAGTGGACCAGCAAATCTATGAAACCTTTGCTAGCAGAGTCCAATCAGTTTAGTGGGATTTAGAACTGGACTGGCTGCAACATACATTGAATGCAGCATTCCTGTAGGAGTAAGCAAAGAACTGAGAGTGAGCTGTAGGAGAAATGAGAATCCAGAAAACTACCAGATGTGTGTTTTTACACCAAGTTTAATTTCCACCTGTCTTCCACTATTGTGGTCCAGATGGACCCAATCTAAATGAGGAGATATCAGAGCCCACTATACATTGTACTGTGAGAATACTCTTACACTTCATGAATTTCAAGTCCCTGTATATGCTGAAAAGAAAAAAAAAGAGGAATCCTTTCAGCTTCCATTTACAGGTACAGATAGAGACCAGAATAAAAAGCATTGCAAACATTAATACATATATAAACCTCTCATGTAGCCACTTCATTGTTATCAGATATCTGTTCTCTTGCCTCATCTCAAAGTCAAACCACACAAAATAATAGAAAAAGCACTAAATTCATGAAATAACTCTTGCTCTTGGGAGCTCTGCTTGCTCTTTGAGTACCCTGATGTAACTGTGTGTGTCTCTGTTCATTGTAGGGGAGTTGAACTAGATGATTCCTTCCAACTCAGATGGTTCTATGATTCTATCAGTGTTGACTGAGAACAGAACTATATGGAGCTTAAGTGTGGAGGATGGAGAAAATACTGTTGTTAATAATTCAAGAACTAAAGGCAAGAGACATTAAATTTGAGGCAGCCAATTTCTAAAATAAGACAAAAACTCTGTCTCCTTTATTTTGATATCCTCCTCACTACACACACTGTGGAAATTAAACTCTGGAACTCAACTAGCATGGACTGTTTTAGAGGACAGTAATATCACTGGGTTAAAATGGGATGAGTAGATTCAGAGGAGAACTAAGTGTCGCTATTGAGCACTAATGAATACTTCAGGTGTACACTTCACGTTTACACTTTACAAAGAGTTCTAGTGCTGTTGGATGATGGAAACTGAGACAGTTTACCAGGAGATATTTTATCCTGTCCAGTTGCACAGCGATCTTAAGCTGTCACTGGTGGCCACTGTTGGAAGTGAGCTGCTGCTCAAAGTGGCACTTGGCCACACTCAGTGTGGGGTGGTTTTACATCCTATGGATATGCATTCTATAACTGGTCACTGGATATCTTCTCAAAACATTTTGCCAGGCTTTACAAGTATGTGGTGGAAGCACTTATTTCTGTGATTGACAGCTCATGAAGTTGAAGAAACCAGTTTGTGTGCATGGAGACAGAAGTAGGAACATCATGCACAGAAGTTGTGGACTAAGCTAAAGCCAGCTTACTCGAGGAATGCTGGAGAAGAAATATTTCCCATCTGTTTACATAGCTGGAATGTTTCCCCCACTTGTCAGCAGGTCAGTACTTTTATCATGGCTGTTAACAGGGCCAGGATGGAAAATTGTGTTTCCTTCAGGTGCCTCAAAGTACAACAAATACATGATAGAGCAGCTTTGCAGTTTATCAAAGAACAAGGCACTTGCTAATGCAGCAGGATGTGTTCTGCTGTAAGCCTTGTCTGCTTGTCACTGTGGAAGCTGTGTCCCTGAGTGTGTTTGCGCATCATGCAAACCTGGACAGTCAGCAGAAACAGAGCACTGTGCATATCTGAGAGCTGGATGTCTGTTTCCCACCCATCTTAAAGACAGACTGAGAAGGAGAGCTCACTCCCAGAGGCACTGTCTAAACATAACCATGTTTAGGTCAGAGCCTTGGAACAGCAGACAAACCTAATGATACCACCCAGGAGATGGGATAGCCTGAAAGCCCTGTACAGAGTGCAACAGAAATCTAGAAATATCTAAGAGAGGAGGAACCCCACTCAGCTTCCAAAAATAATGCAGCGCAAACCTCAGCATGCAAACTTCTGAAAGGTTTGTACAGACTGTGTACAAGTTCACAGCAACTTGAAACTGGCATTGTTCATATTTGCAGGGGCATTTCTTAATCTGTTTTCCTTCACTCTCAGTTCATTGATTGCAAAACATTTTTTAAGAGTAGCTCTCTATTAAGGATGAGCAACAACGATAAGTACATGCAAAGAGGATATTCAACATCCTTCTGAAGGATGCAATGCATTTCTGTTATGACAGCTCTTAATTATGCAACTGCTTGCATCTGATAAGACAGTGCATGTGCTTAGAGTGCACATTCACGCTAAATGCTTGACAGGATCACAGCCACAAGGCCCGACTTAGAGACTTCGAGGTGCCAGAGAACAAACAGATTTTCACCATTCTAGTGTCAGTTAAATCAGAAAGTATCTTTGCATAGAATTAGCTCTTTCTGTCAAGCTGACAAGGATTTTGTAGAGAAAGCATTAGCAGCATGAAGGCAGAGGATGGCTGTGCAAAATCCCGTAGATTTCTAAGACTGTGATGCAGTTAATACCCAAGATGAGAATCAAGGGCTACTATGCTGCAGTGTGTTCAGCCCCCTTCATTTGCAACCCAAGCAAGGCAGCTGGCGAGCCAGTTGCTTTCTTTAGCTGTAAGAACAATCTAGAGTCTCTTGCAAACCTCTCCTCAAATCACAACCACTTTTATCAATTTCAGGCAGAGAAACTTTGGGTTTAGTGGGGCTGCTAACCTAAAGTCAGAGCCTTATGTTAAAAAAATTCACTAGTAATCAGGTGATTTCCATTCTGTGTACTTCCCATGTCCCACCTCAGGCTACTACCCAATGGTAAGCTCTCCAGTCAAAACTCACAGTCAAGTAGCCTTGACTGTTGCAAACAGACTTGAAGTCAGACCAGGTTGTTTTCACGTATATGCATATTTTAAAGCTTTTGGAGCTGAACCAAACTCCGGTTATTAGCAGGTCAATAATTGTAATGCGTTTATCACCTTTTCAGCATACAGAAACTAAGTGCAGGGGGATGCACAGTGTGTGCTTCCCATATAAAGTTCAAACCTGGGAAAGAATTGCAACCCTTCATGACAGTATGAGAGAATCTCGAAGAAACCAGCAGACTCTGAGCTACTGTACACTTCCTGGGGACAGGCAGACATTGCAGGGAGCCACACTTTAGTAGGGAAAGTCAGATGTACAAGCTTAACATTTACTGGATGTTAGAGAGACCAAATTACACAGTAGGAACCTCCAGCAACAGAAAGTGCAAAGTGTTGGAAATGGGCATTTCCCTTGGGGAAATGCGGAGCATGGGGGTGGTTGCTCTTCGGCTTGTGAAGCAACTCATTGTATGAACTGTGGCAATACTGCTAACCAGAGTCACAAATCACCCATGTATAAAATCCGTGTCATGCAGAGTGTGTTTTAATTCACTCAAGGCAGATGCATGCAGATATTTATTTCTCTTTGCTCTAGCCTGTATGACAGGTGTACATGGCCTTGCTGACTGCAAGGACAAAGCTGGAGCAGGGGAATTTTCTGCTTTAATACGTTGGCTTATGCAGTTTCCTTGCTCCTTCTTCTTAAAGAAGAGAGTCAGGCTGGTGGAGAAGGAGCAGAACAGAAACAGTGGTTTCCTTCCCCATGGGGTCAAGTGGAGAAAGGCAGGCACAAAATATTTACTTCCTATCATTCATCCATCCACAGACATCTGTCCACTAGCAAGCACAGAGGGAAAATTGGGTGGTGTTATTTGGGACATACATAATGCATAGAGAAGGCCAGTAGCCTCCCGAGCATCACTTTGGCTCCACATGTGGAGGAACCTGAGCTCACCTAGCAATACTAAACTTTTCCTGTTACATTCATAGCTTTTAATTACTGTTTTTCCTTCCCATTTGTCATCAGTTTATCAAGGAATGGTTAGTTCAGAGGAGAAACTTTAATTTGAGCCTATTCTTCAGAAAGCAGTTTGAGACTTAAATGTGTGTGATAAAACACATTCCTGATAGTGAAGGCAGAATAAATATCACCAATACTAACTGATCAGTGATCAGATCACTGTAGAGGGAGGCAGCAATCACAGGATGTGAGACTATGGACTGCTGTTCCAAGAGCCCATGAACACTGTGCATGAAAGCCTCTAACACATTTCATGATGCTGGAAGTGACCACGATTAATTTAATCTGGTGTACCTCTTGTTCATGTTTTTCTAGTCCATCTGCCTACTGTCTAGCTTCATGTGCCCCCCACATTCATTTTTATTGCCATTCAGGTCTGATTTCACCCAGTCTTAGGCAGTACCTAGCCAAGCTGGGCTGAATTAAGATTTTTGCCTTATTTCTCTCCACAGATTAAAAGTCATCATATAAGTCTTATAAAGCAAAGCCTTCTCCATGATACAGCCATGTTTCTGCACCCCTACACCCATGGGAAGTCAGTAGGAGAGGGAGACCATGGTGTAAAATGGAGTCTTGGCACAGTATTCTTCTATTTCTGGGAAGTCGTACTGAAATGGGCTGCCTGATGGAGCCATAGGCAGGCTGTTTCTCACACTTTGTGTCACTCAGTAAGCAGAAGAGTAGCAGTCTCACTTTTAAGTCGAGTTTCTTGTGATAAATTCAGACATTTAACAGCAAAAATAAACAGCATTTTTCAGAACCCACTCTGAATGAGAGTGTCATTAAGAAATTGACTCCACAGAGGATGTGTGCACAACATTCTCATTTTTCTCTGAACCGCTACAATATAAAATATCAGAGTTTGTGTTTGCTTTCCAGAAATTATGGTCCCCATTGCTACCACATCACAGATTTATCAGAAAAGTAATTTCAGCTTCAAGCAGGAATTTTGGACACCTGCCCTGCTTGGCTGCTGGAAATAGACCACCAAAGTCTGATGTTGGGATATTTTAGATAACGTCCCATGCAGAAGAAAGGAGGAGATGGATAAATGAAGGCTGGGGCTGCAGGATAGCTCTGGGAGTCTGATATCTCCCAGGCTTGACTATCCTCAGTGTTAAGCAGCTGGGTGGTCACCTGGGCTGAAACCTCTGTTGTCATGCACGGAAAATATCTTGTTAAGAGTCCTCTTAGGGTAATACTGAGAAGTAGGGCTAGAGTGTGAACTGATGAGCAGAAACAGCGCTGTGGTTAAATATGTAGTTGAAATGAAGGGTAGATTTTTTTACAGCCTCTATTCCTTGTAGTTGCTACAGCATCATCTAGAGGAAATGTACTGAAATGATTCAGCTAATGGTTCTATGATCCAGCTTTGTGCCCACACCATTTTTTTTTATTTTTTTTTAAATGAGGCTTACAGTGTTGTCCCATTTCCTCCAGTGAGAAAAGGTTTCTGAGGAAGAACAGCAGGACCAAGAACTTGGATCAGCCAAGCCAGACGCAGCTGAGTACAGTAGCTGCTATACCATCTGTGTATCTTCGGTTGAGGTTATCCTGTCTTTCCACAGAGTACTCTCTGCAGGATGCCTCCAGTACACTCTGAAATGAAGCCTGAAAGGCAGCAGTGAAGAAAACCCATGCCACTGCACCTACCAACTTTGCTTTTGTCTATCACTTTGCCAAAGATCAGGAAGTGTTTTAAGTGCACCTGGGAGATACATGTGGCTCTCTTTTGCTCACTTCCTTCTCAGATAGAAGCACTTTGGTCTTAGCTCAGAGATCCCCAAAGATCATCACTGCCAAGAGGAAAACAATTCTGATGTATGAGCCCAGGGACCTGCACCAGCTCACATTCAAGAAGTAACTGTGCAAAGCAGGGGCAAAACACATCCTGTAAACTAACTTTTCATCAATTGCTTTCCATGCAAGCAGCAGTGAAAAGTACGGAAGACAAGTTCCTATTTCAGTTTCTATTTCTTGAAGCTAGAATATCAGAAAACAGTAACCGGTATTGCTAGTGGATGAGAAGAGTGAAGCCAGTGTTTTCACTGAATCTGAGCAGTGTTGAACAACTCCTGCACAAGTGAGAGCACTAAGGTTCATCTGATGGGGATTTTAGCGCCATGTTGTCTTTCAAAAGAATAAGGACGGTAAATTAACATCACCTGTGGATCGAGAAAATGAATGCAGGGCACAGGAATCAGTCCAGTTGCTGCGGCGCTCATCAGGAGCACCAGCTAGAACAAAGCCTCCTGCTTCCCCCTGGTGATGCTCTGCTGAAACTGCAGGCAGCTCGCAGGCAGCGGTGGTTGCTTTGATTCACAAACACAGCTAGTTTCTGAAAGCAATAACAAAACCTGAAAACCTTTTTTTTTTGTCAGACATCTGGTTCTGTTGAACAGGACATGCTTGAAGCTGCTGCTGAAGCTTGATTAAGGAGTGACTCAGAGCTATGCTTTGCAATATATCTTCAAAAAGG
The DNA here is from genome assembly GCF_002078875.1 of Numida meleagris. Lineage (NCBI taxonomy): Eukaryota > Metazoa > Chordata > Aves > Galliformes > Numididae > Numida > Numida meleagris. The sequence continues at coordinate 66,188,173 of NC_034438.1, forward strand.
GCATTTTTCAAGTATGCATGTTAGACCAAGAAGGTCAGCAATAAAATTATTCATACATTTACCTACTTCAGATGTGCTGAAATTCGAAATTACTCTTGTGCCCAAAGTCTCTGAGCAGAATCTGAGCATCTATAAGTTACAGAAGTGTTCCGGGAATTTTCTTCCACCGAGAAGTGATTTGAAATAAGCAACACAAAGGAGAAGGAAGTCAGTAAGCCAAGCAGCCATGCACTTCTGCCTGCAAGTCCAGTCTCATGTCTTCTGTTATTTGGGAGGTAGGAAAGAGCCCTGCACTGACCAGTAGTCAACTAAAAGTGGTGTTTTTCTGACAAAGATTTTTCTAGAAAGAACAGTCTGTTTTGAGACTGCAAGGAGTTAGGTGGTGTAGCACACCCTCCTTAGAAACACCCATTGTTAGCAATTGCAAGCTGTTTTATGTCCAGTACTTTTAAAAGTATGTTTATCCAAATGGAGTCTGACTCCTTAAATAATCACTTCTTTTTAAATATCAGTGAGATCTTATTTCTGTTTCAGCCCAATATTACTGTTTTTCAGAAGTTCAGGATTTTTTCTCTCTGTTTCAGGATGTCAGGAGAGTAAACTGTGAACTGGAACATGATATTGTGCCAATCTCTTTTCTCATCTCCCCATCTGACTGTCAAGTTCCAGGATCCATGATCACTTGTGTCACACCTAAGCCATGGAGGTGGCCCAGCCTTGATCCCTTCAGGTCTCTGAGGTCACCCAGGGAGCATTACAAAGGTGAGGAGAGCACCTGAGGGATCTGAGGGAGGCAGAACTTGCAGGGCCTCCTCCTCACCCAGCAAGTACCAGATCCCCACAGGGCTTCTTTCTGGCTGGGGCTGACCGCTTGACATTTGCTTATTGCTCCCTCTGTCACAAATATGCCCGTCACCCAGATCAAAGGAGCCCACACATGGCCACCTTTCCGTGGGTGGCCACGGGTCCTGCCAAGGCCTCATCTGTGTGGGCACCATTAAGGTTTGGCCAGGCTGAGGAGGAGAGCCGGGAGGAGGGGCTGATGTGGATTTTATGACGTGTACAAATGCAGACTGTAAACAGTGAAGTCTCACATGGTTTTGACAGAAACCTCCCTGTCCTCCAAGCACTGCTCACATCTTCTGTCCAAGCCTGTGAGTTCTTGTGCTCTTAGGAAAACCTGGCACGAAATACTTAAAATTCAGCAGACCCAAGGTGACACGTGGCATTGCACAGCCCTAGCTGAGGTCTGTACCACGGGCCTTCTTTGGAGAAAAACACTCTTTGCAGCTTCTGAAAGGCTGGAGCTGGGGCAGGTACATCCTGCACATTATCATGTAAGACCAGAAGTACAATGTACAGCTTTTTCTTCGCAACAAACATGTTGAGCTTTTAAACATTGAAAAGTTACTTTTATCTCTGCCCTGCTGGAATGCACTTTTCTGGAAGGGAGAGAATGTCCTCTAGCTAATGAAAGGTTTAACAGTCCTTCCTCTCTGATACAATTTAAGCTACAATGTAATAGGTGTTACTATAGGGAACTGAGTGACAATTACAGCCTGAGTCGCAGACCTGTCCTCGCCTCTTAACTACCAAAGCCAGCTTGGCTTTAGACAGAGTTCCTGTGAGTTTTGACAAATGGTAATAAATACGCTATTCAACACTAGTTTTTATCTGATAACCAGTGTGCTGTTCATAGGGAGCTTGAAACATATTGCAGCCATTAAACAGCATTTAATGTTGTATTTTTAAAATATAGGTACTGAAGTATCCTGTAGGCCTGCTCTCTGGCCTTCCCCCAGGGGGAAGATACCTTCCCCCTGTCTCAAGCAAGAGAGAGGATTTAGAAATATCTGCCTGTCCCTAGATGAACACTTTTGGGGTTTATATATATTCAAATGCCATTTCTCTGGGGTGCCAGCCATGGAGGCTGGCCAGAGGAGGGCAAGGTGGCTGTCTGTGTGTCACCTTGACCCATGATGGAGGCACTGTGCACCATGGTGGGTGGCTGCAGGCTCCCCAGGCTTGGCCTTCGGCCACAGCAGCTCACCAGATGTCCAGACATACCAGTTGTTGTTAAAAGGTTATAGAATCATAGGATCACAGAATAGTCCAGGTTGGAAGAGACATCAAAAGATGTCCAAGGTCCAAACTTTTGTTGAAAAAGGTAGCCTAGATGATGTTATCTAGTGCTGTGTCCAAAAGCATCTTGAAATCCTCCAGTAATGAGGTTTCTACCATGTTCTTGTGGAGGTTGTTTGAGTAAGGAATTGTTCTTGCTCTGAAACCTTTCTTGTATCAAGATGAAGCCTCTCCCACTGTCTTTCTCCATATGACTCCTCATGAAGTGAGAGCCTCTGTCCTCTTCATAGCCACTCACTTATTACTGGGATACTGTGATGAGGTCCCCTCTAAGACTTCTCCAGGGTAAGAAGTCCTAACTAGATCAGTCCTGCCTCACAAAGCAGATTCTTCAACCCTCTGATGACCTTTGTGGCAGAACTTTGGGCTTTCTTCAGTCTGTCCTACTTTTTTTTTCCAATGTTGTGTGCCAGGACTAGGCCAAGTACTCCAGGGTCCTGCTTGCCTGCATTACTGCAGCAGTGCACCACTGAATCATGTTCAGATTGTTGTCCACAAGCAACCCCATGTCCCTTTTCAGCAAGGCTGCTCCCCAGCCACTCGGATCCCAGCCTATACTTAGCTCTTGTCCCAAGTGCAGAACCCTGCACTTGTCTTTGTCAAACTTCATATAGTTCTTGATTGCCCACTCTTTTCAGCTTGCCAAGGTCTCTATGAAAGGTGACTCTGTTCTGATGTGTCCACCACACTTAGTGATGACCCAGGTTTGTGTCATCAGCAGACTTGTTCGGACTGTCTTCAGCCCCTCCATCCAGGTAATTTATGAAGATATTGAACAGCTTGGGACCCAGTATTGACCCCCAGGGTCCCCAGCTTTGACAAACTGCAAGCCTGAGAAAAAATTATCCGTCATCACCCTCTGGGTACAACCATGTTAGCCAGTTTTCTGCCTATCTTAACAGACCACCCGCTCAATCTGAGTATTGCCAATTTGTATAGATGGAGGCTGTGGAAAATGTGTTGAACACTTTGCTGAAGTCCAGGTAAGCCATATCTACTGCTCTCTCCGTGTTGACAGAAAATGTTATTTTGTTATCAAAGGTGATTGCCTTAGTCAAGCATGACTTGCCTTTGTTAAATTTGTGATGGCTTTTCCTAGTTGTCTGACTCACTTGGTTTGTAGTAGTCTCTAGGAAACTTGTTTCATTATTTTCCCAGGGATTGAAATTAATGATTCTGGAGATTCCTGGGTCCTCTTTTGCGCCGTTTGTGTGGCAGGGTATGACATTTGTACATTTCTGGTCTTCAAAGATGTCCTCCTGACCTGCATGACTTTTCAGAGATTATAGACAAGGACCTTGCAAAAAGATCAGCCACTTCTCTTACATCCAAGGATGGATCCTGGCAGGGCCTGCAGTTTGCTATTGGTTGGGCTCTTGCTAGAGGCCACAGACCAGCCCTTCCTCCAGTACTGGAAGGCTGGCATATGAACTGTCTTATCTACTTGATCCTGTGATCTAGTTCCAGCTACTCTAGTGGTGAAGAATGTACTGAGAACCGCTGCCTTGTCAGCATTCTTAGTAATAGTTTCCTTGCCCTGATCAGCAATGACCCTGTCTTCTCTTTGAAAAAGAGGATTATTGAATGCCAGCCAAGCAGTTTATCCACCTCTACTGTTCACTCCCCCCAAAAGATGGACATATCTGCACAGTATAATCTCCTGAACTCCCCCTGCTAGACTTTCTTCCCAGACTGGTGTTTATGGTATAGTTTACTTTCCTTGTCTCCCAGATCTCCTTTATTCAAACAATCCAAATGTCCCACCCCTTATAATTTCGCCTACATGTTTTCCTGCTTTTTGCCGATTCCCACTCCATGTGACTGCTGTTGTCAGAGATAAATGATGCTTTGCACGAAGCCAGTGAGTAACAGCTCGTTTGGCTGAGTTGTAGTACCTCTGTGATAAACCAGTAGCATGTGGATGACTTCCACAGCCAAGAATGGCATCTGCAGAGGCTTTTAGCCAGGCCTCCCTTTTTAGGTCAGTAGTGAAAAAGCTGCCTGCAACACCGCCTCAAAATAATTCCGTCTGCCCTCCTCAGCCATCTGCAGTGTCCTGGCTCTGCTGACTTTGCTCTTTGTGAAGGAGGAAGATACGGTCATGTCAAAGAGGATGTGACAAATGACCAGCACCGTGGGTTGAATTAGCTTGAAACAGACTTATTAATGGAAGTTATATACAGGAAGACTTTCCATAGCACCCTTCACCAGGGAGCACTTCACATGCTGAGGTGGAGCTCAGAATCAGATGTTGTTTAGGCTTTTTATATCTTACGCAGAATGGCTTGGAAATCGCCAGTAAAGGCGATTTACCCTACATGCAGAGATGAGTGTTTTGAAAAAGTGGCATTCCAAACTTCCTTCTCTTTTCCCCTGTAAGAACAGCATTTCTTTGACTAGAATTGCAAAAACCTCAATAAAGTAAGGCATAGCTAGAAGGTTTAACCATGAGCCATGCTTTATCAGAAAGCTAAGTGTATTTACTAGTGACATAAATCAATATAATAGAGACACTGAAAAATCCATACATTTTTATTATCAAACAAGCAGTTAAAGTTCAGAAAGAGCTCTACTATGAGCAGTGTGAAAATGAAAGAATAAAAAACCTGACTGTCTTCTTTCTGGTACACAAAAAGTATTTCCGTTACCTAAATCAAAATACATCAGGAGTTTAATTTTTGTCTGAAACCTCTTAAAAGCAGCCCTGCTCCAAAAAACTTTTATCTAAACACCAAACATATACTTAATTAAAGTACTGGCAAAAGGGATCATTTGCAGCCTGGATTTCATGTGTCACTCAGTTGTAGCTGTCTTTTGTCTTGATTTTGCCAGCTTTTTGGATATGCACTCTGATATGAACAAAATGGATTTCCTAGCCATGTGTAGTCATATCAGTGGTCTGGGCTGGTGCACATTTAAATATGTTTGCGAGGGTCTGGGGAGAAGGCGGGGTCACGTTGAATCAGCATCTTCTGGGCAATTACTTCACCTATCTCCATCTGAAGGCAAGAAGTGAATGGTGGAGATGGATTTGAGTTTTGCCATTGGTAGCTGTGCCAGGATTTGTGAAAGGGTGGACTAGAGAACTTTATCCTTCAGAGTCTGTTTGGACACTTCAGAAACAGTGAACTCGAAAACCTCTGCTGCATTTCAAGCTTCTTATCTGTTTTTTTTTTTTTTTTTCCTCAGTGGTCTACCTTCCTAAGATAAGCTAAACCAGTATGATTTTGTGTAAAAAATGAGAGTATCTCTTGCAGAAATTCATCTTTAGTTAATATTTCCTTGTAGCACAGTTTCAGATGTAACCAGTAGATGTCAGTATGCTCATAAAGAACAGTGCGAGGTAGGCTTTTAAGAGGAGTAGAAGACTCTGAAGAACAGATGCTTAGCCTTCACTGAGAGCCCAATATTTGGATGAGTTTTTGATATATGACATGGATTAGTAGAAGGATTCTTCTCAGAGAATTAAAATTGTTCAATATTCACACAGGGAAACAACGAGAATGCCTGCACCTGTGTTTTGCTCATGTATGAGGTCAGGCAGCGACCATCCTATTTCCAAAACACAACCCTTTGTTCCCCCTTTATAGTTCATGCTCAGTGAAGGGGCTGCTTATAAAGAAAAAACAAAAGGGCTGGAAATGAGAGCTAGGCTTTACTGAAAGTGTTCATGACCTCTAGATCTCTAGCTCTCAAGTCTCAGATTTTATAGCTGGAATATAGTTAGCATTTGACATGTGTTTCCTGGCCTTTGGGCTGGTAATCTCCGTGCAATTGCTTATGAACAGGCACCCCCATCTCATAAATCAGTGCTGCTAACAACATCCAAAACAAGTGTTTCTAAGAAACCAAGAAGTGGTGGTCAAAAAGAACAAGCTGCTCAATTACAGGCAGCTTAAAGAAGCAGCAAAGACAATCTCAGAACTTATTCATGTATCGGGAGAACATTTTCTAAGGTACTCAGATCAAAGTTGACAAATAGGACTTAGTTATTTGCCTAGTCAAAATTGCAAGAGTGCTCTCCTTGTTGCGAATCATATACTGGATGGCTTTAAAAATGTAATTCAATGAAAACACATATAAGCCTGAGAAAAAGAAAAGCCCCTCTGAAAAAGGATGCTTCAAGAGCTTTAGGAAATGTCTAGCTGAACTGTGCTCGGCTTGACTGCTTGATTCTAAAAGAGTGGCTAAACCTCTCTGTATTGGAAGGAAGCAAGATGATCTATTACTGAAAAAATCCATCAGGAGTCAAATCCTGTTTGTCTTAAAACTCTTTGCTGCAGTCCAGACCAAGCCAACAGAAATCCTCTGAAGAATATAGGTTTTTTCATTATGCTTAGTTAAGCAAATATTCCTGTGCTTGTGGAGGTGCACTGTCAGCTTCCATTGCCACAGTAACACAGCATTTGACCTGTGATGTGTCCAGATGCTAAAATGCACCATTTACAGAAATAACTTTTCAGCTTTCCTCCACTTTTTCAATGAACTGTTTTGCTAGATCCATTCATTTAGGAAACAATATGCAGGTGTTTGCTGTGAAAGCCACATGTCAAGAGACCAAAGGTCTGAAGGGTGGAGGAAGAGACATAAAACAGCCAGGAAACGACTGCTTTTCAAGTTTTCTACCTACTACTTGGCATCTTGTTCAGTTAATTTAAGAAAATGCCTTTCTGGTCTTAATTTGTGGGTGCTATGAAAGCTGTGGATAATATCCTAACATTGCGGTCACACTTCTCTCAGGCAGCGGTTAGAGAAATCTTAAGCAGGTTTGGAAACAACTCTCCAGGTCAAAATGTCTTCCAACAGAACAGTGTTTAACAAAACTGCTGCTGGGACAGGATATCGAGCCAACCCCTCTTAGCCTTGTAGGTCCATGTTCCAGTCTGTCTTCCTCTCCTCCAGTCCTTCTCTCATAAATCTACTCTGTCTGGTGGAAGAGAGAGCCTCACTGTCCATCAATGTACCGTGCTAACAATCAATGTTCTGTGTTTTCTCAGGTCTTAAATATGGGCCTGTATTGCTACAGTGCTAAAAAACAGACACCCATGGTGCGAGGAGGGGAACAGTGTGGTTTATCCATGTCATGAGGGGGATATTGTATTGTTTCACAGCTTATGGAATATGCATCAGTCTCACAGGAAGCCCTCTGGAAGGAGTTTCACAATAGGATCTGGTTTCAAGAGCTGAAATTTCACCTGAAAATATGGAATTTGCAGAGATGGAAAACCCACTGTTATTTCCTCTGTGCATTGTCAAAGCACATCCTGGGATAATGAAACATTTGTGCATTAAAGTATGTGTTTGAAGCAATGAAATGAGGTCTGACGTTTCCGATGTCCGCATGCTCTTACACGGGTGGATGCAAGTGGCCGTGAGAGTGATCAATCCTCTTCCCAGAGGTGCCAGGGCTATGGAGCAGTGCCCAAGCCTGAGTGAGGGGAGCCGACGGAGGTGTGCTGCAGGCTCATGTCTTGCCCTTGAAGTACAGTGCAGGACTGGTGTTGGTTATGGTTCACTGCTCATTGCAGAAAGCAGACGTATTTTCCCAGGGACAAAGCTAGATTCCTGCACATGTGGCCGAGAGCCCCAGGCTTCTTCAGACCTCACTGCTGGAGTCTGTTTTCAAAAAAAAGACATTTTTCATCACAAGTATAATTTCTTCCAGCTTTTCTGACTGCGTCACTTTCAGACATTAAAAACATCACGAAACTTCACAAAATAGGCTCCTCTGACTTTAAACAAATTCAACTTTCAGTGAGGGCTAAATTTAATATATAAAATAAAGTTGTTTAACAGCAGAGAAAGGCTTCTTTGAGCTCTGAAAATAAGAAACAGCTCCTCAGTAGAAACAGTCTGGCTCTGGCACTCCTCCTTATTCACCTTTAAAAAGAGAGTTTGGAAGCAAACCTGGAGAGTGCCAGATGAAGTCAGCGAAGTTTGCAGCTGGCTCAAGAATAATCCATGCTGGGAAGTGTAGGTTATGCCACTGTCTGAGAACTGAGCAGGCTGCTGAAGTTTGAGTGTACTGCATAAAGGGCCAAACACATCCACGTATAATGGCAAAATGGGTGCACAAATAGAGTGAATTCCCCAATCAAGGTAAAATAAAAGTAAAAAGGGATTTTCAATTTAATGCTGTTTTTTTTCTTTTTTTTTTCCTTGATAACCTACCTATTTTCTCCTGTTGGATTTTATTTTTTAAATAAATAGGAATAAAAAGCCCTTATGTGCGAAGACAGTCAGAGATTCTGAAACACTGGGAGTTTGCTAAACCCAGAGCAGAGAACGTGAACTGGGATCAGAAGACTGTACTTCACACAAGTGAACAAACAAACCAACCTTCCAAAGAGTTCATTAACTCAAGGAACAGCTAAGGTGAGAAGGAACTTCTGGCTGTCCAACCCCCTACACAAGGCATTTCCTGTTAAAGCACATTGCTCTATGCCTTATGCAGTCAAATATTGAATATTTCCTAGAATCAATCCTCTAAAATCATCTAGTCCAACCATCTACCTACCACTGATATTTCCCCACTAAACCGTGTCCCCTAGTATCAATCACATCTACACGTTTCTGAGCACCCCCAGGGATGGTGACTCCACACCTCCCTTGGCAGCCCATTCCAGTGCCTCACCACTATTTTGGAGAAGAAAATTTTCCTAATATCCAACCTGAATCTCCCCTGGCACAACTTGAGGCCATCACCTCTCATCCTATCATGGGAAGAAGGGACTGTGTCTGCTCTTGGGCTGGAGGGGAATCTCCAGGGGAGACAGATCCCTGGACCAGGAGAACAGGGGAGTGCAGACCCTCAGGGGTAGAAGTGCTGAAAGTACCAAGAGCCCAAGTGCTGATGGCACTGTGGTAGGATGCAGGGCATTCCCAGTGCACCCTGGTGGTGTGGCCCCATTCCCAGTGCTCTGTTGCCTCCCCTTGGGCCATGATCCTGGAGTGGAGCAAACCGAAACCAGCCCAGCACCCTCTGCCTTTCCTTACATGCCCTGTGCCCCAGCCCCAAGCATTCCAAGGACTTCCTGTGGTCACCAAGGAGAATATGTCTTGCTTTTTGCTTCTTTGTTTAATTACCCTGCTGTGTTTTAATTTTTCATCAAGAAAGCCACGGAATAAGAAGAGGAAGTAATCCTGGACAAGATACAAGGGTGTGAAGAGAACTTCAAAGAACCCTGTGAGCACCATGCACTGTCACAAGGCAGGTAATTTGGACAAAGGACAGCTGGCTTTGCCTTGAACGGTAGAAAATGGGCTCAGCATTTGAGCAAACACATCTTCTATATCACAAAGCCCTCAGAAGGAAAATTCTTTACAAAACTATAGAAATACACCTTTTCTTGGCTTGAAGGAGTCCAGAGCCTTTCTGTGAATTTCAGAGGTGCCTTCACCAGGGCTGCTGTTTTCACACAACTGTTCCATTACCTAAGCTAAATGACATTTAAAATGCCTTGGCCACGGAGTCGGCAGCACGTACAAGGATGTTCAAGCATGTTTTTGGTTTATTAGTTCTGTTACAGACACTCAAGCAGATGAATGTAAGAAGAGAAACTGGCTTTATAGTAAAGAGAAAGAGACCTACAGCAGTGACAAATTAATTTCCATCCTGTCATGACTCATGAGACAGTGCTACAGTAACATTAACAAAACGTCAGTTAAAGCGGTAGTAATTATTTCCATTGCTAATACTGACTCTGGCTTAACAACATTTACAGGCTTTGTTACACTGTCATAAAATAAACACCAATATAGAAACAAACCAGATTATCCACTTTCGAAAGAATGGACTTTTTTTCCTTCCTGCGCCCATGACGGAATTATGCCTTGTGAAGGAAATCAGGGAGGAAGGCAGATCTGAAAGCAACTCATGAAAAACCCCAGTGAGGACTTGTGCAAGGTTTTTCACAGCAGCGTGTCCAGTGTCAAAAAGGCCATGGCCTTGCTTTGCAAGCCAGGCTGCAGGCAGAGGTGGCAGGAGCAGGACCCCAGCAAGGCCTGTCCAGCCCAGGTGACTTTCTTCAGATGGATACGTGTGCCTTCATCATGGCAGACTAGCAGGAAAGAATCATAGAATCATTAAGTTTGGAAAAGACCTCTAAGATCATCTAGTCCAGGCATCCACCTACCACCAATATTGCCCTCTAAATCTTGTTCCTTAGTACCACATCTACACATTTCTTGAACACCTCCAGGGACAGTGACTCAACAGCCTCTCTCGACAGCCCATTCTAGCACCTGTCACTGACCATTAAACAGGCAGACACCAGTACTGACCCTTGGGGAACACAACTTGTGACCTGTCACCAGCTGGACGTAACTTAGTTCACCACTGTGTTCTTTACCTAGCAAAGAGTGTACCAGTCCAAGTCATTGGCTGACAGCCTTGCCAGGGGAATACTGTGGGAGACAGTGTCAAAGGCTTTGCTGAAGTCTAGGTAGACTATGTCAACAGCCCGTCTTTCATCCACCGGATTGGCTACTCGATCATAGAAGGAAATTGGGTTGGTCAAGCAGATCCTGCCTTTCGTGAACCCATGCTGGCTGAGCCTGGCCCCTCTGCTGTTCCATAACCTCCTCTGGTACCAAGGTCAGGCTGACAGGCCTGTAGTTCCCTAAATCCTCATTATGACACTTCTTGTAGATGACAGTCACATTGGCAAGCCTCCGGTCCTCTGGGACCTCTCCAATTGACCAGGAGCACTGATAGATGGTGGAAACTGGCTTGGCAGTCACCACTGCCAGTTCCCTCAGCACCCTTGGGTGGATCTCATCTGGCCCCATGGACTTCTGACAGTCTGGATAGAGTAGCAGGTCTCTAACTGTTTCCACCTGAATCATGTTGGGTTTATTCTGCTCCCTATCTCAGACTTCCAGGTCAGGCAGTAGAGTACTCTGAGGATAAGTGGTCTGAGAAATAAAGAAGGCATTGAGAACCTCAGCCTTTTCCTTCTCCTCTGTGGTTGTGTTCCTGCTACATCACGTAAAGAATGGAGATTCTCCTTCTCTCTCCTCTTACTGTTAATATAGGAACTGGTGCCCCACCAGTCAAGATTTTTTCTCTCCTGTTGTGCATGTTGAATTGCCTTAATTTCTCACAGTCTTATGTGCTACCAGTACTCTGACTCTGGTTCTGCAGCTGCGAGAAAGAGAGTTATCTGCAGCATCCCACAGACAGATTTTCTTGTGGTTTCATACCAGAGTATCTGGTATTGTTCAACAAGACGTCAAACAGAACATGCCCTGACAAAGAAGTTGTCATAGGAAGAAATACTTTTCTTCATGGAATTTTGTAATAACGACCAGTTCTGACACAAAATGTCCTCAGACCAATATCTCAATAGTTCTGATTTAATTTTTCTATCCCAAGAGCCCCCACGTTACCCAGCCTCCAGATGGAGGTGAGGATTGGCCTCTTCTCTAAATGGCAATAAGCTGAGAGGAAGTGGCCTCAAGTTGCATCAAGAGAGGTTCAGACTGGAAATCAGGAAAAATTTATTCTCTGAAAGAGTGGTCAAGCATTGGAACATGCTACCCAGGGAGGTGATGGTGTCACTGTCCCTAGCGGTGTTCAAGAAACGTGGAGATGTGACATTGACTGACATAGGTCAGTGGGCATGGTGGAGATGGGTTGATGGTTGGACTAGATGATCTTAGAGGTCTTTTCCAGCCTTAATGATCCTATAATTCTATGGTTGTTTCTAGGCAGTGCTTTTAGGCTGAGAACTGGAGCTCCAGTGTGGGACAGCTGTGGAGTTTTAAGAATGCTTGTTCAAAATATGAATTTGTAACTCACACCAGACTTTATATAATTTCATGTCATAGAATGCTATTTCTAAAAGGCTGCAGTCCTCAACACAGAACAAAAATGAGACTAAGCTTCAGAGTTCCCTATGAAATATCTTCAAGGAGCTCAGGCTTGACTCCTTTGGAACTGTGTGTCCTGCTGTCCAGGAGTATAATGATTTTAAATAATAATAAATGACTAATTCTGTCCTTTTCATGGAGAACGTGTTCAAAAGAAATAGCTTATTTTGCATTTATGTCTTTAGCCCACATGGGAACACAGATGAGAACTCAAATAACAAAACTCCTTTTGGGTACAGACAGGATGTAACCTTATTGCACAATTTAACTTCTCACCTACTTTTGACTTGGTGGCAACCTCTGAAACTTGTCCTCGAAGTTCCTTCAAATGGTATTTGGTTCAATAACTTGCAGTTCCCCAACACACTGCTTCATGGGCTGCTTGTGCCTCTATCTCTAGAAATGCAGATAGCATCAACCACAAAAATGTCTTGCTGAATGAGGCAGGACGCACTATTTCAGATGTGTGCCTGAAGTGCTGCCTCATTGCGGTGCTCAGAGTGAGTCACTTCAGTGCTGAACTTCAGTTCACACTTGCTACTGCTGGGGGTTAAGTTTTGAAATGAAACCACAAGGCATGTTGCATTTGGTACCAAGTAAGGGTATTATTCATATCAGCAAATGGACACCACTCCACAGAATCCCATTCTTGTTGCATTTCTTCAAACCCAAACCCCACTGCAGATGTCTGAGTAGTTCAATCTCAGCTAGATTTGAACTACCATGAATCAGACCATAATTAAATCAAAGGACCATTATCCATGGCCTACTCCTAAGAATTATCAGCACATTGAATCTAACAGAGGCTTAGTGTGCCAAAAATCTCCTGGGAATTACTTCCAAACTGCATTTTTCTTTTTAAGGCCTTACTTATTTTTCCTGGTGTTTGGGAGAGTTTAACTTGGCAGTGCTCAATGATCCCTATTATCTGACTTGCAAAAAGTAATAGCTTTTAGATCAGATCACACACTTCACACAGTATTAAGGAAAGATTATCTGAAGACTTGACTAGAATCCAACTGAGGAGCCAATCAAATGGCTTTTCTTTCATTTTTCTTCACTGCCAATTCCCCGTGTGAGGATATACAGGACCAATATTCAGTGTATAGAAATACCTCTGCAGGTAAAACTTCTCTAAATGACTTTCTGTTGTAATTCAAAGGCTTTAGACATTAATGTATATCTCTGCAAAAGAAGTGGAGTAGATCTTCATAATCCACTTACAAATAACATTTTTTATAACATATATTTCTTAACTTTTTGAATATGCTGATAATGAATGACAACATCAAAATTAAGATGCATCTCTCGAATATCTTGGCATTTGTTTTGGAACTATCCACAAATACTCCCCACTGTCCAAGCATCAGGGTTTGCTTACTATGGGTACTACTTTGTATGCAGTACAGATCTTCTAATACTGGGCAGCACTGCAGGTCTTCGTGCCCTTGTGGCCACACTTCTGGTGGGAAGGGTGGCCCCCAGAAAATCCCACAGCAGGAACAAGCCACCCGTGTTGGCTTCCAGGTTACCAACTAGCTTCAGCAGAGTTAAAATCTCAGTTCTCAGTGATGCTCCATCATGTGATGGGCGTTCACCATGACCTTTGGCTCTGTTGTCTCATAGGTGCTGGGTACCATTAGGGAGATACTTTCACACCTTGGAGAGCAGCAGCCAGGGGATTCTGGGAAGATTTCTATTTCCCTGCTCTCTGTCCAGCATTAAAATGTAGATAAGCTATGGATAATGAGTGGATAAGCTGTTATTTTGGCAAAACTTAGTCACTGCCTCTTCGGTTGCACAGGCACTTTGCTGCTGGTGCCAACTGGCTGACATAGATACTTATAGATTAATGGTTTATAGAGCATTACTGTGCTCACTGGCTGCAGTAGAAGGGGAGCATCAGGCTGCCAACAGAAAGATGATTAGAAAGGCACTATGAATATTGTTGCTTTTGATCTAATGGACTTTCCATTGACTTCAGATGCCCTTGATTGGCCCTTGCTTTCTCATCTGAGATGCCCATGTACACTTTTCAATTTGTAGGAAGGGAAGTGGTGGAGTCACCCTCCCTGGAGGTGTTCAAGAAATGTGTGGAGGTGTCACTGAGGTACATGAGTAAGTGGGCATGTTGGGAATGTGTTGGTGGTTGGACTTGGCAATCTTAGTGGTCTTTCCCAACTTCAATGATTCTGTGGTTCTATCAAACAAAGGAAGTCTCTTCATCTCTTGCTGAATTTTCGCTGAAAAGAGATTAAGCTGCTCTTTTGACAGTAGCATTCAACGTGAACTTCTGACCTTGGCCTGTGTAGGTAGCATTGGAAATGTGAGGTGTGAAACCAGCTGGTGGGAAGGCCTAGGTAAGACTGCTTGCATAGCAGGGAGGCTATTTCTTCACACAGCAAGCAGGCTGCGTATCCTAGTGTGGTCAGGTAGCCAGATCAAGTCTTGCTCAGCCAGACATCCCCTACCACTGACCCATCCATTAGCATGGCCCTCCTTGGTCTGTGAGTTGGACTGGATGATCCTTATGACTCCTTTCCAACTTGGAGTATTCTGTGGTTCTATGAGACTATCTCTAATCTGCTAAGTGTCTTCATCTCTCAGTGCAGATTTCTGTTTCTCTTCACACCCCTGTCCAACTGCAGGTCTTTTAGGACTCATTACTTCCCCTTCCCTGTCTCCTGGAGGTGGAAAAAGAGCTGACAGACATAAGGTATTGTCTGGAACAACCAAAGGGCCACAAATCTTTTATCAGGCTTCGCAGGAACTTGGGTTGGGCAAAGCCTGTGTTCTTGGAGCTCACATGAGAGTGAGGATAGTCTAGACATTACCACAGTTCCTCAGATGCCAGCCACACAGGAGAGATTGTATAAGTTTGTGCTTCTAACAGGCAGATAGCAGCAGATGGGGATGGCTTCAGCACAGAGTGCTGTGTTGGCAGCACCTTTGCTTTTAAAGGCAAAGCATAGTGAGGAAGAACCAAGTCCCTTTTCTTAGCAAATGGATATGTACTCCATCTTTTGTAACAGAGCTGTGGCCAGATGCAGCATAGTTTGGCAAAGGAACTGTAATGAAATGCACTTGCTGGAAATGTTGGTGTACAAATTCTGAAAAACGTGCTGTGAGTTTTCCAGGAAGACAATGTGACATATGGTAATTAACTAAGAACTGGTGAATGAAAGGTCTGTCAGATGGTTACAGCTACCTGTGTTGCAGAAAAAAGATTTGGGGGAATAGGACACTCAGGGTAAGTCAATGCTTCTCAAATAAGGAAGTGTTGTCACGTGTGGAATCATCCTGAGCCAAATATGGGATTTTCTTCTCCCCATGCAAAATGCACAGTGACATCTTAAAGAACTGGGAACTTGTCATAGGTCCACTTCCCACTGTCTCGGTGGTACCCAGGACTCCTAGACTGTCCCCCAACCCCAAAGCAGACTGGTGAGATGAGCTCCCATCTGTGCCGGGAGGCCTGGGCTACTGCAGGGGGGAGTGAAAGGGCCGGGAGCAGAGACTTTTCTGTGTTTTTGAACCACACCTTTTTATGTCACCACTAAAAGCCAAATTGTTAGAAAATTAATTAATATCAAACCTCATCTTACATATGAGTGTCACCAGAATGTGATATATGGGGGACAAGAGTGATAGGAACCATATGCGTTTCCTGAGGTACAGTGAGACTCTTTCTTCCCAAGTAAAGCTTGAAAAAGCTCAGAAGGCCCTTTGAAACACTATGCTTTGCTGTGCTTGTTAATTTGTCACTGTAGAATTCAACCCCTCTGAGTTTTTTTTCCCATTCACAGGGACTTTTTTCATTGTCTAGAACTGGGCTATAATGTGCCAGGCATTTCTTCTGATGGTCACCATCCCAAGACTGCAGCCTGGAACAAGGATGGCTGTGAATCCCTCCATTGGAGCGGGCTAATCTTGGATATGGGCTGCTTAGCCAGGTCCCAGACCTACTGCAAGCACTACACAAATTAGATTCTGCTCCAGTATTTCCAGCCATTGGGATTTTATCACATAATCTGAAGTTCCGCTTAATGCTTCAGCCCCTAGAGTGGTATAATTATGTAAGAATCTCTTATTTTATTACAAAATAAAGTTCTTTTCCCAGTTTTTCCAGAACAACTCAGAAATGTGACCCTTAACGTAGTAAATACGAAGTTGCTAGCACCTCCCCCCACCACCATATTTAAGCCAGCTATAACTTTTTAAAGACCTGACTCATGATTTTTGAGTGCCTGAGGGACGCTGTAGTGTATTTTCAAAAGTGAAACTCTTGTTCAACTTTTGAGCTTGATTTTTTTATTTCGTTACTCTGACAGCATTGCGTAATTCAGGGATTTTTGTTTCCCTAAGTGTTTTGAATGCTGCAGCTCTGTCATGTCTTTCTGACATTCCAGGAGCAAGCCCCAGGGAGCTCTGTCACGCATCTGCTGTTGGAGGTGCTGTAACAAATATCCTACAGCACGTTTACAGTTTCAAAATCATGCTTGTCTGCATATAGAAAAAAGAAGGAAAAAAAAGAGAAAAATGTGGCTAGATATATAACTTCTGGCACTGTTTCCTTGATGAAACTTTGTCTAAGATGCAAATTCCAACAACTATAGGAAGGATCATTGGCCTTAAAAGTCATCTAGTCCAAATCCCCTGCAATGAAAAGGGAGGAACACCTACAGGTCGATCGGGTGCTCAGAGCCTGGTCCAGCCTGGCCTTGAGTGTCTCCAGGGACGGGGCATCCACCACCTCTCTGGGCAACCTCTGCCAGTGCCTCACCATGCTTAGTGTAAAAAACCTCCTTTTTATATCCAGTCTAAATTTGTCCTCTTTTAGTTTGAAACCATTTTCCCTTGTCCTACCACAACAGAACCTGCTCAAGAGTCTGTCTCCTTCTTTCTCCTGTTTGGATAGTGGTTTGGGGTTTATCATGGTCCTTGGCATGATTGAGAAATGACCAACTTGTACGGCGGACAGGTTCAGCAGTGGGGTTGTGGGCTGGTCCCTACATTTTTATTTCAGTGATGCTTGCTATTACATACTGGTGAAGAGAAATGGCATTTTGCCTCACTTGGGAGAATAACATTGTACAAAAGATTCAGACTTTCCGTAGAAACTTCACGTTCAGATTGCAGAATCTGGCTTCTGATATGATTTGGTTATACATCCAAGAGGATACATCCACTAGAGCTGTACTTAAGTTGCTACACCACCTCTGTGGCATAAGTCTTCATGGAGGCTTAATTTAAATTGCCTCTAAGTGGTAAAATACTACTTATTCAGCTGGAGGTAAGGCATGGGAGAGCCAAATGGCATACAGACCATAGCAGCTGCATGGAGGGCTTCTGATGTGCAGATAAGACAAGCAGCTGAAGTCTCAGTGATGCTATTTGAGTCTGAAACACAGACCCAGTGCCACAGCAAGAGCAAACTGGCACAGCTCCACTATTGCCAAGGGAATCATAACAATTTACACCAGCTGGAAGTCTGCAGACGTTCTTTGGAAATCTGAGCCCATCCTTCCTTTTCTGCTTTGCATCCTCAACAGTCTTCTTGACAGCAGTAGGAATTTGTCTCTCAGTGTTGGGAAAAGTGGGATTTACCATGGGGAGGGGAAAATCCAGCCTTGATTTACGCCTGCTGCAGTTGGAGAAGACACCTTGGAGATGACTTTGGCCCAATGCACTTTTTATTTATCCAGACAATCATAAGCTATCACTAGTATGGAAAAAAAAGGCAACTATTCTGAAAACTCTCTAGTCAAAGATTGCTGTGGAAGCTGAGATTTACAAATGACTGATCTCAATCTGTTTTGGGGAGAGATTGGTGGCACTTACCAAGTGTGGTGGCTAGAACAGAGTGGAGCTTTGGTTGCTACTTCAGAGATACTCAAGCATCCTACCATTCCTAGAACATCTACTTTGCTAAATCTGCGTAGGTTTCCATTTATCACCTGGAGATCACCTGCCTTCAGCAAATCTGCTGCTGGTTGGGCAAAGTGGTACAGGGTGGAAACATGCTGAAGTGGTGTCCAGAAAGCTCCTCTCAATCTGGGAGGAGTAGAGGAGGTCAAGGGGAGGAAGGATCCATGCACATCAGGGGGCAGCGTATCAGTGATGCACCAGAGCATCTGCCATTGCTCTCAGGATAGTTCTGAGGCCATCTTCTGAGTCTCAGCATCTTGCGGCATTATCCAGGGTGGCTTCCATGCTCTACGGTTTGTGAGCTGAAGTACTTTATGACTTTCCTTTCACAACATAAAGAAAAGTCTCTCCTTTGATGCGCTTTCACCAACAGATTGAATGTTGCATGTGAAACAATTAGAAACAAAACAATCTCATGTTAGATTTTGGTGCAGCCTCTTGCATTATCTCCAGTCCAGCTGTACTGCTGGTCCACCATTCATCAATTATTCATAGTATCTTCAGCATCAGAAGGACACCATGCTGACCAAGCTCTTGGGCTGCAAGGCCAGGGCCACAAACTGTGAACACTGCCCTTGCTTCAAACAGGGTTAATGGTAATATGTTGACAGCAGGCAGGGAAGGGAGCATCAGGCCAAATTCACAAGTTAAAATGACTAATCCAGTTTTTGTCAGTGTTTTGAACCAGATCTTATCAAAGAATGATAGAATGACTTGGATTGGAGATGACCTTGACGATCATCTGGTTTCAACCCCCTGCCATAGGCAGGTTGCCGCTCACCAGATCAAGCTGCCCAGGGCCCCATCCAACCTGGCCTTGTGGACCTCCAGGGATGGGATAACCACAGCTTCTATGGGAAACTTATGCCAGGGCCTCACCACTCTCTGAGTGAAGATTTTTTTTCTTTTATCTACTCTGTATTTCCCCTCTTTTAGTTTAAAGCCATACCTCCTTGTCCTATCACTACAATCCCTGATATAGTATCCCACTACAGCTTTCTTGTAGTCCCCTTTAGATACTGAATGGCATTAATAAAGCCTCCCTAGACCCTCTCTTCTCTAGGCTGAACAAGCCCAGCTCCCTCAGCCTGTCTTCATAGTAGAGGTGCTCCAGTCCTTTGATCATCCTCATGGCCTTTCTCTGGACCCACCCTGGCCTAAGCTCTACAACTTCTTTGTGCTGGGGGCTCCAGGTCTGGATGGAGTACTTCAGCTGGGGCCTCACCAGTGCAGAGTGGCGGGCAACGACAGGATACTGTTGGCCTTATGGGCTGCAAGTGCACACTGCTGGCTCATGCTGAATTTCTCATCAACCAGCACCCTCAAGTCCTTCTCCACAGGGCTGCTCTCTGTCCATTCTCTGCCCAGCCTTATATGCTCTGCGTCTTTTTTAGGAACAAACCAATTACTATGGAAAAATACTGGCCAATATTTAGAAATGTGGTGCAGGACAGCATGATATCCCATGGGTGCTTGTAAATGCCACCTGCGATGCAAAGCCTGTAGAAATTTCCTCTTGGTGTCTAGTCTTCCCTAGGCTTGCCAGGCATGAGCCAAATCACACACTTAACCCTCCTGTGTAGCTTCCCTGGGCCATCCCCTCTGTGAACACCCTCTGTGCCACGCAATCAGGGTTTCAGGGCTGCAAAAGCTTTAGGTAGCTGTGCAAGCATGGTTCTGCTGCTGGGGCACAGCAAATTCCTGTAGTTCCCGCAGGAAGCAGGAGTATCCATCATCTGAGGGAAGCAGTGCATTGCTAAGGACATTTTCCTGGAGCCCGTGTCTTTGGTTCTACTCCTGCTTCCTGTCTCACACCAGTCATTCAGGTGTATATCACAATGGCAGTGATTGCTGTTCAATAGGCTGAATGTGTTGGATGTGACTTTCAGCTAGAAACCTGCCATTTTCCCAGTGGGACATACCCAAACATGCTGTCCTGGTCATTGTGGTGCTTTCAGACAATAAATATCATCTCTTTAATGACAGCTAGTGAGACTATGGTCACAGATAGGCGTGGGGCTAATGCAAATCACTGCAGCCATAAACGCTGCATTGGGTAGAGTTCACAGCAAGACCTGGTCTCTGCATTTCAAGCCTCTTTCCCATAGAAATGAATGGGATGTCACCAAGGATTACGGCTTCAAGTGAGCAGCAGGTGAACTCCTGAGAAATGAAGATCACAGGCAACCTTCTGCTCTCAGTTACACTCCATTGACGTCAGTGGGGTTGCCTGGGGTTAACTTGGAACAGAATTTAGTACCTTGCATTTAATGCATATAGCTGAAGGCCCCCAAATGCTGCATATTGTACACAAGCTGCTGCAAGGAGGCAGATCCTTCTGACACCTGAATGCTTCCTCATGTCACACCTGTGTCCCACAGAAGCTCCTAGATCCTGTCTGGCTCCAGAAAGATGCTGCCACCTTTCCAAGATGCCATAGGAATGGGTGAGAAGGTATCTGTGGGGCTCTGAGTACAAGTCATGTGGATAAACTTATCTCTGCTGCACCCTGCAATCTTCCACTCAAAGCACTAGATGCTGTATTTTTGACACCAAACTTGCTTTTCCTCATGGCTCAACTGTAAGATCCTGCTTCTTTTCTTTGGCTCCTCTGCAGTCCAAAATAACAAGCAAGAACAACAAGTCATAACAGTCCAACAGTGAAAGCCCTTTTTCAGTCTCACACACAAGGCATAATTGTGCTGTTCCTTGGTTTTAGTTTTAGTTGCTTTAAAGAGGTGGAAATCAAGCACTGACTCTGCAGCCTGCACTCCCCTGATGGTGTCCTAAGTCTGCAAGGCTGACACTAGAGGCTGGGGAACATCATCAAACACCCAGTGTTGTGATGGCAAATGAGACACTGCAGATAGAGACCCACGGGGGATAGATGATGTGTGAGTTGTTCTGCATCATGAATGGCCCAAGAATAATGACTGAATTTCTCTCTTTTACTTGACACAGGGATAAAGAATAAGGAAATGCCTGAATAAGTTGATGAAAGGCAGTTTCCTATGTCACCAAGCTGACATAGACAGCTATGAAGGAAGTCTTTTTCCTCTCTGTGGAATCTGACCTTGAACCCCAACACTGCAAGAGGCCACCATGACTGATGGATGATAGCATTACTACAGAAGTGACGCTGCAGTCTATGATAACAGGTAAGATGGACAGTGGAGGAATAATCTTATGTTTTTTATAGTCAGTTGTTCCTGTAAAATTTCATTATTTCACTCTGCTCACCAATTACAATGGCTGAGAAAGAATTCTTCACTCTCTGTGCCATAAGCACTGGTGCATAGTTAGCTAGCTGCATCACAATGGGTCTTCCCCTTTTGTTACAGTATTTACACTACTTCACTGCACTAATTGCACTGCATTATGCTACTGCAAGACAGGACACCAGATTAGATTGGCCTTGATCAGTGTGAGCAGATCCTTTGAGCTGAAAAATTCCAGAAAAAATCTGTAGTCAAGTATTCCAGAAAATATTGTAGTATGAATACAGCAAGAAATGAATGGAAATCTTAGATTTCCCAATATCCCCAAAATATGTAGAGAAGGAAGGAGGAATACTTTGGAATCAGACATCAGAACTCAGTAAGTGTAGAAGTACTGGGAGGAGATCAGAAGCTGGTTCAGATGGCTGAGAGCAATGCCCAAGCCAAGTGGTCCTGAAAACCTGCAACTGACATGTGAGAAGTTGGGTTAGGACTGTATTTCTTAGAGGACTTTTAAAAAAAGTCATTCATTCTGATTAGTCAGAGGAAAAAAAAAATGGTGCAGGAGTGAAAAAACTGATCTATGTACTTTACTTGTAGGCTACAGTACTGCAGGTGGCAGAAGTATGCCTGGTTTATTTACTTCCAAGTTAGGCTTTGATGCATGCTGCAAAATCTGTATCTAACCAGAGAGGCCTCCAACCATGACCCACCCTGCAGGCCCAATTTACAAGGCAGTGCCTTCAAAGAAGCAGCATTTTGTGTACTTCCCCATGAAGAACACCTTCACTGTACAGAAAAATCACTGGTACCAGGCTTCATCCCCAGCCACTCTGTGCATTCCAGCAATTGTTTTCGATCCACACTGAAGGCAGCACTGCCTGTAATAGCCTCTGCTCTTGTTTATTCCAGTTTTCCATCAAGACCAAGGCTCTGCCTTGCCTTGTGGTGACAATGTGGTGATGCTTCATTCTGCTGGTCACAGAGTAGCTTTATTCATTTTGCTGCCAGAGCATAGAATCATAGAATCATAGGATCATAGAATCATTAAGGTTAGAAAAGACCTCTAAGTCCAACCATCAGCCCATCCCCACAATGCCCACTAAACCGTGTCTGTAAGTACTACATCTACATGTTTCTTGAACACCTCCAGGGATGTTCAAGACACCTCCTTGGGCCACCTGCTCAAGTGCCAGACCACTCTTTTGGAGAATAAATTTTTCCTAATATCCAACCTGAACCTCCCCTGGTGCAACTTGGGGCCATTCCCTCCAGTCCTATCACTGTTACCCCTGAGAAGAGACCAACCTCTACCTTGCCACCGCCTCCTTTCAGGTATTTGTAGAGAGTGATAAAGTCTCCCTTGATCCTCCTCCAGAATGAACAATCCCACTTCCCTCAGCTGTTCCTCATAAGACTTGTGCTCCAGACCCTTCACAGCTTTGTTGTCCTTCTCTGGACATGCTCCAGGGACTCAATGTATTTCTTATAGTGAGCAGTAGAGGAAAAACAGAGCCCACGGCGTGGAAGCTTGCATCCATACACAGATAGGCATGCATCTGTAAATAGATAGATCCAATTATTCATTTTAGGGATAAATCTATTACCCATTTGCTGCCCCTATTTCAACAATGTAAACATGTCCTTTTCAGGCATTTTCCTCTGCACTGTACAGCTTACTGCTTATATACCAGACTATCAAAGAGTTACTTACTTCTTTATCACATGCATTGATGGCCCCTGTATTTACTCATTCAGGTGGCCACCAGTGTAATTCATGACTTTGCACTGAAATGAAGACTGGGTAGGGTGATTTAGTACTGTGTGTTATTAAAAATATCCTGGCAAACAATCTGCAAAGAGAAAAATCAATGAATTCTCCAGCACACCTTACCTTTGCACACGGGACTTCATGCATGGACTTCCTGTGCATCCCTTTGCAGTGCAGAGAGCTTAGCTGATGGAAACACAGCTTGGATTGCAACTCCAGCAAGCCAGGGATTGCTTCTCATTGCGAGCTGTTGAGAGCCTCATTTTAGTAGAGACCTGGAGTCATGTCTACAAACAGCAACAATAATTAGCTTTAAACTGTATGAATCTCAATGAAATATGTGAGGCATTGGAACGGGCTGCCCAGGAAGGTGATGGAGTCACTGTCCCTGGAGGTGTTCGAGAAACATGTAGATGTGGCACTGAGGGACATGGTTTTGGGCATGGTGGGGGTGAGTTGGTGTTTGAACTCGATGATCTTTGAAGTCGTTCCCAATCTTAATGATTCTATTGCTCTATGAATCTAAGCTTTGTTGGGAAAAAAAAAGGACAACAAAATATCACATTAATAACTGCTAGGTGTAAAATGTTAAGGAACATTTATTTTGGGAAGCTAAGCCTGAAAACAGCTAGGAATCAAAGGAAATCTGGTCTTCTCATTGTTCTTGTTCCTCTGATTTCACTCTATACAGTTCCAAGTCAAACACATCTCACCTTTGTGGAAAGATGAAGCTTCTTTCCATGATGGACAAAGATGGTCAGCAGCTTGCAGTATGTGTTGCTCATCAGCCATCCCACATGCATAGCTGGAGAACAAAGTAAATCTACCTTCCACAGCAATATGCTCTCTGCTCATGTTTACAGTGTAAATTTGCATATTTCCAATTTAGAGCAGCTTAGCTTACTGCAGTCCTTTATAAAATCTTTGAAAGCAGAGGAATTGAGAGGTTACCAGCAATCTGATCATCCTAAAAATGCCAAAGTACTATTTATATTTAACTGCCATTGCAGCCAATGTCACATCTAAATGCTCTGATCAGCCAATAAAAGAGAAAGGCCAATTCTTGGACTTCTATAGGGTAATGCATCTTCAAAATTGTTGTAACACAGTGCAGACTGGAATCCAGTGATGTAGAGGTCTTTGGTCAGTTTGCTCTTTGGAGAGAATTTTACCCTAAAAGACCAAGTTGCATTTCTATTGAGGAGATTAATTGCATGTGATTGGACTTAAACAAAACAAAATAAATATTTGTGAGTTCAGCCATAAGTCAGGATTTCTCTGTTCCCTGGTAGGACTTTTGTTGTTTCGTTGTTGCCTTGTTGTTTTGCTTTGTTGTTGCTAGTTCCAGAATTCCTGGAAGATCTTTAACATATGTTCATCGAGTGTGTCTGTTTTTATCCACGCACAGAGATCACTTGTTGGGGGCCTTTGCTCCCAGTCAGCCCAAACTCACATTGCCATCATCACATTGTGCTGAACCTCTGGGACTGTCACACCCCTAGCCATGTCCAGCCTTGCTCCACTGGCTGCTCAGAGGGACCATCACTTGGATGTGCACATTCTTTGCAGAAATGACTGCTAATAGGTGGCTGAGATGGAGAGGCTCGGCAAATAAAGGAAATTCCAGAGATCTCCAAGTACCTTTTATTATGATATGTTATGACCGCACATTCCCTTTCCTCAAATGTGGCTTTTTAGTGCTTTGCAGAGCCAAGCTCACATCCACTTTGCTGATAACATGATGAAAAGTATCCGGAGTCATGTTCCCAGGGCATCACCATCAATCTGATTCTCTCAAGCTAAGTATTCACTGTTCCCCCTTCTCACACAGATGTTGTCCCCACATGGGTAAGACTGATTGCAAAAGCTGTTCGTATAAATATTTACAAAGGAGAAGCAGGGACCAAAAAGGACTTGACGTTTTTGAGAAAGATCGTGTGATGCAGGCTGGTGGGACAGGAGGAGGCAGACTGAGTGAGGAGATGCCCTCAAGCCCGGTGCTCCCATAGAGCTCTGAAGAAAGCTCTGACTGTCAGTCTGTTGCTTTAAACAGAGATCAGTTGGACCTTAAGGTATTTCTGAGGGATTAACAACACTGGCACCCAACGTGTGTATTTCATCTGTGCCCAGCTACTGATGTTGAAGTGAAGCACTCCTTCTGTGAATGTACCCACTCATTTCTGTCTGTTTCAGGACAAGACTCTGCCTTTTTGTGCTGCAGCAGTTTCCAAACACTGATGACAGCTTTGGTAGAGCTCTTTCGGTTCCCCAGTGCCAGCCTCCTGCTGCAGCAAAGATATCTGTTAAGAAAAGAAAGGCCACCAGCAGGGAACAGGTGGTATATTGCAGCGAATCATGGAAGGTGACAGAGAGAGAACGTGCAAGAGGGAGGGGAGGAAAAAATGAAAAAGAGCAGAACAAAGCTGAAGGAAAGTCCCATGGAAAGCACTTTTCCCTCCATTGCTTTTATATAGCACAGAGCAAAATGTTTTGCTGCTTTCCCAGCTCTGAGGTCGGGTATGGCCCTGCGACGCACTCGCCCATTGTCCTCCCCACTGTTTGCTTAGAAGGAATTCAGGAGGGATTTGCTTTCTCTTGTTTCACAAGCCCCACGTTTCCACGCTGCCCAAAGTGGATACGCACCAGCTGGCCACGTCCATCACTGCTGCTGGGACGCGGAATTCCTGATTATACTTAGAGCCACAGAGCCTGCTCCGTCATTAGCAGGGCAGCTCGACGTGCAGCAGTGGGACCAGGGCCGTGCTGGCCTGGCCCCGTGGTGCCAGGCGCTCTCCGGACCAGAGATGAGAGATCTGCTGGTGGTGCCCCTGGGGCACGTCCTCACCCTTGCTGCCCTCAGCCTGGCCGAGACGCTTCAGAAAGGTTTGCTGGAAGGGCTCTACTCCAACTGGGGGTTTCGCAAAGGGGAGGGCATCTCTAGCAACAGCGGGGTGGACAGCATGACTGTGTTGCCAAAAATGGGTGAAAATCTACTGCTTTTTTTGTCTGTTGAGTAGTTGCTTGGCTGCTGTTGTGAGGGGTGGTGAGAATAGCTTGTGTCTAGGAGGAGCGATAGCAGTGAATCTCGTTGCAATGGGAAGAGGAAGGCTTTGGGTTCAGCCTGGGTGGGATCTATGTGACTTGTTGCAGAGCTTGCTGCTGAGCACAGGGCCAGCACTGTTGCACCTGTGGGGATACACGGCTTAAAGATAGCACTCTGAGGTCTGCATAAGCATGTGTATGTGGATACAAATGTCCAACATGTCCACTACATGAAGCAGAGAGTTACTGCCTTGACTTCCTCTCTTGCCCACATGCATACATTCAGCCAATGCATGAACTGAAAAATTATCTGCTCATAAAAGTCCCTTAGGTGCCAACATAAACACTGGTGTTCAGGATTTACCATCCAGTAACCCTGTGGACAAAGGGCTTTATTCCACAGTGACAACGAGGAAGCATTCAGGGCTGTGCAGCTTCAGGGAAAAAAAAAAAAAAGCAAGATGAACTTCAAGGAGGAGTCCAGGAGTCAGCAGAGAGGCCAAGATTGCTGCTTTCACCCATTACAAATGGAACTCAGATTGGCTTCAAAATGTGGAAAGAATACCTGCTTTTAATGAAAATTTTTAAAGTCAAAATGTCAACTTTTTGTGATGGCAGTAGTGTAAGTTAGTGAACCCCACTTTGTTTCAAAGTGCTGATAGGATGGGATCAGATGGACAAGAGAACCAGTGAGGAATGTGATTGCTTCCTAGGCTGGTGGCACAGTGCAGTGAGGAAATAGGCATACGCTCTTAAAACATGGTGGGTGGCTGCATTACCCACACCCAAATGGCCTGGTAGCTTCTGGTGGGTGAGCGCAACATGGGGTTTGGCTTTCCCATGGGCCCCGTGACTGCCATTGGATCATTTTGCTATCTTGGGAAACTACAGCTGACATCCAGAAAAATGGCACCAGAGTGGCTTTGCAGATGTGCAGCTTAACGGATTTTCAGCATTACCTAATCCCATAGGGTTACCTAAAAATGTCAGAGAGCTCCAGTGCATGCACATGACGCCATTTCTTTATACTGATAAATACATATTTTGTACTGTTTTGATTTTATTTTCCCACATTAAAATCTGGTAATAAAGGCATCATAAGTTTTGATTGCTTTCCTTAGAAAGCTTGGAGTGATGCTGATACCTTAGCTTTTTGGATGGCTTTTGTAAGAAGGCACTATCTCGACCATTTTGGGGCTCTCTTGCTACACACTGACAAAATGGCGGCGCGCTCCGTTGCTTCCTACATCCTGAAGATAGGCTACACGACTTCTAGGCTCGTGTCCCCTTTTTTCTCACCTCAGTGAAAGGAGTACTGGCGTCACCCTCCCTGCTGGCCCTCCATTTGATTTTAGTATGGGAAATAAAAAGAACAAACAAGAGAACTACACAGCGCTGTTGTTCTCACGATCCTTCTCTGAGGCTGTAGAGTTTAGGAAGATAGAAAAAATTCCCTTTCTGTTCTAACCATAGGTGATGTATGGCCAGTTTGGACAGCATTCTCCGTGAGTAGGGGGTTGGATTCTGTTCCAAGAGTTGTGTGTTTGCTGTCAGGAGATGCCAGGTGGACAACATTGCTAAGAGTAATTGTGTCATAAGTAAAATTAGGGAGAAATGGTGAAAGTACTTATCTGTTGCTAATGAATTTATTTACTACATAAAACTGACAGCCTCACTCGGCTGAAAGAACAAAACACTCATTATACATACAGCAAATCTGTCTTTGTTATTCATCATGTTGCCATTTTCATTGTGACAATGCAATTACAAAACTGGCTGCTTTGAATTTTCATTACTGCAAAAATTACATTTCTAAGGGTTAAAAAGGCATCATCTCAGAGATCGAGGCATGTGGACAACAGCAGTAAAAACGTACAGTATAAAAGTGGATAATAAAACTCTATTTCAGTGAGTCTTAATTCCATCAAAACCTCATAAACTCTGTCATGAAAAAACAGCATCTCCTTTGAGGCAGACAGGATAACCATCAGTGGAAGTTATTCTCCTAGGACAGCTGCTAGCAGTAGGGAAATTTAGGCTTTCTGAAAATTTTCCACTTGGTTTCACTGAGGTGCGATTCATCCAGGGATGCCATGTGGATGATTACTTCTATTTAGTATGACCTAGAGTGACCCAATACATGGAAACCTGATACACTTCGAAGTCGTGATCTCAAGAACAAATCTGATGCAGATGTGTTTTAATTAACATTTAATAATATAATATTTAGCACTATCTTCACTGTATTTTTAAGATCTTCTTTCTATATAAATACAGCATACCAGCTATGCAATATGAAGTCATATAATCCAGAAATGATATTGAGGTAATTTTGTGCTAATGACATTTATAAAGCGTCAGGGTATTTTTATAAAACTGGTGGTGGAAGTCGATCCTTTCTTGCCCTACTTTAATTCCAACTGAACTCTAATGACATCCTAGTTTTTACCCTTATGTAAATTAAAAAAGCATTAGGGTAAATGCTTTCTATTATTAGCAGTCTCTTATGATGGAGTACCTTTTAGTTTCTTAGGAAGAGGTGAGAATTTGGTAGTGCTTTTTTGGCATGTAGCTAAATCTCATTGTACTGAGGAGAGTCAGCAGATAAAATATGAGAAGTATTTTCCTGTGAAAAAACAGTTTGCCAGATACTGCTGCAGGAAGCAAGGAACAGGAAGATTTATGCATCTGCTGAACATTTGCAAGGTGATGTTTCAAGAACATGGCGTGAAACTAGTTCATCTCAGCATAGCTGTCAATGAAATGCAGCCCAGCAAATATCAGATGTATGTCCCACACAGTGATACCATTAAAGTCATTCGTGTGCCTTGGGATGCAAAGGCTGCAATGAATTCACAAGACATATCAACCACTTCACAGAGACTTTCACCAGGGTGATGGAAAATGTTTCTAAAGATACATTCAGATAATATGCGATCACAACTCTGCGATGAAAGCGTCAGACACAGGTATTGCACTTTTAACTCCAGTGCTACTTGGTTGGAAAAGCTGAGAAAAAGAGAGGATGTGCACCAGTCACACCACAAGTGTGGAAGAGCAGATGGGCCTTTAAAAGCCTCATTTTGGAAAAAATCAGTCTTGTATAAGAGATTGATCTGTGTTGTGCCCAGTAGAGAGAGCAGAGGGGAGAGTGTGTGAAGAACCTCAATGAGGTTAGGCAAAGAGCAAGGCAAAGAGCCACAGGGTGACTGGCAGGGCATGACTTTCTTGGCCGCCTCTCTCCAGCGAGCACAGGGATTTTTTCATGCTTTCTCTCTCTTTGTGCAGCCCCCTTTATCAGCACTCCTCTGGAAACTGTGGATGCACTGGTGGAGGATGTTGCCAAGTTTGTGTGTGTGGTGGAGTCATACCCAGAGCCAGAGATCACGTGGACACGCAACAGCATTCCCATCAGGTAGGGAGCCTCCTTGGCCTGCTTGGGGCCTCCTTCCACTACAGCCAGGGCTTTCCTTCGCAACAAAGGTGTGACATCTGGAAGCATCAAAGGGGTCTGCGGTGAGGAACAGGGAGTGTGGCTGTAATTATTTGTGAATCTGTGTTCCTTAAGGAGCGGTAGGAGCACTCCAGGTGCTGCTTGGATGTGTGGTTGGCCACAACAGAAATAGAAATATGCTATCAATACTCAGAGCAGGGAGTCCAACCTCTTGCTGTGCTATGTGCTTTCTTAAGTAAATGTGGAAAGCCATTTTCTTGGACATTTTCTTGTTTTCAGTGAATCTGTGTTGGTAAGGGTAGTGTGTGGATATGAATTTTCTTTGAATCTCATTCTGTTATGTTAGAAGAATCTATCTTTTACAGCTTCACACATTGCGCTTGGAGATGGTTGGTTTCTGCTGTGAGTAATGCAAGGAATTTGCTCTCCAGCTACAAATATGCAGTTCTCTCTCTGTGCCTCAGTTCACTCCTTGACAGAGGAGTATGATATATATTTGAATAGAGCTTCACCAGGCCTGCTGCCTGAACGTCTGCACTATGCTGAGAAACTTTGCATGGAAAAGGTTGCAACAAGCCATTCTTGTTCACTTCTGCACCTGATGGTAGGTGAATTATTTGCGTTGCGCATGTCATATGTTAAAGATGAAGCATCAAGGTGCATCTGAAAAAGGCAACCCTGGGACCATGTTATGGAAATGACTACTGTTATTATAATCCCACTGCTGTGGACAGGCTCTTGCAAAGTAAACTCCATCCAGTTATCCAAGTCTGGAATCACATCATACCTACTGGATGCCTTCACACCAGTTTCTCTTTTTTGTTTTATTTAGTGACTGTCTCTGTAATGAAAAGCTGCAGAATGGTCTCTGTATAGCACAGCTGGGACCTGTTCTCCATGGATGATTTCCATGTTAGGCAGATAGTCTCCTTCAGCATGGTTCTTGCTGCTGGGATTGGAGATTGAAGACATGTGCAATCTGTTGACTCAGAAGACTCCAGACAAGTTAGCAGCAGGAAGAGGTCTTACTGCTAGGAAACCCATTTTAGAATGAGAAAAAATAGATATCTACATGTACCAATGCTTGCCTTTAGAAATCTGATTTATCACCTGCAAAACGACCTCATTGAAACCCTTCTCCTAACTCTCTGACTGCCCTTCGTGCAGGGTGGAGGTCTGATTTTCCATGGTTGTTATTTCCAAATCAGGTCAACTTTCTCCTAAGTCCTTTCCCACTTGTGACACCATGCTTGAGAGTCAAAACTGGCAGAGGAAGTCATTCATGTGGGACCATGGAGATGACATACCTTTTTGTTCTTTTGGTCATAAGAGCATAAGAAAAACAGGCCATTTTTTGCCTCTGGTTTTCAGAAGATAAACACACCATTCTAAAAACCATCCCACTGTTTCTGAGACACAATGCCTTCCCCACAATGTTGACCAAAAATGAAAATTTTGGTCCAAAAAGATCTGTTTGTGAGGTTGCAGAGCTCAGCTGCTGTGTTAACACTTTCTCCTGTCTGAAACTCCATTCCCAAGCAACAATAGCAATAACTGCATCGCTTTCCCAAATCCGTACTGATGTTAACAGTTGGTGCTAGTGGATACAAAAGCTGGGCCCAGCGGCAGGGAAATAGGCGAGCTGAGAATATCTCTGTTACTTTCCAAGAACATGGATTAAAGTATTTGCACAATAGAAATGGATCAGATCATAGGCTTTTTTTCTGAAGAAAAGTATATTTATGTGTGAGTATGTGTGTATCAGACTTCAAAGGGGCCAGCTAAAGCAAGCAATAAATATTGGTTATTTTGTTTACGAAATTTTCTTCTGTTGCCAAGGTCGAAGTACTGTGAACAGACAGCTAAACTAACCTTCAAAACAAAGCAATATGTAAACATGCAGCTTCAATGGGAAAAGTGCCAGGACTGAGCCTACTGTCAGCATTATTCTTCTGGAAGATCCTCTACATGTTCCTTTTGGTGTCAAAAACTTGTGCAAGTAGAGTGATGTGTCTTGGGCTGAGCTCAGGTTGTAACATCATGAGCAGCACAGTCAGATTGCACAGTGGCTGGAGTACATTTTTCAGCAGCCCACTCAGGGATTTGTGGCAGACTGGGAGACAGTCCTCCAGTCAGATCCATTTTGCTACCACTTGTTGGAGTGAATTGCATGGTAGCATGAAAGTCAAACTTGGAGAAACTTACAAAATGTTATGCAAATCATCCTCTAAGTTTTTACCATATTTTTCCAGCTTTGCAAGGAAAATCAGAGAGCAGCCCTCTGCTTTTTCACTGTCTGTACTTCTCTCTCTCTCTCTCTCTCTCACACGCAATGTTCTCTCCTTTACAACTTGGCTCTGCTTTACAGATTTCTCTGCAAAACCCCAAACCTTTGCTGCTCTGACTTCATGGCTTTTCTGGATTTATCTGAGGTCCCTGGGTTAAATCCTGCTGTCATTAAACTATAGCTAACCTTACATTCTCTAGTGTTTGGATGTTTCTATTTTCTCCAATGTTTCTTTTTTTTTCTCCCTGTAAAAATAACACTTTCACAGTTTCAAATAAGTAAGCAAAGCCACACCTGGATACAGACACAAAAATGCTTGGCTTTTGGTTGTATTTTTTTTTACAAACAATAAAAATATTTCCAGTAAATTATACCTATTGTGGGTAAAAAAAAATCAGAATAAAGTTTCTTTAAAAAGCTTCAGCCAAAGGTATTTCTTATGTAGGCAGCCCTTCTCTTGCACTGGGTGATTATACCTAAAAGAGGACCCAGCTGCATTAGGGCTACTGGTGCTCACATCTCTCCTTGGACAGACAGAGTGGCAACTACCAGTGCCTGCTGGATGCAGCATTGCCACTGTGCTGGTCACCATCAGGATCTGCATGGTCTGGACGATCTGTGGTTGGACTAGATGATCTTAGTGGTCTTTTCCAACTTCACTGATTCTATGATTAATGGTTCTGTGGTTCAGTGAGGCCCAAGCCAAATCTTAATGCCCATCTTGATGTTTTCAGTCCCTTTCCTTGTCCCCAGATGTTGAAAATCAGAAGTACAACTGATTGACTCTTACAGTGCAGTCGCCAGTCTATAGACACAGCCTCCTCACCACCTGTGCTGTGCCCCACAGGCTGTTCGACACCCGGTACAGCATACAGAGGAACGGGCAGCTGCTGACCATCCTGAGCGTGGAGGACAGTGATGACGGGGTGTACTGCTGCACGGCAGACAACGGGGTCGGCGCAGCCGCCCAGAGCTGCGGGGCTCTGCAAGTCAAAATGCGTAAGTGGGAAAGCAGAGGAGCTCTCAGCCCCCAGTTGCCCACAGGTTGGAGCCAGCAGTTGGTGATGTTTTTCTGCTGGCTCGGTGATGCACCATGGAAGGAAAACTCAGATCCCCCAAAATGGTGAGCAGGAGATCCTTTTTCCTGCCAGTGAGTGCAGACTAAGTTATGTCTTTACTTTGGGCAAAAGGAGTTTAAATTTGCCCCACATTACCTTTGAGGGAGTTAGAATATATTTTTTATTTTTTTATTTTTCTTTAAGAAACCTTTATCCTTTCTACTGACATGGTCACAAATATTTCAGTTAGGGCCATAAATTGTGGTTACATGCCCTTCTTGTTGAGCTAGAGACAAGGCTGAATCAGTTAAAAATCTATTCACTCCAGATCTGAGCTTTCAAACAAGGCATTGTTGATGCAAAAAAAGAATGTCAGAACCTGGAATGCAAACATTCTTCAATATTGGAAATACTCTTACCTGGATCTGGACTTCAGCCCCAGGTCCTACTTCAAATGGCTGTCAAACTCCACTCCTGAAAACAAAGGACCCACACAAGACAGCTGTTTTTGTGTCCATAAATTGCAACTTTGATTGCCACACTAAGGAAAGCTTTTACTTTCCAGGGCAGCTTATGCCCTACCAAGGATCTATCTTTTAACTACAGCAATGCAAAGAAAAAGCAGCAGGGAATTTTGTTGGCATGACTCTGAACTTGTCCTGTTCTTTTATCTCTTACCTTCAGTTCAAGTTTAAAATTTGCCTTTTCAAATTTTAGGACCCAAAATAACCCGACCACCTGTAAATGTGGAAATCATAGAAGGTTTAAAGGCTGTTCTTCCATGCACTACAATGGGGAATCCCAAACCTTCTGTTTCATGGATCAAAGGAGAAACAGTAGTAAAGGTGAATAAAGAATGAAATTTCACTATTTCTATCAGCTATTGCTATTTGCTAAAGTTACTGTGATTAAATATTAACATCACTTACAGCATTTCCAAATTCTTCATTCTAGGAAGAAAGCATTTAGAAAAACCTTGGCTCATCTTATAGATGCTTTGATTCACAATAATCCTGCCTTTCTGTTTTCTTTACATTTCATTTATTACTACTAAGCATGGCTAAATGCTGCAAAATACCATTGTGAGTCTCTCCTAAATAGGATCTGGGGAGCCACTTGGCTAATACTGAGTACCCTTTTGAAGCCATAATTCACTGAACTGCAAAAATAACGATGCATGAGTGTGTTGTGACAGTGCTGAACAGGAAGATCTGAGCACAGATTCTTTAGTTACAGGGCAGCAGAAGTCATTTCTATGCATGTAAGCCCAAACTTTGCAAGAGGACATTCGTGTTACTTGTATGCAGGATGTATGCAAAGCTCTCACCTCAGTCTCTCCTTCCTCCGGCAGGAGAATGCGCGCATTGCTGTTCTTGATTCAGGGAATTTG
Organism: Numida meleagris; assembly: GCF_002078875.1. Taxonomy (NCBI): domain Eukaryota; kingdom Metazoa; phylum Chordata; class Aves; order Galliformes; family Numididae; genus Numida; species Numida meleagris. Next base: position 66,222,336 of record NC_034438.1, read on the forward strand.
AGGATCCACAATGTTCAGAGAGAAGATGCGGGACAGTATCGATGTGTAGCCAAAAACAGCCTGGGCACAGCCTATTCAAAACCTGCAACAGTGGTCGTGGAACGTGAGTAGCCCTTGCATTGGGATCCAGCTCTATCTGCTGACCTCATGGGCCTACACAGCTAACTTGGGTTAACCTGAAGTTCCAGTCCGCTGTCGACAAAAATGTCCTAGTATGGCCAAAGAGGCGGGGGAAGGGAAAGGAAGGGAGCGTGGGGTGAGAAACAGGATTTCTGACCTCACTCATGCTCAGTGCTTGTTGATGGTGAAGAAGTCATGGTCCACAGCTGCTGTTGCTCTGGTGGGAATTGGTCTGAGTAGGAACTGGTTCTCCCTTCTGACCGACATGTTCCAAGAGGTCAGCTTGTTTCTTGTTTGGAAGGTGCCCTTGATGCACTCTGGGCTGTACCCTTTGATTTGTGGAGATGGACAAGTAGGAAGCTGATGGCTCTGGAAACTCACTGTAAAGAAACTGGTTGGAGGCAGCTGCAGCGCAGCATTTTGCAGCATTATGTGTACATCCTTCCCTTTTCCTTTTGACTTTCCATCTGAATTGGTTGATTCTTTCAGCTAAACAGAGCTGTTCTCTTTGAGGACTTGCACATTTTCTGCCCACTAAACCCAACACTGATTTGATTTTTCAGTTTCTAGTCTTTATGTGTTCTGTGTCCTTCTTTTATTTACAGAAGGTGTTTGCCCTCTGGTATAAATCATAGCCAGTTTCCCAGTGCTGAGAACAGTGGGCTGCAGGGGCACCCAAATGTAGGCAATGAAGCATTCAGTGTTCCTGGATCCTAAAAGAGAATCTGGGTTAAGCAGGGTTTTGCAAAGCAGGGAGAGGGATGGATGACACAGCAGAAGAGCTCACATTTGTTTTGTACTCAGAACTGAATAATCTGTACAGCAAAATATAGAGAAGGCCATCCGTTTGTCCAATTTCCAAAAGATTGTCGAGGTTACATTTAGTCTGAGACTATCAGAGGTTATTCAGAGTACAATCCTGTTTCTAAAGGGACCATTGACTGTCTTCCGGAAGGAGGTCAGATGTATTAGATTTATCTACAAATTACTGCAGGATTACTGTTTTCTTAAAAAATGCAATCATTTTCTTTCTTCCTTTTTTTTTTAAAATAATATTTACATGTGCAGACTTAAGTATGTTAGAAATTCCTTAAATAGCTTTAAAACAGGAAGGCAGCTATTTCTAATCTAGATTCAGAGCTGTGCAGCTCCTGATGAAAGTCTTCGCAAGGCGAAGATTTGGCTGAACAGGGCCTAGGACTGGGTTCTGCTTTGGCCCTGCTGCTGATGGAGCAGCCCAAGGCTCACCAAATATTGACTGAGGCCGATGCTCAGTGCTGTGCTTGCAGACCCTCCTGCTTCATGCAAACAGCCTCAGACACTGGGTTTTTATTGCTCAGACTTACCAGAACATTTGGGAACCTAAAAATGGGCTGGAACTGCACCAACATCTGGGCCGTTAAGGCTGATACCTTGTTTTGTCCCTGTCTCCAGAATTATACAGTTGACGGTTAATTCAAGGAATAGCAAATTAATCTACAAATACACTGCTTGCAAAGGAGAGTCTGTGTATGCGCTTTTTAAAAGCAGAAAGATTAGCTCTTAATTAATGAATGGGAGCTCAGTGCTCCTGCACAGCCTCTCCCTTCATGTTCCCTTCATGTGTTGTGTGAACAAAGCAATGCTGTTCTCCAGGCTCGCCTTGGTTTTTCTGGTAGGGCACCCATATAATACACCTTGTTTCAGGCTGCCACCCAAACTAGTCTGATGAATGTTTGTTTTACTTTTTTGGCTCCCAAAATCCAAAGGTAATAATCCGGACTGCAGCTTGCTGTGTACACAGATCCCGTCCCCTCCCAGTATTTCAGATCAGCTCTCATGAATATTTAACATACAGACGTGTGCATGTACCTGTGTATGCATGCGTGTTCGTGCTTCTCTTATAGCCTAGCTCACTCAAGTTATTGTTATTTTTAGTGTTCCTACCCTCTCAGTGCTAGCAAGTTAAGATAGATCCAAGTCAATAATAATCTAAAATGACTCAGAGAAAATGGCACTTTAGATGGCCTTCTCTGAGCATTCACTGGAGCTCGGTGTTCAGAAAATTCATGAAAACATTCTGTTTGCTGATTCACTGCAGTAACATAACGGTGTTTTTCCTTAAAACTTGGTGCTACCACTTGCTGGAGTTACCACCATGCATAGTGTAGCTTAATAGAATAAAATGACTAGGCATGGCTGTGAATATTTAATCCTGAAGAAGATGTCCATTCAAAGAGCAGTACAAATATTTATGCCTAGCTAAATCGAGATCAGGCATGTCTTGATTTCTGAATGAGGTTTCTAATTTTTTGTCGCATTTTAATGTTTTTGACACTAGTCCTGCAATTAGTTCAAAGCACGGAGGCATCCAGCTTTTGCGGGACTGCACACAGACGTGCTCCTTTATACAGGTACCTCAGAAAAAGGCCACTATTTTCAGTTTGCCAGATTCAGATTTCAGGCTCCAAAGTTCATGTTATGAACTCTAATCAGTTAATGAGCCTTAATACCCTGAACTGGGTCATGATTTTAATGAAAAGGGTTGAAGATGCCTGTCCATCCAGATTGTATTTTTTTTTCTTCCTTTGCTCCAAGTTCAAGGCAAACCCATTTTCCTTTTTTATAAGTGGTGGTGGATGGTTAGATATTTTGTAAAATTTCTTTTCCAGAAGAGTGCTTGGGCACTGGGACAGGCTGCCCAGGGAGGTGCTGGGGTCACTGACTCTGGAGGTGCTCAGGAAATGTGTGGATGTAGCTCTGAAGGACATGGTTAGTGGCGTGGCGGGGATGAGTTGGAAGTGGACTCGATGATCTTAGTGGCCTTCTCCAATCTTAATGATTCCATGATCCCGTGAAATGTTTTCTCCCCTTAAAAATGCATGGTCCTTTAGGGACAGAAACATGATCACCACGGAGCTGGCTGCTGACAGCAGGGAGCAGGGAGGGGAGGAAGGATGGGGGAAGCTTTCTGCACACTGCTCTGCAAAGACAAAGAAGTGAACAGTGGCCCCTCTGCTGATCCTGTTAAAGTTAGCAAGAGAGGGTGACTTCCAGTTACTCACATGCGTTCAGTGGTGGCTACAGGAAGGTACTATGTCCACTGAGACAGAGGAACAATATTATCATCTTGCGTGCTTGCCAAGAAATGTGGTTTAAATTTCTTGGTGATAGCGTTTCTGAACAGCAGTTTTGTATTCATTTTCTATCTTAATAATTTTGCTAACTAGCAGTTTAATCACTACATTTCCAGTTTCAAAAATTCTGCTAGCCCTAGAAGAGTGTTTATATACCCTGTGAAGTAGTAGCTTGCCAAGGCGTTAGTCAACCTCTATACAAATTTCCTGTTGATTGTTATACCAATGCACAAAGTGAATCTATGGCTGAAAGACTGCTGGATGAATTCAAAATTCAGGGCTCTGGGAGAAGTTTTTACTTGCTTATGTGATTTGTAGATCCTACATATGTTCAAAGGGCAAACCTTATTGACAAGATGGTGGCGAAGGAGTTGCATCTGGATGTGCCTGAAGATCACTGCTTTGGAAATGAATAGGAGAAGGGATATTGTCTTCAGTAACATTGAGGGCTGCTCTCAAGTGCAAATATTCCCAATGGTGTCAGTGGAAGCTGTGGGCCGGGTAAAAGCCCTTGAGCTGTGCCAAGAATGTATTTCTTGGCCCTCATCTGAGCATTTGAAATCTGTGGGGTTTGCGTGCTAGGCAACATTAGTGAGATGTCCAAGGTTCTTCCCTTCATGCAGTACACAGCTCTTTGTGTAATAGAAACTGCAGAACAGGAGGAATATTCAGTTTTGACTGGTATTTGCTGCAGCACCGACCTGGGCCATTAATAGGTCCAGTCCAACAAAAGCTATACAGGGGCTGATCAGGTTTGGCTTCTAGGTTTACTGCCCTTGGCAGTTCCCATGGCTTGACATGTGTAACAGCGACATTCTCCATACTCTTTGTGTATAAATTGTATGACATTTGAAGGATAAATTTGAAGCTACAAACCATTGCCTAGTAAGAAGCATGAGAATATTTGCACTTTGTGCACACTTGTTGCTCTGAGAGAGCTCTGAGAGACTGAGAAGTTGTCCAGTTGTCTTATCTTTTTCCTTTTTTTTTTAACATGGAAAAAATTCCTCAGGATGGTTTTTCTTCTCGCTGTCTTTTTCAGATGTGATTCTTATAACCAGTATACAAAGTATACCAAATTCCTGCATCAAATAAGAAGTTCGTTTTGCAAAACAGCAGGAAAACAATTCATTTCGTGATGACTTACAAGCCTGATCACCTGATCAGGGCTCTGTGTTCTGGCAGATTTTTTTGTTCTGTTTTGGAGAATGCTTCCTGGTCTCCTTGGGAGAAACAAAGTGCCACCTCATGAATAGGTAGAGTGGACTTCTGCCCCATATGGTCTCCATTCTTCAAAACGAAAAGGTCTCAGAAAAAAATACTGAAAACTGGCCACAAATTATGTAGAGTTAAGAAGTAACAGATGTTTATAGAAGAGGTATAAAAGTATAAACCTTATGCTCCTGAAACAGGATAATTTATTTCTATAGCACCTACTATGGAAAAGCCATTTTCTGGAAGTGAATGGTGTAATTGCCATTACCATGTACAAAGGGCTGAGGTGAGTCATTTACTAACAGAATTCAAGGTCAAATGCCCTTTGGAGATGTGTCGTTCCACCCCAAGAGTAGCATGTGTAAGTTCTCTGCTGTAGGAAAACAATATTGGTTGTTCAATTTGCTTTTTAGCTTAAAAAAAAAAGATATTTTCTTCTCCTGAAGATGAGCAACAACCTTCATGTTGTGTCTTTCTAGATGTTGCACCCAGTTAATGAAACTCCCACCATTCCCAGTTTGCCCAGTGATGTATTTTTAGATTGATATCCCGAATAACAAATAAAAAGGTGATAAATAAGGTGTAATTTAAATAAAGGTGTAAATTGAAAGAGTACGTGCTTGGCTGTGTTTTGAGATAGATGCACCTCCATGTTTTGATTTACATGAAGCTGAACTTGATCTCCAGCCTGTGGCACTAGAGAGTTGTGGAGTTGTGGAGTTTTGAAGCATACTACGTGATAAGCCCTGGTTTTGAAGTCATCACAGTGCAAAGGCAAGTCTGGAAATCAACAATCATAAATCTGTCAGGAAAGGAAGAAACAAACAAAAAAATTAGCTAGGACAAGTGCTTGAAGATCCAGTGTTCTCATCAAGACACTAACTGGATCTTCCAGGGATTTCATAATAATGAAATGTTTGGACGATATTTTCCTTGCAGTTTCCAGTTGGCTAAACACAGGCATTGATTGAGAGCTACTTTATCCAGACAGTTTCATTCATCCCTCTGTTGAAATGCTCCTACTTGACTTCCTCCTCTGCCACACTATGTGGACAACAGAAAAATGAAACAAATCATAACAAGAGCAGAGACTATGCTCCTCATGCTACTCTGACTGAGATGTTTGTTTTAGCGTTCCAGTCCTGGTAGATAGAAGTCTTTTCCTGCCCAAAGTTTATTGCTTATTACTAGCTACTAAAATAATACTCTGCCACAGACCACAGAAATGTTCCTCTATAAGGCACTTGTGAGAACTGCCTCAGCCTTAAAAATAGGAAAGTCTTCCTTGGAGAATCATCCCTTCAAAGAAAAGGATCTACCGGTGTATGAGTAGATTCAGTCTAGATATTTAATGTTTTTAGATTGTTCTGTACAACTGGAGACACTGTGGGGACAGCAGACCAGAGGATAGCAGAAACAGTGCCTTAGCTGTTTGGTTAACTATTACTGGCTAATGTCAGTAAGTGTTACCTGTTTTATGAACATCTTCTGGAGTCTTGGGACAAATTTGCATCACAGATAAATCAGAAGAAAAGAAAGTCACACCGTAATTCTGGTCATAAGAAAGAAAGTATGCATTTTAGTGTATCTGTCAATTTGGATGGACCGTGTTCCAGAGACAGGTCTAATTTCATATGAAAATGGCCCCCGAATGTATCATGCAGCAAGTTTTCTGCATTTTTGTGTACTTTGGCACTTCTTTGCATACACGAGGTAGGAAAGGTAGGTACCAAGGGATCACAGTGACAACTAGTCAGCGCTGTTACCCTGACTCTTGTGGTCATGCCCACATGTTGGCTGTTGCCATGAAACCTGATTTTTTGTCTGTGCCATCTTCCAAGGTGGAACATTTTGGATGAGATGGAAATGGATCCATTGCTGAGAAGCAGACTGACAGCACAAGCCTGCTTTTTTGCACTTAAGCACCAGGCTCAGTTTCCTCGGGGAAGCTCCAGTACTGACAGTGAGCAGTGTTTGGCCATGCCAGGGAGAATAATTCCTGCCTGTTGGCAGTGGTGTAGCTGCATGAGCCTGCAGGCAGGGTCCTGTGTCAGTAAGTGGAGTATACTGCAGGTCGTTGTGAAAAATTGCGTAGGGTTTGGGGGCAGAGAGCACTGTAGGGAAAGAAAACAGAACAGAGCTTGCCTGTAATTACACCAGAGTAATTGACTGGTCTCAGCAGGGTGACAATGGGCAGAACTGAAATCCTAGAATATCTCATTAAATCTCCTCCTGCCTACTGAAGTCACCATCGTCATCCTGAGGTTCTCAGATGGTGCAGATACATAGCCCTAATTACAGGGCAAAGGGGCAAGCCGCAGGAGAAAGAAAACAGCCCTAGACCTCCTGGAAAGCAATGCACAAGCATCCAGTGTGCTCCTGCACTGGTGTAGTATGGGCACAAGGTGCCTCACAGTGCCTCCCAGTTCCTCCCTGTGCTTTTGGCTGATGACCTCCTGTGCTGATGAGATGCAAGGCAGTGCTCCTAGAAGCACAAGACTCCTAGCATCAGTTCTTCTTTAATGGACGTTTGAGCTTGCTTCTTCTTTCTCCTGAAAAAAAACCTCTCTCTTATGTAATCGCAAGAATTATGGTTCCCTCTAGCCTATGTTGGGTAGCTGGGAAGCATGTGCTTCCCGTACAACAACAAAGAGAGTCAAGGACAGAGAATATCTGTAGCTGTGAGGCTAAGGGGGCCAGAGCAAACTGAGATGGCTGTCCTGAGTGACTGCCTTTTCAAAATGAGAAACCAATATACAGCTGAACTTATGGGAAGTTAGGTTTTCCAAGTAATATGGAAATTTTATATGATCTCTTTAAATGCACACTTTTGGTAAGGTACCTTTGGGCCAATATCCTTTTTTCTCAAGGCTGTTGCCCCCCATCTCCCAGTGACCTCTCCCACCTTTCTTGTTCATGGAACCTTGTGGGAGATGAATAACCTGCTCTTTTTTTCCACTGTAACTGCTCTTCCAAATGGTACGGTGCTAGATTTTGTCCTAGCACTAGCACAACTTCTATTGTCACACAATGTTTCTAGGGTGCCTACACAATGAAAGTGCTTGCTGTTGTTCCACTGGACAAGAACAGTCCTTGCACAACTCCAAAACTGAAAAGGACCTCAAATTAGAAGTTGAGAATAAGGACATGAGATTAACCTGTATTATGATGGGCTGGCAGAGTTTTCAGCACTGAAAACCAAGCAAACAGAAGGAGGAGTGATCATGAGTATCATAGGTAAGGTGAGCAGGAAACAGGCCACTAGCTATTACCCCTGTGCAAGAAGAACCCTCGCAGCCACTGCAGCAGCATTTTGAAACGGACAAAAGGAAGTACTACACATCTATAAGGCTAGCACTGACATGAAAAGAATTTCCTTATTCATTTCCTTGGGAAGTAATTTGAACATGTTATCCTCACTTGTCCTTGAATCTGGTGTTTGCTCTGTATATAGAAATGAACACTCGTACAGAACAGGTTTTATATAGTTACACAGGATATAAGCTATCTATTTACATTTTACTCCTGATTATTATAGCTTTGCATATTTGCAGGATCTGCTTTAGGATTCCAGAGCCATCTACAAGCAATGCAAAGCCTTTCACAGATGAGAAGTTCCAGTGTTGACCTGAGCATTTAGCTTTCAGGGAGGCCTTCTGCTGAAGCAAATTGTCTCACTATCCATAAATCCTGGAGCTCTCCCTAGAATAAGGTTACCTTGGAAAGCTGTTGCCCGGTTAAGAAAAACTTGCTTTGATATTAGACACCAGAGCTGAGAATCTGAAGGCATATGCTTTAGGATGGAGATGATGTGATTTCCTCCACCTCCCTTTCATGTAGACCTTGGATTGTTCTGGCTGTCATCTCACAGGGTTGTTGTACAGCCTCGGGCCCCAGGTTGTAAATATATACTGCTGTGCTGTGCTCTTCTAGGCAGGTCTTAGACCTAATGAAAGCCCCAAACCTCTCAAATCACACATCCAGAGCCAGAAGGGCTTTGGAGCTTGTGAGATTTGTAGAAAGTGTTGAGAATTCAAATCTTGTTCTCCTTCCAGATTAGCATGATAGTCAGCGGAGGGACAGCGGTACCAAGGGGACAAGCTGATGAAGGACCACTTGCCTACAGCTCACTGCAAACTGCTTGTCTAGGGCCAATGCTTAGTAGTCCTGTTCCTTTAGAAATAATACAGAGGTGGTATGCATTCTCTACAACATTTGATCTATTTTTTTTCCTTTCGATAATCTATATGTGCATTGTTCTCTGCAATAAGCATGTTTGGATGAGTGTTAAATAGAAACAGGTAAAAATTTGATAGAGATATGTAGAAGTGTCTCATACCAACTTTGCCTGTGGGAATTTTCTCCTCTTTGTGATTACTTGGTAGGCTTGCAAAAAGGTAAAATTTGCAGTTTTGGTGAGAGTTACTCAACGATCAAAGTAAAACTGACCTCACAGTTATCTCATGGTTTAATCATCACCCAAGAAACTTTGGGAGTGTCTGGAAGGGTGTGAGCAGCAGCCAAGGTACATCATGAGCCATTCTGCATGGAGGTATGCATTGAGCTGTGCACAGAGCCTGCCTTTGGATCTGCTGTGGTGCCTGCTGAAGAACCTGTTCTCTGAGCTGTGATCCAGCCCCACCATGCCAGCTGCCGGGCCTGTGCCTGGCTTGCTTAGCCTGGGGCTTGATGTGCCACTAGCACACATGCTCATCATTGAGCCGGATGTGTGGTGGATTTTGAGGCTTCGTCTTTCAGAAATCACTGGGATTTTACAGGGATTCATTTGAAATGTCAGAAAATGCAAGTGTTGCAGCTTTCTATGTATTTATGAATGTATTTTCAGATCTCCCCTTATCTCTTACTGGTGGGAAGGAAACCATAGCACCTCTGCTTAGCTCTTCTCCTTGGCCGTCTGGTTTAGATTTGTCAGGATGAGTGAACAGATGTGAAAGGAATAGATCTGGATGGGGATTTGCATGGCTGGACTTCTTACTGGCAAAGGCTGCAAACACATTGGCAGAAGTTTATGGTCCTTCAGAGCATATAGGTAGCAAGCATAAATGATTTCATGCAGATTTGCAAGTGAAGTCCCAGCCTGCAGAACAGCTCTGTTGAGAAGGAGCCATATAAATCTGTCATGTTGCAGGTACCAAAGAGCTACCAAAACACTGTGAAACACGAATTAAGAAATGCTTACAGACTAGTTACCAACAGCTAATACGTGACTGGTGCACAGGGCAAAGGCTTTGCCGAGGGGAGGTTCCTGAGGTGATGTGTACTTGCCAGTTTTTTCAGCAGCACAGAGCACCACTTCCCAACACACCGCAGTTGCTTTCGCCCACTGCATTGTGTAGGTTAGCTGGCAAAAACTTCCAGCATGTAATTGTCGTATTGATCCAGAAGGCTATTTTCCATGATAAACACAGAACTATCAGGGAGGTGGGGAAGGCTGGGATGTTGGATCCAGCAGCATGGAGAAGCAGGTTTTGCTTGTGGATTCAGCGAGGCCGAGAGGTGGGGAGAGCCAGCACCTACTGTTGCTGTGTGGTTGCTGACAGAGCCAAGTTCTCTGTGGCCTTGTCTCAGTTTGGACTGCCAGGCACGCTTTACAGTGTACCAGCACCAGAAGCAAGCTCCTGAAGCATGAACTTGTGTCCACATTCACCAATGAGGTGAATTCACGTGTACCAGCAAGCATCGGCTGTGTCCTATTGGAAGCCAAGGCTCAACCAACACCAGTGGAGGTGTGAAGAGAGCCCCACCACAGATCCATGCTTGACAGGGCCTAATGCACCAGAGCCAGTGACAGAACTTGCAAAACTCACCCACTACAGGTGTTCTGATGTGGTGGGGCTGGGGCTGATGGTTTCTGTGGGCTGTGGGGCTCTGAGCATGGCTTGGCCCTTCCCTGAATGCCACAGCCCTCCAGAGATGCAGCTGGGTGCCAGGAGCCCAATCCAGCCAGCTTTCATGGAGAAACAGGCCTGAGCAGGATTGGCAGGATCCGGCCGAAATCTCCTGTTAATGACAGCGCAGCCAAAGGCAGGGGGAGGGTGAAGTCACCTGGAAAGAGTTAGCTGCTCGAACCAGGGGGACACTGCTTTAATCTTTTTATAGCACAAAAAATTTCGTGACTGGGTTAAAGCCCTACTGTTTGGACTGGATGATGTTACCTAATTCTCAGAAATGAGAGCAGCTGGCTGTGGTACAGATGCCTCCTAGCAAGCCCTGCGGCTTGCAGCACATCATTTAGCAGGGCTGTAAAAGAAAGGACATTTATTGGGGGGCTTGGGAGTGAAACTGAGCATGCTGGCTGGGCTTTGAGCTGGCAAGGTTTCATTTCCAGCTTCTCTGAGTGAGGCACTCTGTTTCATTTTCTGCTGAAATATATAAGTAAATAAACAGAGCCCTCTTCTCCCACTCTGCTTACCCCACCAAGGTCACTGTGTGGATGCTGATAGCTTGTGATGATGCTTCCAAATGAGGGAAAGTCCTGGTAAAACCCATGTTTGGGAATATCTGGACAAGGAGGACTTGTAGTGGAGGTGTCAGAAATCATCTGACTGCTGGGGATTTTCGCTCTGAAGTAAAATGAGAACAAAACCATGTCCTAAGCCCAGCAAATAATGTGAATATTACAAACACTTATTGCCATTTCCTGTTCCTTCCTTTTCCTGTCTTTCATTTCCCTATGCCTCCTGGTTGCTTAGCTTGGCACCATCAAGGTCTTTGATTCTTTCTCCCCTTAACTTCTTCTATTTCATCGTGTAAGACAATGGAAAAAAAAAAATCATATTTTGGGGGGCTGGGTTTCTCGAGGATAGATTTTGTCACCAGTGCCATTGCCAGCATGGACCTCAAGCTTGCCCTGGTGGCCTTGCCCCTGCTTGCACTGTTGGATGGTGACCCTAGCTACTTGCACACAGCCTGCCCTGGTGAGCAGCCAACACCAGAAATACAGGAATACGTATCTGTCGCTTTGTTTTCTCTCCCCATACTTGGTAGTTTAGGCTGGAATAGCCTGACATGTTGCCTTTGCTGTGCTCAAGCCAACAGAACCATTGCTGCTGAGGGAAGTATTGTGCTCAGTGCACTCTGGGGAGCCAGGGGAGCTGATTTCAGATGTTTGGCCTTCCCAGAGGCACTTGGAGCTCTTGTTCTTGCTCCCTATACATGAATAGAGCTTTGCTCCCTAACCATGAACATGCCACCACCACTGTTGAAAGGTGTTTTTTTTTTTCTCCTGTCTGAAGGTTCCATACAGATTTTGAGAGAGCAGTGGGTAGAGGGGATGGTACAAATGCCTGTGTTTGACGATAGCTAATGTAATGCTGTTAATTTGCTGCTCTGGCATTAACAAGGGTGGATCAGGGTGGCAGGGTTATTGTGCAGGCAGGATCCCAATGTCATGCTGCACAGGTAATAGCAGCATGAGAAAAGCCTGAAGGGCTGTATTCTGGCTCTGGGAGTTAAGTGCTGGCTTCAGCAGGAGCCATGTGCATGTAGCTGCTGCCAGAGGACTGGCCCAAAAGTTTAGTATTTATTCAAAAGAAGTATGTAAGTAATCATGAGCTTGGCCCGTGGTGCTCAGGGTGGAATTAACAACCATCTGATACTAATGGCCTGGAGCAAAACCTTGGGCAAAAGCTTAATTTCACTTCTTACTCTTCAGAGAAGTCCCTGGCCAGGCACCGCGGCTCTGCTCACCAGCAGTGGGACTGTGTCCCATGCCAGTCCCTGTGAGCAGCATCCATGGGGCACTGCTCAGGGAGCATGGGGGAGCTGAGAGTTCAACACGTGTCCTCCTGCCCCATCGCTCAACCGATGCTGAATTTAATCCTCCTAAAAATCCCTGCCCGGGACTCCACTGATTGGGTATGCCCCTAGAGTGGGAAATACGTTCCTATTGTTGACTATCTGTGAACAAAACTGACTTAGGTGCGCTGTTAACACAAAGCACAGCCTTTGCACAGGCCAGGTAGGCATGGAAGAACTATGTGGAAAGTAAATGTCTTTTTTTGTCCCATTGAAATTTTGCAGATTAAGGCTTTTCTGCTCTTGATAGAAGAAGTCTCTATCAGGAGGAACATTCAATGTGTGTCACGAGACCATTATTGGTTTCTTTACTGCTCTATTTGGGATGTATGCATTTGGAAAATGGGAGAAAACAGTGGCCAATGACAAGAAGGGCAATGGGAAAACAGAAAAGCAAAAGACTGTAATGCAGTCAGATATTTTGATAAGGGGAGTACATGGATGGCTGAAGTGGAAAACAGAATATAATGCTCGCCTAAGAATGCCAAGAGAAACTCCTCTACTTACTAAAATTTCTGATGGAGATTTTTAGTCATTGCTGTGCTGCCCAGAAGGTAGAGGGTGAGCACTGCTCACTAAGCATGGGAAACTGGAGTAAGAAATGGCACAGAGTTATCCAGCCTGCTTCTGTACAGACATTCAGGCATCTCCATTAAAATTTTTGGGTCGAAACTCAGATGTTCCACATGGGAAATGCCTCTCTTCTCTGCTTTCCTCTACGCAGTCCAAACGCTGCAGCTGAAATACAGCTTGTGAAGGCCTGTCAGATCTGTGTTTCTGGATTAAAACATATTTTCAGCAAAAGTATGTAAGATCTTCTCATCAAAAAAGTAAAACAACCCTTTTGGAGGGGGGAAGTCCTTGGCTTCAGACTGCCCAGTAACACTATTGCCACAGAAGAAGCTGTGGAGGTAAAAAGTGACTCCAAAACCTTCTTGCCCTGTGCAGTCTTGGCTTCCCAAAGCTTTTGCTGGCCTTGCCCCGATAGTTCAGCGATAGAAACTTACCACTCAGGCTTGTCATGGCACAGAAAATAACAGGGTTTGTGGCTCTCTGTGGTGAGTCCTAATAGCTGCAATCACACAGATGAGCTTATCTGACCCCTAACCTCTTCCACCATGGTGGTCCCCTCAGTGGTTTCAAATTGTAATATGCCTCCTATTCACTGCAAACCATCTGGGTGGTTTTTGCATGTTACCTCCTTTGAACAAGGGCTGTGTATAGATTTCCAGAGCTAAAATTTTGGTTTGTAATGTGTGGAATTTGACCACACTGCCTACTTCATTTCTTCTCCTTGTCCCTCTCCTAAAACTTTTGTTCACTAGTCTCTGCTCACTTTTCTTTGAGAGGCTTTGGCCTGTTTGGAGAGGTGCTGGGAGGAGACACCCCTGCATCAGACCAGCCTCAGCTATAAGCACCCACTCAACCCAGTGTCTTTATCTTCTCCCACAGTTTTTGCCAGAATCCTGAAGGGTCCTGAATCCCAAAACATCACCTTTGGCTCCATGGTGACACTGCGCTGCACAGCAGCAGGTGCTCCAGTTCCCACTGTCACCTGGCTGGAAAACGGGAAAGCTGTAAGTGCTGCTTTTCTGTCCCCAGTTCCTGTTTCTGCCTTTTGTAGTGCTTGCTGTTCAATCACTCTGAGACAGTCTCATCTCCCCTCTGCAGTGCTCAGTTCTGTGAAACGCTCTGCCTTGTCCCTTAGCGTCGCATGGATTAATTGGGTAGGATCTGGAATGCCAGAGATGAAGGACGCGTGAGATACTTGCAAGATCCTCCTGGGTGTCTAGGAGGACTTAATTATGAGTTTAAGTATTTCTACAGCCAGCTTTCCTGGCCTTTCTCCTAGTGTGATGGCAATAACATGACAAAATGGCTTACTTGATAAAATTAGAAAAGCTGAGGCAGTTAAATAAAGCAAACTTGTTTTGAGGCATAATATGCTGTAAGCACCAGGACTTGAAAACCGTCTGGTGCTCACAGGAAATCGATCTGTGGATTAATCATCCTGGCCATCTAATGTGGGTGCCTCCTTTGCATTTACCCAATTTAATGTCCACATGTAAGCCACTGCAGTGCTCCTCAGCTGGACTGAAGAGTCCTTTGACACCCAGCATAGCCCCTCAGGGGTGAAGATGCATGCCAGAACCACAGCAGCTCTCCAGTAGGTGCAACAATGAATTCCTTCCAACACCCTTTTTGACATGGATTTCCTCCAGCCTTCACGTGTTTGTAATGGCCATGCTATATATTCTCCATGGTCTTCCAACAGTTTTCATAAAGTTGTGTGGCCTGGAGCACAGTGCTGTGGAGGCAGCTGTGTGCATACCAGTGATTTGCCTCTTCTCTTTCTCACTGATCCTTCTGGGCACTGGCTGGCCATGGGCATTCCTGTTGGCTTGCTTGTCCAACAGGACCAAAGGATCCTCTCACTTAAATTTCTTACTTCAGGATGCTATTCCTGTCCTGCTCCATATCTCTTCTCTCCATCTATTAAAATATGTCATTAAGGAGCTCGGGCTATTCTGCAGGCTGTCTAACCTTCTTTATCTCCACGAACACTTTTTGTGTCTTCCAGTCTTATATGATTATTTTCCATATTAAAGCTATTGTAATATGGCTACATTATATTCTATGTTATATTCTGTGCTCAGACTGGTAGATGAGTCCCTTCCCTTGTGTCCATCCTCCAGATTTCCATATTGGCCACTGCCATGGCCTCTGGATTAACAATGCCTGTCCCCCAGACCCTTTTTATCCACTCCTGCCAGTGACTATTCCAGAGGTCATGCTCTTGCTGGCAGTTTTCAGAGCAGCTGAGGAAACAAGAAAGATGAAGAATTCACTGGTCTCTTTTCAGAGGGCCGATGAAGAGCAAGGGTCCTCAGAGCTTCAAGGACCTATATTTTAGGACAGCCAGTTCTTCAACTTCCTTGCTTTCAATGGCTCCCTACTTGTGGGATTGGGAGGACCCTGCTATGCCAACCTCCCATTGGTGCATGAGTCTTGTAGAGAGCTGTACGCTGGTTGATGTGTCACTGCTGGTGAAAGCATAGTTCATGTTGCATTCACTCCATCAGCTGACATGGAGCATTCTTCACTTCCTGGACCAAGCCAAGAAGAACAATCTCAGCTCTCCATGGTCAGGTTTCCTGGCTTGAGAGGCCTCTGCTGTGCAAAATCCCGTGGAGGGTCCCAGGTTGGACCTGGGGCTCTGGTAGAATCTGTAGAAGAGCAGCAAATTGGATGAAGGCAGGGAAATCATTTCAGATTGCAGCAGATACTGCTCAGTGCTGGCTAGGTTCTGGGAGGAAAAAATTGTAAAAATAAATCTGACCAGTGCTACGGTTAAAGAGAAACTCTTCAATCATGAAAAAATATCCTGAGTTCTCATTCATCTGAATTGACTTGATAGTATAATGCCAAAAAGCTGCTCCCTGCTTTTGCACTGTGACCAGCCTGCCACACATTTAAGATGAAATATTTACAATAGTTGTGTTAGTCTTGTGATTTAGTCATTTCTTCCCCCGCAAATCTCCTTTCCATACATCTGAGTCAAGCTAGAGTGGGACAGAACAAATGTATTACTTTTTGTATTTTCTTTTTGGAGAGAAAACAATGTGCTTCCTAAAGACAAGATGCAACACTGATGTGTTCCTCCTTGCTTTTCAGTTATTACCAATAATAACTTTGGAAGCAGACACAGATCCCATTGAAACATGTTTCCACTAACTTCCAGGGTGATCAGATTAATCTATCTCACCTCTCAGCTAGATGTGTAGATAGAGCACTTTGCTCAGATAGATCCAGACACACGACTTTCACTGTCCTTAGGGCCAGGACATACCAGTGGGGTCCACAGATGGCCACTTTTCCCTTCGATGCTTCCTACTGGTATGAAGAACAGAGCAGGCAATGCTGCTCTATGCTATTGCCTTTGCAAAGCATGGTCCTGATGTGCTGTGCCTGATTTTAACGAGTGCCAAAGGGGTAGGAAAGGCTTGAAGATAAAACGAGGTCTGACTGGCCAAAATCAGCAGGCTCCAAGTTCATTCACCTGTAAATTTCTCCCCTGGGGAAAGACCTGACCAATGCCACCACATCTGCTGCTGCTTCAACATTTCCAGGCAGTAGGGAAGAACATGTATGGAGTATCCACTAGAGCACTGGAGTCAGAGCAAAACTGAGATCTTTGGAACTGAAAATTAATTGCAAGAGTATTGTTGAAGTATGGACTAGGAGAAGTCTCAAACATTTGCTTTTGTCCATGAAAGCTATGAAAACAGCAAAATAATGCCAGCAGCTCCAGCTCTCTGCCATTTCCATCTGCTTGCTGCATCTTTCTCTGCCAAGCTTGTTGTGAAGTGGTGAATCTCTTGGGGTTTTTTTCGTGGTTTGTTTGTTTGCCTTTGTTGGAAATGCCATTGCAGTGGGCTTTTCATTCCCTTAGGTTTCTGCAGGGTCTATAGCAGAAAGTGTGAAGGACAGAGTGGTTGACTCAAGGCTGCAGGTGTATGTCACCCGACCCGGCCTATTCACTTGCCTCGCCACCAACAAACACAGCAAAACCTTTGGTGCCGCCAAAGCCGCCGCAACCATCAGTGTTTCAGGTATGCTGGGAAGGAAAGGGTTGTTAACAACTTACCCTTCCCTGCAGGCCTGGCTTTCCTACTGGGAAATGAGGTGGAGGAGGAGGGAAGGCCTTGGAGAGCTCATAGTTCACAGGGGGCTAAATTTCAGTACCAATGCCTGCCCCGCTGGGCTCTTTCCTCATATATTCTTACACCCGGGAGACTGGCACAGCTGTCGCTTCCTGCATGCCTGGTGCTGTCTTGTACGTTGTGTCCCAGAAGTGCTTGGTAAGTCCATCCATGCGGAGGAAGCCATGGCTGCAGCCCAACATTGGTGTCACCTAACAGCAAGGTGAAAATAGCTTTCCTCAGATCACAAGCTTCTCAGGGGCTGCATCTCTCCTACCACCCCATCTCTTGATGGGAGAAAGAGAGGACGAGCAGGGGGAGCAGCTGCAGCCACCCACCTTGCGAATGGAGGACAGTGTCTGGTGGTTGTGTAGGGCCCAAAGATTAAGGCAGATTTCCTACCACGTAACTTTTAGCTACCACAAATGTGACAATGACAGATCAGTGATGTCTTTTCCATTTCTTCTTTCTTTTGACTCATCGCCATTGCTGGGCCTGGTGCCTCCCCGGCAGAGTGGAGGTAAGGATGGGCTTTATGTCTGCCTGGGGATCCTGTGGGTCAGGGAGGGTAACAATGATGAACTAAGGGTATTTGGTGAATTTTGCTTAAAGGAAAGGGGTAGATTGCTGGAATGGCAAGCATGCGGGTGAGACTCACTGGAAGGTACACTGGGATCCTTTATGCAAGCATGAACAGAGCCTGGGCCCATCAGATAATGATGCCTCTGCACTGAGCCACTACTGGAGCACACATCACAGTTATGTGCCCATGACTTGACTGACACTGTAAATTTACAGACAAAAGTCTAGCTGTGTGTTACGCTCCTGTCTACACAGAGCCAATAAATGTATTTTTGTACAATGATCACTAGAGTAAGGCAAAAAGCATTTAGATATTTGTTGGAAGCAAAGTTGTAGATGAGGAATGCCTCTTGTATGTGATCAGAGGTGCTCTTTTGCCAGTTACTTTCTGGAGTGCTGAACAATTAGTCTGACTTTTTATTTTTAGAACCCTAGCATATTCCTACATGTGGTGTGGGTAAATTGGTCTGAAAAGAAAATGGAAAGGCTAGCTGAGACCTGGCAGTGCTCAGAACGAAGAGCAGAGCCTGAGGAAATGTAAGAAAATGGCTCAGCTAATCTGCTGGCACACCTGGTTCAGGGCGTTTGCAAAGGATTTGGAGACTCCAGCAATGATGGCAGACTTATGCCTTGCACCTTCACCTGTGTAGGCGTGACAGGTGCAAGAACTGTGATCCAGTGCTCAGCCCTTATCTCTCAACTGTTCTTGACATTTGCTGCACAAAATCCTCTTTCTGTAATAAGGCACTGCAAGAAACATCATTGCTTCTGCAGACTGTGTCTGCAGATGGTGAAAAAGCAAGGAAACATAATACTGACTCTGGTGTGCTGATAACAATGGGACCTTGCCAGGCTACAGCCCACCAAAGCCAGCAGCACAGCTGTTCTATTCAGCCCTGTGCCCTCTCTTGCCTCTCAGGTATAGGAAGGATGCACTTAGCATGGGAGGCACATGGGGTGTCACCAGGACAGCGTGTGTGGTGTGCCCTCTGCCATAGTGGGGATTGTTGTGTGGAAGCCACCTAGGAGCAAAAAAAAAAGAGGAAGAAAAAAAAAGATTAATATTGACCGCAAAACAGTGGAGCTAAACTGAGGGCAGAAAGCATCACCTGCTGATTGCAGCATCTGCAAAGCAGAAATTTGGGCATGCTATGTACTCTGTTGCCCATGTAGGTCCTGTTTTCCTAAGAAAAACAGCAAGAATGCCCCAGAGCATTGACAATGGGAGACTGTTTGGACAGAGAAGTAAAAGGCAAGGTTACAAATAGCTCTCCTGACTGCTCCAAATGGTTGACATGTTGAGAACTGACATCCCTGACCCCAGTTACACTGGTGGGGTGAGCAATGGGGACAGCTGCACCCCCAGCTCCCCCCACCAGTTTGGGTGCAGGGGGGGTCATTTTCCCAGGTGTGCCCTACTGCACAGCAGTGCCCCCTGACCTGAGTGCATCCGCAAACCCCTGCTGGCACTCTCCTCTCCATTCCCCTCTGGTGCAGGGCTGTGGGTTTACCCTACGTGTTTGCTCTTGTCGCTGACAGCAAACTGTATAAGGGTGATGCAGGCTACTGCAGCACCTACAGAGGCGAGGTCTGCAGTGCCATCCTGTCAAGGAATGCTCTTGTTTTCTTCAACTCCTCCTATGCTGACCCCGAGGAGACCCAAGAGCTGCTTGTTCACACTGCCTGGACAGAGCTGAAAATGGTGAGTTCGTTCTGCCAGCCGGCCGCCGAGTCCTTGCTGTGTAACTACATCTTCCAGGAGTGCAAGCCTTCGGGAGGGGGGCCAGCCCCCAAACCCATATGCAGGTAAAGAAACACAACGTGCTCCTCTTTCACTTTTGTTCTGTGGGCATGTGGCTGTTTAGAGTCTGCCCAGCCACACAGTAGCATTGTGCTCTCTGGATTGGTGTGTTTTTTCCTTTCTTCTCCTTCGGCATGCACAGAGAGGGCCTGATGCAGTGTTCAGCGGTGACTTTCAGGCCCAGAGATTTGTGCTATATCAGGCTTTTGGTGGCAGACATTGAAAAGATACATCCCTTTGAATGACATTGTTGATAGAAGTAATTAACATATTGCCACCAGTTAGATCTTGCTAGGTCAGTGTGTACTCATTACTATTATCAAAAATGTGCTTGTTTGGAATTTTGACTAAATATGGACACAGTGCGTGCAGCAGATGTGGCCAGGGCGGGACACTGATCATTCAGCACTTCCCACCACCGCAGCGATGGAATTGAAAAAGACCGCACTGGAGACAGTGTCAGCGTAACTGCACCTGCTGAACCAAACCTCCCCTCTGGCACACGTATCCTCTCATGGCCAGAGGAATGCGCAGTCAAACGGACCTGGCAAGGACCCGCGGAGTCCAAAGCATCTCACGCAGCAGCTAATCCCCTGCTGACAGGTGCTTGTGTGGCACGTCCCAGGCACACAGTCTGTGCAGCCCATTGGGCAGCCCTCTCTATTGCACTCTGTCCGCTCCAGCAGCCACTGAGAAGAGCTTCCTCCTTCCTCTTTGCAGCAAGATATAAATGAGCCTTCCCCAGCCTAGAATAAACCAGCTTTCTAAAAGCTCTCTCTGTAGGTCTTGCTTTTCAACCCTCTGTATCTCTTGCAGCTTATTTTTCTGTGACAACTACATATATATGTAGCAAAATTGTGGATATGCTACTTCTCCCCATGATGGCACAGGGCCTGCCTGTTGTGCTGCAGAGAACAGTCCCCGTGGATATTTTGGGCCAATGCTCTCCTTTTCCCTAGCACTGCTGTCTAGCATGACGGGTCTGTGAAGGACTGCTGTCTGGTTGCCCTTTGCTCTACGTTTGGGCAGCTGACATTCCTGCCTAAATGCAGCGCTCAGCTCTTGTCTCTCATGAACTGCATCCTGAAACAAGATTATTCAGATCAGCGTTTATCAGGAGAGTGGCTCCATTTCTGGTGCCTGGACTGAAATGCACATCTTGTCTGCAGACACGGCAGGAACAGAGGCAGCGCTCTGACAGCTGGAGGTGGGCCAGACGTAGTCTAGTGGCAATTATTTTTCCAGTTATGCAGGGGCTTTTTAGGACAGTAAATAGCACACTGTCTTTGCATTCAAGGCCTTTCTGATCTCTTCTCCTTCCACAAGTCTGAAACAAAGGCATGGAGGAAAACACCAGTATGGAGCCTGACAGTGCATTGTGTTCTCCATTGGTTGCCTGAGCTGCTTGGTGTTCCTCAGTCAGAGCACATGTATCCTAAGAAAGAAATGTATTTGCAAGTATCCGTAAATAATCCTGCAGACAAGTGCTGAAGTTGCTTTTTGTTGGCAGACTCCTCCCCTCTGCCTTGATGTGCTGCTCTTTGTCATTGTGCCCTTTAGTACACGATCTCTCTGCCTATTTTCAAGATGTGTGACAGTATTTATATCTGAGCCACACAAGCGCGACACATTTGTCAGTGAAGGACCTTGCACGGTGCTCCACAGGACATGTCACTGAGGGCTGGGTAAGGCGCTGGCTTCATTTCACCCTGTTCATGGGTGGCCCAGCAGGGATCAGAACTGGTGTGAATGAAGACTTGCCCTCTTGGGGCACTGCTGGGCGGTGCAAGTCTCCAAAGGGCCTTCCACTAGCATGCAAAGCCTATGCCAGTGTGTCTGAATCCTAACAGATCTGCCTGGCACCATCTTTCTTCAAATCCACAAGACAATCTGCAGATACATCCATTTATTTTTTTTCCTTCAGGAGTTTTTCTCAGTGATTTTATTGTGAATTTAAATGTGGCTTCTTTCACGACAAGAGCCCTGGGACAGCGTTCCTCTGGTTTCCTGTTCCCAGAGCCCATTGGCTGGACAAGTTAGCCCCACGCTCTGTCTGACAGCTCAGACATCATCTGTCCTTCTGAACAGTTGAGACCTCGGGGGGCTCCCGAATGCATTTTGCGCAGTCTTGGTTGCTTTCCAGTTATCTTATCTGCTTTCTACTGATAGCTTTATATCTCTCTGCTTGAACTGTCTAGACAACACCAGCTTTCAGCTGAACTGCAACAAGAGTAAAAATGTAATTGTCCCAGAGGCTGTAGAAATCACCTCGCTTTTGAGGGACGGATTTCTCTTGGTATGTTTTCATGTGCTTTTGTCTTTTTTACTTCTTCTTTGTGCCATTTCTTCTCTCCTATGTAATTTTTGTTGTTCGTTTTGGTTTGGAAGCTAGTTAGCTAGAACAAACTGAGCAAGACTTTTACAAAAATAAATGCTGGCAAAACAAGATGAAGTGAAACAGAAGAAAACAACATGGGAAAAACTTTACTTTCCATATATTCGATGCAAATTGATTAGAGTAAGAGTTTTCCTACTTTTAAGAAAAGTGATACTTCATCTCATAATTCTTGATTACTTCTGGCTTTTACCATGGGCTGTTCTGTGATACTAGGAGAAAGCCCCTCCACTTCTATTTCAGTCACTGCTGATATGAAGTGATGGGGCACAAACTCACGTTGGGAAATCCTTCACTTCTGTCAGGTCCATGTGTCCCCTCCCCCTGTGGGCTGCTGCCCCACCTGTCCTTCTCGGCTGCTCCTGGTCTTTGTCTCTCTGTCACGTTACATAAAACTTCTAAAAATACTCCAAAGTAATCTTTGCATATGATCTCATCAAGGTCTTGCTGCTGGGGATTAAGCGTTATAACAATGGCATGATCTCAGCTGCAGGAGGCTGACTGCTCCTCCCTCTGGCTGCCTTGCCATGCTCCCCTACAAGCAGCCATGGAGATGGGGGCTGAGGACCACCTCCTTCTAAAGAGGCAGTGGAAAGACTTGCAGAGGTCTTTGTCTTGCAGGTCTTTGGCTTTCTGCAGCTGCACTTCGCATACAAGGCTTGTTCAAGGATGCTCTGTCTTCAGGAGTGAAGGCAGCTAATGCAGTCCAGGTCTCTCAGTGTCAGCACCTCAGATGCCAGGTTTTCCCATTTTCCTAGTGTCAGCAGTTTACGGGCAGGTTCGGCCCGGTTCTGTGACTAGTGAGGCAGGGGATCCACAGACCCACACCCCTGGAAAAAGGAAAAAGGGAAAGGGTAGGGAGATGGGCCTAAAAACAAAACAGCGGCAACGATCTGAGGAGGAGAACGAATTTGCTAAATAAGATATTGGAATGTAAAATAACACAACTGTCAGCGGTTTACGGGCGTTAGGCCCGATTCCGTGACAAAGGGGACGGGGGACCCACGGGCCCACGTCTCAGGAAAAGGGGAAAGGGGAAAAGGGTAGGGAGATGGCCCTGAGAGCAAAGAACAGCGGCAACAATCTGAGGAGAAACAAACTAATTTACTAAATAAGATATTGGAATGCAAAACAATGCACTATAATACAATATAATTGCAATTTAAGCTGATAAATCCAATACAGAGAGAGAGAACGTCCCAAAATCAAGGTAGGCCTTACTCTACTACCGACGATAAGACGGCTGGAGAGCGAGGTGCTGCAAAGACGAGAGACGGCGGAAAAAAGGGACGAGGTCTTGTGATCTGCAAGTTTTTATACTGCGAGCTTTTATCTTTTCCCTCCGGCTGGAAAATGGTAACAGAGGAGCAAAGTGCTGTGGGGAATGTAGTAGTCCTTCTCTTCTGAGAGCCAGGTACATTCACTACATGATGTTATGATGTGGAGTACCAATAACTGAAAATCATAAAACCATGACACACAACATAATACGATATAATTGGTATTGAGGCTAATAAATCAAATAAAATGAGAGAGAGTGTCCAAAAACTGAAGGCCTTACTCTAATGCTGAAGACAAGATGCTGCCGAGACAAACAGAAAAAGAGAGAGAGAGCAAAAAGGGACAACTCATGATCTGCAAACAGTTTTATCTTTCCCTCTGAATGGAGAATGGAAACAGAAAGTGGAGGAAGGAATCAACCAGAGGTGGATAAAACCAAGAGCAAGGTAGCTGGGTCTTCAATAGCTTCAGCCTGCAGATGTGAAGAGTGTCCACTGCCACTGCAAAAGATCTGTCACCCTGGAAGAATTCCCAGAGGCCTCCATCCTTCTGGTGCTGCAGAAGATTTGCAGTGAAGGTGTTCTTCACTGAAGCTCACGACCTTCTACTCTTGCCAGACCTGTTGGTAGTAACGAAATTGCGTCAGCCAGCCAGGTGGTGAAATTGGCTGAAGCCTTCAGCATGGATGCCAGCAGTGTATTCCTGCATAACTGTGTCATTCTGTGGTGGTCAGGAAGGACATGCATCCTCAAAGGATTGCAGCTGAGTTCAGCAAAAATCATCTCTGTACATTATCTCTAAGCTGGTTGTGCAACTCAGGCTCTCAAGAATAAGTGAATAAATAAACAGATCACCAACAAATTAACTAATACAAGAAACACTCAAACTTTCCAGTATGGCACAGTTACATTTATGATTTTTTTTTTTCCTAGATATTACTGCCTTGGCCTTCTCCACAAAGCAGCTTCAGATCTAAGGAACACTTAAACATACACAGTATGGCTTGCCAGTGAATATTTCACATTGTTAGGGAGGCAATACATTAGGTAAGAGGCAGTTTGGTCTCTTATTTCACCTAGCATTGCGAAGATTTTGCTGCAGATAGCAGGCAGATAAAAGAGGGAAGAGAAAGGCAGAGAAAAGGTAATTGGGTAGCTGGTTATGTGAGATTAAAAATGCAGGCAAATATTTAGCTTAGAAAAGATAAAGATTTGCAGCTCACCTCTTGTTTTGAACAGATGGCATGTTTGTACAAAATTTATGAACAACAGGTGAGATTTTCAGAATGTACCAAAAATGCTAAGATAACTCCCAGACATGCTGTTTGTTATTAGAAGATGGCAGTAAATGTCTAGGAAATGATGGAAATGAACTCTTCACAGTCTGTGACGTGTGTTTCGTGTTGTGCATAACCCTGCTTCATTAAAAATGTAGCTTAGTGGGTTTCCTAAAGGAAGCTATCACATTTTATGCAGAATTTCCTTTATGGTTTATGAGCCAGACAGACTGGCTTAAAGAAGCGTAGCCCCACTAATGGTTTTCTGTCAGCCTGTATAAGCCCTGCACACCACCGCTAGGTGCAGCAGCTGTTATCAAGCCATTGACCGCTGTATTTCACTGTTTTTTGCAAAATAATGTAGAGAGAATTGCCTTGCTGTAAAGGATCTCTACTGCTTTAAGGAATGGCTCTCAATGGAGGAAAACTCTCAGCGGGGGATTTACAAGCCGGGGCTGATGCTGCTCGCTCTTCCCGAGTGCAACAGGCTGCCCAGCCTGCACCAGGATCCCAGCGCCTGCACCCACATCCCTTTCTTTGGTAAGGGGCTGCGCTGCCCATCATCTGCAGGGCTGCTTTCTTGGTGAGGAGGGCATGGTGACACCCATGACTTGCAGACAATGTGAAGGCCTGACAGCCTCTCAGTAGCTGTTCTGTGGTCAGATGTGGTGTGCTAAGTGGGAACCATCCTGCCTGTGCCTCTGCAGCTAGCACCTGGCTGTGTCACAATTCCTCCTTACACCTTGTCTTGTCTTTTCACAGATTTTAAGAAGCAGAATATAACCAGTAAGTAGACTTCTCCAGGATCTGTTCTTCAAGAGGGTGGGCATGGCATTTTTGTTGAAGATGCAGCTTGCACAGCATTTTTTAGTGTTTTGTACTAGTCTTTGCTGGCTGGATTCAGTTTGTTACCAGAGGATGACTGAACTCTCACATCCAAGGCATGGGGAAACACATCTCCAGCTGCACAGGTTTTAGGGAGAGCTTGGGCTGGTAGCTGTTGAAGGTGATTAGAGAGTAATGGTGCTTTTAGATCCCCTCCAGCTGTTACCCTGCCTTTCTACCCATTCTTTCTCTTTTTGCTGTGTTTGGAACTTCTGAGACTGCAGTTAGGGCAGTCCCACCCTTACATGCTGTCATTGATGTGGTTACCAACATAGAATCACAGAACCACAGAATGGTTGGGTTGGAGCGGACCTCAAAGCCAAACCACCCTTGAGCACCTACCATGGGCAGCACTGCCACCCAGCAGGTCAGGTCAGAACAGGGCCCTGTCCAACCTGGCCTGGAGCGCCTGCAGGGATGGGGCACCCACAGTTTCTCCAGGCAACATGTGCCAGTGCCACATCCAGCTGCCTCCATGTGTCCCTGAAGCCATTTCTCTAACATCCCTCCAAAACTACCCCTGAATCCCAGCCATCCCTTGCTGCAACTTCTGCCAGCCCCATGCTCTCCATGGGGGATAGAGCATGAGGAGGGTGCCAGGAGCACGCGGCAGTTCCAGCCTCTCCTTTTTCAGCATGTCCACCTATAAGACCTCTGTATTTTTCAGCCCCTTAAGGGGACAGCGATGCTTCCCTTTGTGCCATAAGACTCTCCACATTGCATCACACTGATGTCACATTCAGTGCAAAAAAGGCTTTTTTTCATGTCAGCTACTAGTTCAGATGGATTTCAGGTATTGCTCTCCTTGCCTTTTAATGGGCAACACTGAAAACTCTGGGCTCAGGCACACACCTGTGTTTTAGGGCAGCTCAACAAGGTTTTACACTTCTGCAGTGCTACAGGCACTGCAAATAGCTTACGTACCAGCCAAAGAAGCTCAAATTACAGCATTTTACCTTGGTCTTATGATGAGCCAAGTGTTCTTACAGAGTCTGCAGCCATTTCTAAACTGAGGTACTTCCATATCTTGGGCTACAGGGGCTCAACCTTGTGTTTGAAGTCACCTGCCTACAGTAAACCTGGTGGTGCACTGCTGCCCATGGTTACAGCCTGGCACCTATGGATGTGCAGAAAGCTGAGGTTCTGAAACAGCAATTATGTGTGGAGTGGATGATGCAAGAGAAAAAGAGCAGGCAGCCATCATGATGTGCTCGAGAACTGCTGTTTATACTAGTCGTTACTGAAGTGCTCAGGTGCTCTAAACAAACATCTCGTTAGAACTACAGCCCTGGAAAAATTAATCATCTAAGTTTCTCTTACAGGAGAAACAGGGCAATCTGCTCGAGTGAATTAAAATGTGTAGCCTTTGTCTCAAACCCAGATCAAACCTCATACAAATCTTTACTGAAGTGGAAAAACATTTGCTTAAAAAAATCTTTGTTTTAGAATGAGACAGTTTTCCTCCTGTGTTAGTTTCTATGAGCTGCAACTTCAACACAACTGAAAATAAAGCTATGACAGCACTGTTTGCTGACTTACTAATTTATTTAATAAGGTTAATAATGCAGCATCTAACAAGAGGACCCTAATGCATGCCATCAACCAGAATGCTAATCCATGGTCAGCAGTTTCCACACAATTAGCTAGCACATGCTACATATGTAAGGCTGCATCTCCTCTGTTGTCCCTCTTACTTCCTGGATTATGCCAGCATGCATTAAATTCTCCTCTGAGGATAAGTGATGCCCACATTTATGTTTTGGGAACTTACTCTGGGAGTAAAAATCTTCTCTAGACTTCCTGCTGACTTCTTCTGCAGCCACAGTAAGCTTTGTGTATGTGAAGTCAACGGCACATTCTTCATTATGAATAACAGTGCTTTGTGCCGATACCACTGCTTCAGATCTGTAGCTCCCTTTAGCTTGTGGTTTCCACACATGCTGGGAGCCACAGTCCCAAGCATCCAGTCTGAGACGACGAGCACCGCACAGAGGCCAGCAAGAGAGCGCTCCTTGCAGGACCTTGCTGTTCCCACTCCAGCTGCCCCTGGCATTGTGCAGGCTGTGAGCCACACAGCCAGCGCTGCAGTTTGCTTTCTGCAATGGTTTGGCTCTGCAGCATCCCTGTGGGCTCGTGCTGCTTTGTTTGGTTTTGGGGCAGAGCGACAGCCGCAGACACATGGCTCTGTTTCTCAGTCTGGAAAGCTCCACTCCCTTCCTTGGGGTGTTACCAGATGTAATCCTATGTACAGAGCTCAAAATCCATTATTTCAGTGTGAACAGAAAGCTAAGCTCTTCTGTGACTGTCACTGGTCCTTTTGTGTGCTTCAGATCTGCTGCTAATTGTTTTGGCTCTTGTGTAAGGACACGACTTGTCACTACTCACTGCAGGGCATGGTCTCCAGTGCTTGTCCCCACTTTGTTCCTTTTTTTTTTCCTGCCTAGGGACTTGCTACAGTGGCAATGGCCAGTTTTACCAAGGCTGGGCCAACATCACCGCCTCCGGCATCCCCTGCCAGAAGTGGAGCGACCAGGTGTGCATCAGTATGAGATCAGCCAAATGGGGACTTCTTCTCCAGCAAGTTTCCCAGAGCTGGGCAGCCCTGAGCCACAGAAGGGCTGGGCATATGGCAGCTCACCTTCATTCTTGATTGCTTCATATTTCAATCTGCGAGTTCCCCTTCCCATTGCCAGATTCTTTCTTAGTGATTCTTGCAAGCTACTGCAAGCCTGTTTTACCTCTACCTGTCTCTGTTTTTTTTTTCCTTTGTTTTGTTAATACCAGCAGGAAAAATGGTTCTCAAACACTAATCCAAATGGTTTCCTACTCCAAGGCTCCCCACTTACACAGAAGGACTCCTCAGGTCTTCCCCGAGCTGTCTGATGCTGAGAATTACTGCCGCAACCCAGGAGGCGAAAATGAACGTCCCTGGTGCTACACAAGAGACCCATCCGTCACTTGGGAATACTGCAGCGTGTCTCCCTGTGGAGATGGTAGGTGACTGCAGTTTATGATTTCTGTCATTGTGCTTGTTTTGGGAAGTGTTGGTAAAGCATTGACGTGCTGACCATCACACCATGGGTCTCGCAGCCTCACTGATTCATTCTGTCTTCTAGATTCATCCAGTGCTGGTTCTTTGCGTAGATGCACTCAGCATCTTCAGTTTGAAGGTGTAATACCTACTTTAATGATGGGAAAATGAGGACAGAGAAATTGAGCACCTTGCCGGAGATTATAATAAGGCCAAAAGATGAAATCAGATTTCCTGTGGTATTATGAGGGATAGGTTGGCTACAGTGTGCTCTAAGGAAAAAGTAGAGATTATGGCAAATTTTCCAAAGCTGTTTTGCTTTTGGTGATTTTTTTTCAACATTAAAAGAAACCATTTCTATCTAAAAATAAATCTGAAAAAGATGGAAACATTTTCACTCTGTGGAGTTGAATCAAAGCCTTGCTGTTATTTTTTGTTCAAAGAACAATTTTTGAAACATATGTCATCAAAGATACAAGTTTTTAATATTTCACCAAGTTTTAGGATCTCAGGGATTGGAAACAAGACAATTCTGCTTGCACAGAGAACAGAGATGCTGTACAGTCAATGGAACTCAAGTCAGTATCAATTTAGCCGGCCTTAAAAATATCATGTAAATTTACTGGTGTTCTCAACCATTTTCTAGAATGGCTCAGAAAACAACCAGTAGAGGGATACCTGATTCCTTTTTCCCCTAAAAAAAGAGTGAAATTTTACAGTAGCTTACCATATTTTACCCATAAAGTCGCTGAGATGCAAAATTGTTGAAGGGAAGACAATGGTCCAGGAAAATATCACCATATACTTGCCTTGGGCTGACGCTCCTACCTGCAGAATCCTTCTAGGACATGTGATTCATTGTGGTCCACATTGTGGAGTTTAGTTCCTTCCCAGTACAGCCATCAGCTTATTTGAACACTTTGAGACCATTGGATATGATCTTTCACCTGTAATTCTTGCAAATTATATGACTGCTTATCAAAACTAGATTCCTAGCTCTACAGGAACTGCATCTTTACTAGGCCCTGCACTTTCACATTTGTTAAGCAGAAATGGGTTTTTCTTCCTGTATACAAAAGTTCTCTAGTATGATCCTCTCATACAGTCATACTGTTGTATCTGTAATGTTAGTAATTATCAGGACAACAGGCTAGTCAGTTGTACACAAGTACATCTTGAGAGAAAGACCCATCCCTAATAGAACAGATATCATCTTCTGATTTTGTTTGCATTACAGCATCGTTATCGCTAGGAACAAGAAAACCAAATGGAGAGACACCAAACCTCCCCCCTCCTTCATCTTATTCCCCCACATACTCCATGAACATTATCATCTCGATCATCTCCAGCATTGCCCTGATCGTGATCCTCAGCATTATCACACTTGTTTGCTGCCGTCGCCGAAAGCAGTGGAAAAACAAGAAAAGGTAAAGCCCAGGACTCAGTTCAAGGCAACAAATGCTGCTTTGAAACAGAACTTGCCTGAGTCCTGCAAACTCCTACAAGAGGGAGAATGCTATGGCAGCACCAGCGCAAGTTCTGAGGAGTCTCTCTGTGGAAGGTGGCCTGGTGGCTTTTTTGGGGAAATGATGTGAGACTGCTGGAAGGTTCTTTCAGCAGCCCTGCCACACCTCTCTTTCCCATCCTGGAGAAATCCAGCTTCAAGGTACAGATGTAGATCAGGAGCCATGCACATTGACCAACAACTGCTCTGTTGTTTCAGAGAGACAGAAACACCGACACTCACCACTCTGCCCTCTGAACTCCTCCTGGACCGGCTGCACCCTAACCCCATGTACCAGCGGATGCCTCTTCTCCTCAATCCCAAACTACTCAGCCTGGAGTATCCCAGGAACAATATTGAATATGTGAGAGATATTGGGGAAGGAGCATTTGGGAGAGTTTTCCAAGCAAGGTAAGCCATCCATGTGTGAGTCTTCTCCATCTGGAGGTACCTGGAAAAAATAAGCAGCTGGGCATCCATTTGCCTGGACACAAGAAATCCTTTGTTCATTTACCCAAAACAAAACTGGTAGAAGACCCAAACAGTTAAACTCAAGCTTGAGTAACTGTTTCTTGTGGCTACTTTTTTCCTCTGATATTTGTTACAGTACTGCCACAAATGAGCCTCCTGTTCTTCTCTCTAGCAGACGCTGTGTCATACTCACATACCAAAGCCTGGTGTAAAAGCTTAAATTTATAATCCTTATATTTTTTCCAAGAATATTGCCTGTGACATGTGACCTATTGTGAAATGCTTGCATATCCCAGTGTTTGCAAATTGACAGTGTGTACTGGTGTGGTCCTTTACAAAGTCAACATTGGCCAGTACTTACCACAGAGGGCAGTGTGTCATGATGCAGTTAAATCCTGACCCAGTTTCCATTTGATTCAGAGGCAAAACCAAACTAAACCAAAAATCCCCTAAAACCCCAGCCTACTTGATCCAACATCCTTTTTGTGTGCATGTGCATCTTACTTACTCAGTCTTTATTCTTGGAATTCATGACCATTGTTGCCTGTTTTAAATTTAAGGAATTAGATGAGGTCCCAGTTCTGTTAAATCTCGTGGGAAGTGAGGTCATGTATTTCTTCATATGTAAAACACGTTTCATTGAAGACCCAGAGTTGAACCCAATCCTGCTCAGACTGGGGTGGATGGAAGGCATCTTGTACACTTGACAGATTCTGTAATGCCTGCAGGACAGCCTTTGGCTGATCTGCTCTTAGAAAATCCCCCTCCAAATTCCTGAAAAAAGATAGACACACTGTCCAGTTCCATTTTTGCTCAGGGTGAGTATTCTTTGTGCCATAGAGCTAATGACTCTGGGACATAGCTGACTCTGTCACTGCACTGTCTGGAGTAGCATATGACCAAAGCTATCGGGGACTAACGGATCCATGACCTGCCTGGTGGAATTGCTCGCAGTGACTTCCAAGCTGAAGGACTCTGCAGAAAGCAGCCATAAGTGCAGATACTTTCAACATGTATAGTTATGCTGTGGACGTATCCACTAGGAAATGAGTTATGGACAAGTTAAATCATTGTTAGAGTGGAGAAAACAATTTCAATAGATGTGATGAATTTTTTTCCAAGTGAAGGGATATGAAAGAAACGCAGGCATACTTTTCTTTAATATAGAGCAAGCTAAAAATAACAGTTTAAAGGGCAGGCAGTGGGAAAATCGCAGATACTTAGCCTGTGATTGATTGTTAGCCTGGATGGCTGAGCCAAACACATCTGAACTGGAGCTGAGAACAAAGCAGTGAGGACTGCGTCACAGCTGCTGCCTGGGTGTAGAGCCATGGCACAGTGTTGAGGATGTCCCATCATCTGCAGCGTTCTCATGGATGTGACAGCAGGGCAGCGGTCCTACTGCCAAACACTGCCTGCACTGAAGCTCCAGTGCAGTGGTGCCCAGGCCCTCCTGAGCAGGGGCTCTCACCCACCTTGAGCAGGACCTCTCAAAGGGCATCTGAATGTCACTGAAGTGTCGAGAGAAGCAAGTGTTAAAGTGGTGTAAAGAGCTTCCTTTTGCATTTCATCCACCCCAGTGCTGGAATTCCTTTTAGTTAAACCTTTTTGCTATTGTCAGTGGAAAATGGCAAAAGAAAAAAGAAAGCAACACAGTCTTCTTAGCTAGCTTTTGCAATGTGCAGAGTGCTATTCTCTCAGAGATACTTTGTGGCTCAGGGAAGAAGCTGCAGAAATACTACTTCTCCATCAGAAGCCCTTCTGAAGCATTATATTCTCAGGGTAAATTTCAGCCTGTGGCATTTCTATGCGCAGCTCTCAGACCAGCAGAGACTGATGTGCTGACATCCAGCAGCACCAGCTGCGCATCCCTCAGGTCACGAGCGCCATCATGAATCAAACCTTTACCTTGCCGTCGCAGATGAGTAAAATGTACTTGTCTACATGTGTTAAGTGGACATCTCGAGCTAAGTTTAGCAGCCCTCTTACTTCTCCTGGTCTCATATTTCTCCTGCTCCTGTAAACACAGCTCTGTATGCAGTGCCAGTGATGCCTTTGCCAGTTGGCTTGCTGTGAGGCCTGATTCAGTGTTTACTCACTCCTGGGTCAAGCAACATGTTAGGACAGGAAGTGTCTGGCTATCGTTTACCCGCTCCTCCTGAAGGGCTGCAATGTCCACTAAGGGCTCATACTCACTGAAGGGGTTGAGGAAGTAACCAGTTTCCTGATGTCTTTAAAACAAAATGTGGGACTCAGCACAGGCCCATCCTGACTAGGCCTCATTTGGAGACAAGGCTGCCCCAAGGGCCAGGATAGGGTCGCGGGCAGGTCAGAGGTCAGAGTGGGAAGATTTCCTCTTTCACAGATCTCCTCATGTTCTTTCAAGTTCAAAGGGTATTTGATCTGCTGTCTCAAATGCAGATGAAAAACAGCATAGATGTTAGTTTAAGAAACCCAAAGAAACAATACCCTACTCATTCAAAACACTTTTCTGCTCCCACACAAATTTCTCTCCTGTAGAGAGGGTAAAGGTGGGTCTCCACCCCCCTCAGTGTATGCTAATGGAACAACTTAATGGCCTCACAAAAGCTACCCAGCTATGGCACTGGGGAAGATCGCAGACAGGACACAAACTGAAATACAGATTCAAGCAGCTCCACAATTTTTTCACAGTTACTGCTCTGGAAAGAAGGTCTGGCTGGAAACCAGGTGTCCTCTAAGGGTAGAATGGGGACAAAATCTCTTCTTGCACAGCTGGTACCTAAAGCGCTGACAGTGTTGCAGAGATACAATGATAGTGGAGAAAGTGAGGACAGCTGCTGTCTGTCCTGTGCACGAACAGTGAGGTATTTCACCTAAAGCATGTCGGGAGTTTTTTAGAGAGGAAACCCAGACTAATTTCTTGATGTTTCCTATATCTCAAAGAAAACAAACTGTTTTGTAGAAAGCACACTCTAGCCTAGAACTTGAATTCTGTTTAATTTCTGAAGCAGGAGCTTCCCTACATGTGTCCCTCCATCCCTTTCTGTTCACGATGTCTTTTGGGCACTGAGGGTCTCAACTTCGACAGCTGCCAGCCAGGACTGTGACAGAGCCTTTCTCCCTGTTCAGTGCAGTTTCTGTAGATCTGTAAGAACTGGGCTGAAGAAGGCCCAGTAAAAGCTCTGTGCAGCTTAATCTCACTTAAGACACAGTTAGGTTAGTGTATACTCTCAGTGGAGAGCAGATGGATGGGGTACTTCAGGCTTTGGCCCAGGGTGAGATTCTTTCACCAAAGCACGCAGTATGAAGCTATTGTTGCTGTGCTAGTCTGCTAGCCAGTCATGAGAGGTAATCTACAATGAGGCTGCTTGGAAGAGATAAATGCCCTCTTCTTTCTCCTTTTAACTGCTCTGCTGGTTTCTTCGGAGTATTGCTGCTGACTTTCTCAGGTGCTGCAATTAGGAAGCAGTGGGTGCATTAAAAGATAGCTCCTCTCCTACTATACTGGAACTTTGCTGCCAGCACAGGGTAAAAAAGTAGGACATTCTGCTAGAGCAAAGGCAGTAGTAGACAAATGTGGAGCCAGCTCCTCCTCCTTGTCCAAGCCCTTCAGCTGTGATCTGGCCGCCTGTGAGATTCCTCTCTAGATGGGCATTCTGCCATCTTCTGACATTTGACATTTACAGCATCTGAGTGCATCTGTTGCAACTACCATATGTCTGGAGTAGACGACAAGGAAACTGGAAGTTTGCTTTGGAAATCTGAACCTCCTCTTGTGACTACTGAGCAGTAAGGTAACCTGGCATTTGAGCAGTGGGAGGGCAGTCAGGCAGGAGCACAAATTGTAAATGGGTGCCACTGTTCATGGGCTCTAGCTGCCTCTAAGGAGCGTGCTTTAACTGCAGGACCCTGGAAAGAGGAGGCATGGGCAACAAAGTACATATCTGAAGCTTGACCCACATCTGAAGCATGGAAAGTTGCCATGTTTTGGGAGCACTACCCCTGGGTCTTTGGCAAGCCTGCCTAATTAAACTTGCTGAGGGCAGACTGACCTGTTGATAGTGAAACAGAATGAGCCTGTGACTGCTCGAAGTCAGGAAGCTCCACTTCCTACAGATTTCTGTCTCAAAGCTGAAGATTCAGTGTTCAACACAGTGTATTGGTGCATAAGCTTGTTCTTGACAGGGCTTATTTGTGCTTTCTTCCTTCTTACTTGGCACCTATTTCCACAGCGCTTGCAGGAGCATTGCTACTTGCCAGACCTCAGCTCCACTCCATTAAATGCAACCAAAATTAGCTAATGGGCTTTAAACTTGTTAAATTAGAGGTGTACCTCTCTGCCTGTCCCCTGAGCTGTGCCAAAGGGTTATTTTCCTAAAAAATCCCAGGGAACATGCTTACTGTAATTGTTGTTCTCTGATAGTAGCTAGATATACCAGTGCCACAAGTGTGCAGGGCGAGGAACAAAATTGTAAGGAGGCTCTTTCAACATTTTTATATAAAATATGTTTATTTTTGAGCCAGCGCTTCATCATTTTTCATCAGAAACAGCCTGTGTTTAGTGTGCATGCAACTCTCATCGATACTTCCCTCTCTTCCAGGGCCCCAGGACTGCTGCCGTATGAATCTTTCACAATGGTGGCAGTGAAAATGCTGAAGGAGGAAGCATCAGCGGACATGCAGGCCGACTTCCAGAGGGAGGCAGCCCTCATGGCTGAATTTGACAATCCAAACATTGTCAAGCTCTTAGGTATCTGAACGAGGTGTCCATGTATGGGGGTACCTCCTCCTGCAAATCTGCTGGAGTTTTGCTAGGGGCGCAGGGGTGAACCCGCATGCATGACCAGTGCTGAATGACGATGGACTATTCTACAAGAGAAAATAGCTTGTTCAAAAGGGGTGAGCTTTGCTATGAGTCACTGCATGCTCTGCTAAATTCTTCACCTGAACAGGTCTGGAAATACGGGTCTTAAGCAGCTGCCTTAGCAGGACAGCACCTCATAACAAAGCCTCCTCATCCTGTGCTAGAGCCAGCTGCTGACCATCTTGCTCCTTAGATCTGCTTCCAGCTTCATAACACTGGGGCAGATGTCTTACAGGGAAGACATGGGCTTCCTGAAGCTGTGATTTATTTTGCGGGTACTTAAGAAAAAAAACAAGCACATGTCTTGTTCGTTTTATGGATCCCGCTTACTATTGTCATGTCTGAACATTCACCAGCATTAGAAAAACAAAGTGAAACAAACAAACAAAAAAGCCAACCACAACAACAGTCTCTTCCTTCCCCTCCCTTCACAGCTGAAACAAAACTATGTTTTCTTGGGTTTTTTAGAAAGACTTGGTTCCACAGTTTGGCTAATAGGTCATTCCTCTACACAGAAAGCTGCCAACCGGAGTTTATTTCAGTAAATCTTTAGTTTCTGACTGAAGTGGATGATGCTCTCCACCATCACCTGGCAGTCCCACTCAGGGTTGCTGTAGGCAGACCTGATCCCTGTGAAAAAGCAGCTAAGATCCTAATTTATTTCAAAAGGAAATTCCACAAAATCTGGAAATGCATAAACCCCAGGTTTGGGAAAATTGGGTTGACATAAGCACTTTGGCAACAGAAAAGAACAGCAGGAAATGCCCCAATCTCAAGTAAACATTATATTTACTGTCAACACATTATAGGTCAGCAAAGGGCAAAGGTACAGGAACAAACTAGCCTCACATTAAGGGAGTGTGGGGAAAGTGGACATGTTTTTGACCACAGCTTAGACGATAAAGCTCTCACACACGATTCTCATGCTTGTCAGATCCTGATTTTATCACACTGCGAACAGCTATCTGCTTTTTCTCAAAGATTCATATGTTAGGTCATCAACATGAAGTTCAGATTTCACAGTAACTTGGATCACCATTTGCTAAATAAATGCCCCTAAGGAAGCAAAACACATACACTTCAAATGCTGGCTTTTACTAGCTGACAAGTTAATAACAGGCACACAAACGTTTTTGCTTATCTCTCTAACTGGCTTAATGTCACTTTGTGCTCTGTAAATCTGGTTAAAAAGTTAGGTTTGGGAATTTATGTGATAAACTGGTGATCTTTACCCGCACTCACAATACTAATGCAGTAGAGACTCTTCTATTACAAAATTTTCATGTTAAAATATGTATATTACGTACATCTAATTGGTGTGTCTGATCTGAAACACACAAGTAGATCATTAGAAAACTTTGGACAAAGCAAGGTGAACGCTTCTCTACAGACTAGCATGGTGCAACTGAGTCACATTAAATCCTGTTGTATGTGGGAGTAGAGTCCTCTACTCATGCTGGTCCCAGGTAAAACTGGTGTAGAACCTAGCATGTGCCTGCCCATCAGACTGGGTTAGTGACTTGTTAGTGTCTCTCACAGACCTCAGATTTAGATTCCTGTTGAAGGAGCTTCGAAGACACAAAGAAACCTGATGAAATCTGATGGTATTTGCATGCTTCACATTTTCCTCTGTCCCCACATGCATTCTTGGGAATCTCCCCTTTGTATTATGTATTCTTGGATATTTTTGGTCTTGCCACAGCAGAAACTTCTTTCTTTACAAATGACCCGAATGGTACATGTATCTTCTTCCAGGTGTATGTGCTGTTGGGAAACCCATGTGCCTGCTGTTTGAGTACATGGCCTATGGTGATCTCAACGAGTACCTGCGCGACCGCTCGCCCCGCAACCTCTGCAGCCTGGTGCAGAGTGGCCTGGAGGGACGGGCCTGCCTCCCCAATCCGCTGGCACTATGCTGCACCAGCCAGCTCTGCATTGCTAAGCAGGTGGCTGCAGGCATGGCCTACCTCTCTGAGCGCAAGTTTGTTCATCGGGACTTGGCCACCAGGAACTGCCTGGTGGGGGAGAACATGGTGGTCAAAATTGCTGACTTCGGCCTCTCAAGGAACATGTATTCAGCTGATTACTACAAAGCCAATGAGAATGATGCCATCCCCATCCGCTGGATGCCACCCGAATCCATTTTTTACAACCGGTACACCACAGAGTCTGATGTGTGGGCCTATGGAGTGGTGCTGTGGGAGATCTTCTCCTATGGCATGCAGCCCTACTATGGGATGGCTCATGAGGAGGTCATCTACTATGTGAGGGATGGGAACATCCTGTCCTGCCCAGACAATTGTCCTCTGGAGCTCTACAACCTGATGCGTCTCTGCTGGAGCAAGCTGCCAGCTGACCGGCCAAGCTTTGCCAGTATCCACCGCATCCTGGAGCGCATGTATGAGAGGGCCGTGGCCTCCCCACAGGTCTGAGGGATGTGGTGAGGAGGCCCCCATGTCTATCCAACTGCAGGCTCCTGAGCTCAGAGCTCTGATTTAGAGGGAGGAGAAACACCTTGTTCCTCTACCAAGCAAGGAGTGTGGACTGCACCCCCCTTGGGGTGGACTGTACCTCCTTGAGGTGGACTATACCTCCCAGATTATGGGGATAGCTCCCAGCCACCAAGCTGGTGCTCCTTGGGTTGGCTGGCGAGCTGGCTGTGCTAGCTCAGGACCTGCTTTAGTCATTTCCAGGAGCACAGAGTTCCCCAGGCAAAGCAGACCAACCTCTTCCTGGGGGAACTTCCCACCAGTTTTCTCCCTGTTCTTCTGCATTTATGCACCTGGCTTTTAACTTCCTTTTCCCTTCCTTACATGTCTTCAACTACTACTTGTAAAAAAAAGAAAAAAAAAGATTGCAGAAATCAATCCTCTTTTGGATATTGCTTACCATTTTATTTTCGCATGCTCACTTCATTTTGTAGAGGAAGGATATTGCTGAAGGCATAGTCCACTGACTTTTTAACTTTCTGTTTGTTGCTCATGAACACAACACAGAGGCAAATCAAGAGCCTGCAGGACCACAAGTGGTAGCCAGTATGTCATGTTAAACAAAATCCTATCCTAGGATTTATATATTCAAACGAGGGAAGTCCACATTGAGGGTCATTTAATTTTTGCTAAGATCTCACCAGAAGTTTCTACAACAAAGCCACTGGTTATTAGAGGACAAATTAATCCTAAAGGCCCAGTCCTGCACCCAGCTAGTCTCTCAGCTGTGTTTATTTCCCTCTGCCTGCAGCACAGTGCCCACCATGCTGAGATCAGGGAAAAACATAGATTCATTCACTCATAGAATCACCAAGGTTAGAAAAGACCTCCAAGATCATCCAGTCCAACTGTCCATCTATCACCAATATTTCCCCATTAAATCATGGCCCTTAGTACAACATCTAAATGTTTCTTTAACACCTCTAAGGACAGTGACTCCACCACCTCCCTGGGCAGCCCATTCCAGCACCTAACCACTCCTACTGAATACAGAGGGATGATCACTTCCCTACTCCTACTGGCAACACTATTTCTGATCCAAGCCAGGATGCCATTGGCCTTCTTGGCCACCTGGGCACACTGCTGGCTCATGCTCAGCCAAGCATCGACCAACACCCCCAGGTACATTTCTTCCACACAGCCTTCCAGCCACTCTGCCCCAGGTCTGTAGCATTGCCTGGGGTTGTTGTGGCCAAAGTGCAGGACCCGGCACTTGGTCTTGTTGAACTTGATCTTGTTGAACTTGGTCTTGTTGAACATCATCCCATTGGCCTCAGCACAGCAATCCAGCCTGTCCAGATCCCTCTGTAATGCCTTCCTACCCTCAGGCAGACTTCCTCCCGAATTGTCTGCAAACTTACTGACAGTGCACTCAGTCCCCTCATTCAGGTCATCATTAAACAGGACAGGCCTCAGTACTGACCACTGGGGCACACCACTCATGACAGGTCACCAGCTGGATTTAACTCCATTCACCACCACTCTCTGAGCCCAGCCCTCCATACAGTTCTTTACCTAGCAAAGAGTATATCTGTCCAAGCCATGGGCTGCCAGCTTCCCTGGGAGAATACTGTAGGAGACAGTGTCAAAGGCTTTGCTGAAGTCTAGGTAGACCACATCAACAGCCTTTCTGTCATCCACCAGGTTGGTTACTTGATTATAGAAGGAAATCAGGTTGGTCAAGCAGGACCTGCCTTTTGTGAATCACTGCTGGCAGGGCCTGATGTAGATGACAGTCACACTGGCAAGCCTCCAGTCTTCTGGGACCTCTCTGATTTACCAGGAATGTTGATAGACGGTGGAAAGTGGGTTGGCTATCACCTCCCTGAGCTCCCTCAGCACTCTTGGGTGGATTCCGTCTGGCCCCATGGGCTTGTTGCAGTCTAGATGGAGTAGCAGGTCTCTACCCATTTGCACCTGAATTGTAGTGGGTTTATTCTGCTCCCCAACCCAGACTTCCAGGTCAGGGGGTAGAGTACCCCGAGGATAACTGGTCTGACTTTTGAAGACAGATGTAAAGAAGGCATTGAGAACCTCAGCCTTTTCCTTATCCTCAGTGGTCATGTTCGCAGCCACATCCAGTAAAAGGTGGAGATTCTCCTTATCCCTCCTCTTACTGTTAATATATTTTTTAAAAAGTTTTTTGTTCTCTTCTACCCCAGCAGACAAGTTCAGGTTGGGCTTTTGCTTTTCTGATTTTCTCCCTGCATAACAACTTCTTTGTAGTCTCCCCGAGTTGCCTGTCCCTTCTTCCCCAGGAGGTACATTCACTTTTTCTCCGGAAGCCTCAGGAAAAAATTCCCTGTTCATCCACACTGGCCTTCTTCACCGCTGGCTCATCTTATGTCACAGGAGGACAGCCTGCTCGCGCACCTTTAAAACTTCCTTGGTAGGAGTCTCCAGCCTTCCTGGACCCCTTTACCCTTCAGGACTGAACAACAAGGGATCCTCGCTACCAGTGTCCTGAACAGTTCAAAGTTCACATTCCAGAAGTCCAAGGTAGCAGTTTTGCTGGCCTCCTAGACTGCTTCTTCTGGGCTGTATTGTATTTCCAGTGTAGATCAAGGAAGGTGAAGTCTCCCATGAGGACAAGGGCTGGTGATTGTGCAGCTTCTGCCAGCTGCTCGTAAAACACCTCATCTGTCTCTTCATCCTAGTTAGGCGGTCTATAACAGACCCCACCAGGATGTCCAGCTGTTGGCCCTCCCCCTGATCCTTACCTGTAGACACTAAACCTTATCATTCCCAGCCCTCAGCTCTGTGACATTGAAACGCTCTCTAACATAGAGATCCATGGCACCACCCCATCTTCCTTGCCTATCCCTTCTGAAAAGCTTATAGCCATCCACTGCAGCACTTCAGCTGTGGGAGTAATCCCACCATGTTTCCATAATGGCAACTAAGTCATAGTTTGCCTGCCGAACGATAACTTCCAGCTCCTCCTGTTTGTTGCCCCAGCTTCATGCACTGGTGTAGATGCACTTCAGCTGAGCCATCTGCCTCACCCCCAGGACCATCATAGTTCCCCTAGGCTCATCTCTAGTGAGCCTGGTTCTATCCCCTCCCCCCTTCATACCTAGTTTTAGGGCCTCTCAATGAGCCCTGCTAGCTCATAGGCTAGGATCTGTTTCCTCCTTTGAGGTAAGACCCATCAGCAGACATCGTGCCATACCTCAGGAAAACATCCTCCTCCCTTGCAGAAACATGTCAGCTTGTGTTATGTATTTCCCTTTTGGTCCTTCCCCTGTGTTTCTGGTTTTCCTTTTCTGACAGAATCTCTTTATCCCTGTAAGCTCTTTGGCAGCTTTTGTTGGACACCGCCTCTTGTGCTGCAGAAGGAAGTCAGGGTGATATGTACTATTAGTGGCCTTCAGAGACAACCTGCCAGCCAGAGACACGTGTCTAAAAGAGGACTTCACTCTTCAACAAATGAAGTGTTGCAGTCTGCCCGTTCACAGGTCAGAGATGAGACTCCCTCTCTATGTATGGTCCTCATCCCACTTGCAAACACCATATGTCATTTCTCTACTAAAAGTTATCTAAATCATAATGCATATATCACTGCCAGAGGAAATCAAGCTCCTTTGAGGACACATTTTACTGTCTGCTTCCTTGGGCACTGAGGAGCAAGTATCTCAGCCTCACTGCTACCAGAAAGAGGCTCAGCAATGGGGATGAGCATTCTCTCCACAGAACACAAGCACGAGTGACTGAGTGGCTGGTGTGTCATCTGTAATTGGGACACCTTGGCTGAGCTCACTCAGTGAACAGCAGAGGAGAGATGCTGTCCACAGGGCTGCCTGGAGCAGCCTTGGTTCCTAAGAGATAAGTTTGGAAAGTTTTGCCAACCATTATGTAGTTCAAAACTGGAAAACATGTGCCTTCCATGGATTTGGCCATTCTCTTTAGAGAGAGCAGGATCAGGCCTTGGGCTAGAGAGTGGTGTGGCTCCTGCACAAGGATGGAAGGATCCTACATGGATCCTTACCTACATGGAAGATGTCCTACACCAAGAAAAAGTCGAGAGATGTTGGTGTGAAGTGTTTGCCACCTGCTAGTCTGAGCAGACACACTTGCAGATGGAAGGACAACACTTTTTGTTGCAGTTCCCTGGCCAAACTTTTCTCTCAGTACATCCTGTGCAGCCAGTGTGGGCCTGCCATCGCAGGAGTGGAAAATCTGGTTTTCCTTGCTTGTTTTTCTTTGCATTGTAAACGTGTGTTGAAACCTGTGTTGGTTAGTGACTGCAAGTTAGGATGGAAAATGCTTCACCTGTTGTAAGAGAAAAGATCTTTTCAAGATCACCTTGCTAAGCAGCTCTGTGTAGCATGCTCTGGGAAGACGATAATTGCGTCTGCAGTGCAGTCTAGCTGGAGGGCTTAGTGCCCCAATGGCAGTGTCCTTTGAGGATTACACGGTAGACAGGTCTTCTGCTGCCCTGGCTTGTGTCTGGATCTTGCCCTGAGAGTTTCCTCCTTCTTGTCCTACTGTCCTCCTGTTGTCCAGACTGATGAAATCTGGAGGCTTATTTCACACCTTTATTTTTTCTCCCTTGGTTTGAGAGGTCTGCTTTCCTCTGTGGATTTACACATTGTGCTACTGCAGAGATTTATAGGCAGTTCTGTATATCTACCACACAACTAACTATTTTGAATGGGAGTAAGTAATGCGAGTGTGAGAGAGGAGAAAGAAAGGAAAATACGTAAATCAAAAAACTGTTTGAAAGCGAGAATATTTCGCAGTGTCAAGGCTGTATTTACAGGTTCATGCAGAGGGAAAGGTTGTACCAAACTAAAGCATTTTGGCACTTCATTTCCCCTTCCCACCAATGACAGAAGGAACCTTGCAGTCAGCGGCACTGGATGAGAATCCTGCGGAGAAGGAGAGAATTTACAGCACAGCTGATATACCTGCTCCCTCTCTGAGTATTCTGGCTGAGCATCTGCAGTACTTATCCTGAGCGGCATCCTAAGACAATTTGACCAACCAAACAGCATAGCAATACTCTCCTATTTCTTAACAGTTGCATTAATTGTGCAGTAAAGCATAAATTCCCTCACTGATTTGCCTGAGATGTGATCAAATTTGGTTTGGAGGAGCTGCTCTCAAATACTCAGTGGCTTCAGTACTCCAAGGGTATACAGTCACTGCTCCTCTTTTGCTGTTTGTTACACATTTCATGAATGAAGGTTTTGAACTATGCCTCAAGCAGAGATGTATAACTCTTCCTATCTCCACCTGCATAGCTCATGTGTGTAATATTTTATATAATAAAGAGATATCAGAAAAGGATTAATACTGATCCTGAGCTCTCTCTTCTCTTCCTTCACCAGCACTGGATTTATTACTGAAAATTGATCTATTTCATCTTATTAGAAAAGCTGTAGTACTGCTTTAATATCATGATGGTTGTACTGTACGAGATTAGTCAGATGTTTGCAGAGGCTCTCAGATCAAGGTTTGCTGCAGTTAGCCTATTAGGTGCCCTTGAAGGCATTCTTTTTTGTACACCAGTGATTTAAATTGCATGCTGTAGGGATGCATCAAGGCACTACGAACAGAACAGGGCACTACAGAAGAAGTTGCT
The DNA here is from genome assembly GCF_002078875.1 of Numida meleagris. Classification (NCBI taxonomy): domain Eukaryota; kingdom Metazoa; phylum Chordata; class Aves; order Galliformes; family Numididae; genus Numida; species Numida meleagris. The sequence goes on from NC_034438.1 coordinate 66,265,456, forward strand.
CAGGTTGTGCTGGAGGAGGCTTCTTGCAGGGCAGCATTTAGGTGGGAACGGGATAGCGCTGAACTCTCAGCATGGCAGTCCCCATCCTGAGGCCAGTGGCATGAGGAGGAGAAGTAGGAAGACATCACTGCAGCAGTGCAGGGTGGAGCTCCTGGATGTTTTCCCTTGTTGCAGCAATGTCAAGGATGTCTCAGGTAGGTGGGAATGGCATCTGCTCCACTCTCGATTCCTGCTGGTCCTTATGCCTGGACTCCCACACCAAAATGAAAAAAAGTGGAATGAAAGTGATGTATAAAATCAGAAGGGAACTGGATTTTCTGTCTGTAGAGAACAGCTGAGATAATAGCTTGTCACTGATGTGTTTGTCTTTAAATAAAGTTACAGCTCCTTTACCTGCATGTGATTCTTGAGTGTGAATTTGTTCAATAGTCCCCCATCAACTCTGCTGACGTTTTGCCTATTCTAAAAGTCCTTGCAAGTACTTAACAATCAGAAAGTAAAACCAAACATCCTGTCTACAACCAGACAGGGAGAATGTGAAGTACGTTCTTTCTGTTCACTTTCTGATGACCTGACAATTTAGGGGTAAGTATGAGGGCTGTTCTGAAAGTAATGGCTCCTCTTTTGTGATGTTGGCCCATGACGTCAGAGGCAAGCGTTGGTGGTATGGCAGTGAAGGCTGAACCTTCCCACACATATCCCATCACATCTAGTTGCTGTGGGACAGATGGCACCAGAGGGGCAGTCTGACAGAATGGCATCTGGTATGGATGTATATAAAGCAAAGGGACAGAACTGAATTCCTCCATGTGGAAAAAGTGGTGCCCACTGACATTCATCAATACTTGCTGAATGTTTATGGAGACCAACCATGGGTGTGAGCAGAGTGACAGGTGGGTGGTGCTTTTCAGCAGTGGTGATAACAACACAAAAGACACTTTCCAGAAAGCCATGCACAGCTGTCACACCATGAAATGAAGAGTGTCTCAATTAGCTTATCCACACTAATCAGTGGATTATAACCAGGGAATTGTGTACAGAGCTGAATATCAGCTTCACTGGGCTGGAGATGATGGTGGTAATGTTGGAATTTCAAAAAGTTTGTGCCAGGTGAGTCCAACAAATGCTCAGTGATGTGAAAGATAGATAAGCCATTGTCTGGACAGCCACTGAACATGATAACACCAGTCTTCATACCAGTTTGAAGACCTTGGAGAACATTGCCAATCTTGGCTGGACTGTCCTACCATGCCCACCATATAGTCTGGATTTGACACCTTCTGACTTCCATTTGCTTGGGCAAATGATAGTTGGACTGCATGGGCAAGTCCTAGCAATGCTGGCACATCCAGCATCTGTGTAACAGAGGGTCATCTCTGCTGGTGCAGAATTTTACACGGCATGCAGGCTCTTGTTCATTGCAGTTGAAAATGCATATCAAATGGTTGTGACTATGTTGAAAAAGTGTTCTGTAGCTGAGAATTTGTACTATCAAACAGTGTTATTGTGCTTTTTATAGCTATTGTAGTTCCCACGAAAATAAATAGGAGGGATTACTTTCAGAGCAACCTACATCAATAGAAGTTTAATCAGCAGCTGATAGACAGGGTGTTCTACAACAGGTTTGGACTAACAGGCTACCAATCAGTTAATTGGTTATGCTTATGGAAGAACTGTTTTCTTCCATCTGCTGGGACACTGTAAATCACATTCCATTTACTTTGTTGCTGAGATAACTGCACAACTTATTTCTGCTGGGCAGGAGTGAATGTGTTGGGCTGCTTGTGTGTCTGCTCTTTCCGTGGTTCTCAAGCAAAGAGATGTTTCTGCTCAGGAGTTTACACGAGCGAGCAAACATTCATGTTAACAAACAACTTAATGGACAAGAAGACCTGTGCCGAAAGGTGAAGTACTTGGTGAATGAATGAATGGGGGTTATTCATTCCCCTGGTTGGTGAGCTCACTCTCTGCTAAATTTAAAGCAGCACTGATGATGTGGCAGCAGCAAGGGAGAACAGGCAGGCTTCAACACAGTGTCTCTGCATGGACAGGACAGGGAATACTGCACTGCTTGCTGGAGGACCCTTGTTTTCCCCAGGGATGTAATAGCAGGTCCTGTGCTGGATTTGCTTGTGTTTGGCTCGGACTGAATCCCAGAGCTTTCATTGTCATCCCTCCTGTTGTGGAGCACCATACACAGCTCATCCTTTGGCTCCAGGCCTCCTGTGTTCCTGTTGAGGAGGTGGCTGCACACCCAGCCCTCGCACAGTGGCTGAGGGGTGCAGAGCACGCCTTGTCTCCCTGTGTTTGGGCAGCTGCTCCTGCCTCAGAAGGAGCTGCTGGTGGGGATGGGGTGCATTGTCCGGACCAACTGTTTTGCTCACAGGCTTGTGAGCTCCAAGGCAGGAATGGGGGAACTTGGCATGAGAGAATTCACAAAGTGAGGTGGGAATAAACCAAGGAATGCACGTAGGTGCACTGTCCAGACCAAGGCCTCCAGCAATGCCGCTCTGTGTGTGTCTGGGTGATGCTGCTTGCCCCAAAGGCCAAGGGATCTGCAAGCCACAAGGCAGTTCTGGGCTCTATGTCAAGGGAAGCTGGCCTGATTTACAGCCTTGTGGGTGGCAGGGGATCACAGGGGATGGATGAGATGACTTGGTATCAGCATGTCTTGTACGCGAGATCTTCAAGGCAATAGCAAAGCATGTTAATGGTCTGTCCTCTCATTAATCTAGTATGAAAAAACTGAAATATTATCTGGGCATCAGGTGGCATCGCTCTAGATGGGACCATACTTTGGCCAGTTGACTTTACTGGGCAGAGATGACACTACAGAACCTGTGCTCCATGCTGAACAAAGAAACTGGGTCTCTGTCTCCTTTGGAGCCCAGGTGTACTCTTCCCTGAGTGTGCAGGGCAACAGACTATTGGACTCAGTTTGCATGAGATAAATCCTGTCAGTGGAAGGGACACATTGCCTGTTTAGAAACACACACTGACTCAGCAAGATTTGTACAAATGTTTTCTTTGGACAGCTACCATACAGTCAAGTAGTTGCTACTATGCATTTGCCCTTTTATGCCATTTCAGACGAAGGATTATCTGTTAGCAAAATCATGTTTAAAATATCTCAAGAAAAATGATATATCAAAATCTTCCATATGAGATAAAAGTATCTCTGTCTATGAGAAAAAACTCCCACAGTTCTTCCTTTGGGAGTCCGAGATCTTCTCTGGCTTCTTTGGCAGTCCTAATTTTACTCAGAGTTTAGTGGGGCTGACCATTATTCAGTGCTTTTCCCTACACAGGGTTCAAGAGGCCTCCAATGACGCTAAGAGCAATCGAAGAAACAATCTACACAGGGCATAATTATATGCACAGGAGGCTGCAGAAACAAAACGTAAGAAAAAAAAATTAAAGGAAAAATAAAGACTGCAAAAAATTCATACAGGTGTGGCCTGCTGGTTGCTGCTTGATGGTTGTTACTTGCCATTTGTCACTCGGTGGTCTAAATGCCTTACAGTGCTTATTTCTAGGAACGTGAGAAATAGAGGGCAAAAAAACAGCTTGGATAGGTGTAGGTGTGACCTACCTTGCTTCTTTTCTTAAAATATTTGCTGACCACTGTTGGAGTGAGGATACCAAGTGTCTGACTTTCTGATGGCTCATTTACAACTTACATTTGAGATTTGTCTGCAAAAGGCCCGAGCTGTGAAACTGAGGCTCAAGTCACAGATGCGTCCATTTGCAGATGCAAAGCAAGAATTTCTGTTCCAAAGTAGGATATCGCCACTGGGATAGCTCAGCAAAATTTTGCCCACAGTGTATCCTGTGGGTGGTCATTTATTATGTTGTGCAGCTCTGTATACCTCTGTCTTCAGTCTTCTTTGTTTACCGTTTGTTCACAACCTCTCTGGGCTGACACGTGCACTCAGACAGACCTCCCGAGTAGCAGGAAGGCTGCTCGGACCTTTGGCCCCGCAGAGCTGTGGAATCTAGAGGTCACCCATGGGACCTAGGTAGGTGAGGGGTCTTCTGGGTGCAGATGTGCCCAAGTGGATCATCTTCTTGAGCAGTTGACCAAGCTGAGAGAGGAGGTCACCAGGCTGAGATACTTTCAGCCACCTGAGAGCAAAATTGATGCTGGGTATTGCATGGCTGCATGGGCAGACAGACGGCCCTGTCTTGGGGCCCAGTCAGGGGAGGGTGATAAGCAGGCTTCTGACCAGACAGGATAAACACATTGTGAGAAGCAAGAACAATGTTTGGCTCAAAGCTTGTTCATCGGCACCCATCTGAGACACAACCTGCTCAACAAGCTTTTGAAGTTAATGGCTAATTACCGTGAGCACAGCAGTAAGAGGACAGATGTGCTCTTCCTCCTGATGAACACAATGTGGGCACCCTGACAGCTACCATCACTGTGATGAACAGGGCATGATGCCCCTGATAAGTGAGGTAGGGCAGGAGTGTCCCTGACAACCAGCTGCTGCCCTTGGTAACAAAAGGATGCTATGGAAAGGATAAAAACCTGAAGAGTTCTGAGGAAGAACAGGTACTCCCTCCGCTGAACTGCAACCGTGCAGGTCAACGAGACATCACTGACCAACTTGCTGCCTCCCTGTGGACCAACAAGACATTGCTGGATCCCTGGTGGTGACTATCCCCGCTTTGTAAACGATTTGCTAGAATTCCTCTCTTTACTATCACCCATTTCCCCATCTTCCCCACATCCCTTAGTAGCTTACAATTTGTAAGAAATCATTGGACAACATTTGGCCTCATTTGCTGCCTTCATCTTCCACTGGGTAAATATATATATATATATATATATTACACTGAACCATCTCCTCCAATAATTGGAGTGAGACACAAATGCAGGGTGAGGGTGCCTGGACTCTCATGCCAGCTTGGGGCAAAAGGAGAAGCCTCACCCTTGCCACTGAAGTCCCACTAACTAATAGATTTCCAGCTCTGGTGCGAGAAAGAAGTTACAGACAGGAGCTTAGAACTGGAAAGGGGTGATGACATTAAGGAATTTCAGCCGAGGACCCATATCACGATCAGTGCCACTGAAAAAAAGTTGAAGGATCTTAGTAATTGAAGACTCTTTGCTGAGGGGCACTGAAGCACCCATCTGGATGACCTCTCTAGAGAGGTTTGCTGCCTGCTGGGAGCCCATGTTTTAGGGACATCAAGAAGACAATACCTGGTATGTTAAAACAGGGCGACTATTATCCTCTCCTGGTCTTTCAAGCCAGGTCACACAAGGCTGTGACCAGGAAATTAAAAAATATCAGAAAGGACTTTGTGTCCCTTGGGAAAGTGTTGAAGGGGTCAGGAGCACAGGTGGTGTTCTCCTCAGTCCTCTCAGATGGAGACTTGGATCTGCGCAGAAACAGGAGGACTGTCCAGCTGAATGACTGCAGGAGTGGTATCATGCCCAAGGCTATGGCTTCTGTGATCTAGGTAGCATCTTTGACAAACTGGGAATGGTGACGTGGGACAGGATGCAACTGACCAGGAGAGGCAAGAATATACTAGCAACAAGCTAGCTGCACTCACTGCAAGGGCTTTAAAGTAGAGCTGCTGGGGGAAGGGGATGTACTGCTGAGTAACAGAGAAGAGATGGGAACGCTATTGCTCTAGGAAGCAGTGGGGGAAAGCTTCATATTTGTCCCAGAGGTTTGTGGGAGGGCTTTTCTAGGAAGGCAGTGTGTCCAAAAGCGTGGCTGAAGTGCCCCTATACCAATGCATGCAGCATGGGAAACAAGCAAGGGGAGTTGGAAACAGTGGGGCACTCTGAAAACTTTGATCTTATTGCCATCATGGAAACACAGTGGAATGATTCACATAATTGGAACAGCACCATTGAGGGCTATAAGGTTTTGATAAGGGTTAGTCAAGGTAGGACGGCAAGGGAGATCCTCTCTGTGTTAAGGAGTGCATAGACTGCCAGGCACTCCGTCTGAGAAACAGTCAGGAACAGGTGGAGAGCCTGTGGGTTAAAATTAGGGGTGGGACCAATAAAGGACAGCTCCTGGTTGGGTCTATTACAGACCACCTGATCAAGAGGAACCTGCTGTTGAGGCCTTCCTGCTTCGTGCTCACAGGCTGTCATCCTGATGTGGGATTTCAACCGCTGGGATATCTGCTGGCAAGACAGCATGGAGAGCTATGAGCCACTCAGGAGACTCCCATAGTCTGTGGAATCATATAATCTGAATAGTTTGGGCTGGAAGGGGCCTTTAAGAACATCTAGTTCCAACCCCCTGCTATAGGCAGGGACACCTCCCTCTAGGCCAGGTTGCTCACAGCGCCATCCAGCCTAGCCTTGAACGCTTCCAGGGAGGGGGCATCCACAACCTCTCTGGGCAACCTGTTACAGTGTCTCACCACCCTCACAGTAAAGAATTTCTTCCTAATATTTCGTCTAAATCTACCCTCTTCCAGTTTAAAGCCATTTTTCCTCATCCTATCGCTAAATGTGCTTCTAAAAAGTCCCTCCCCAGCTTTTCTGTGGGCCCCCTTCAGGTACTGGAACACTGCTATAAGGTCCCCTCAGAATGTTTGCTTCTATAGGCTGAAGAGCCCCAGCTCTCTCAGCCTGTCCTCGTAGGGGAGGTGCTCCAGCCCTCTGATCATATTCGTGGCCCTCCTCTGGACCTGCTCCAACAGCTCCATGTCCTTGCGTTGGGGCCCCCAGAACTGGACGCAGTACTCCAGGTGGGGTCTCATGAGAGCAGAGTAGAGGGGCAGAATCACCTCCCTCGCCCTGCTGGTCACGCTTCTCTCCATACATCCCACGATATGCTTGGCCTTCTGGGCTGCAAGTGCACGTTGCCAGCTCATGTCGAGTATTTCATCAACTAACACCCCCAAATCCTTCTCCTCAGGGCTGCTCGCAAGACATTCTCCACCCAGCCTGTATCTGTGCCTGGGATTGACTCGACCCAGGTGCAGAACCTTGCACTTGGCCTTGATGAACTTTGTGACGCTGGCATGGGCACACCTCTCAAGCTGTCCAGGTCCCTCTGGATAGCATCCCTTCCCCCTGGTGTGTCAACTGCACCACTCAGCTTGGTGTCATCTGCAAACTTGCCAAGGGTGCACTTGATCCCACTGTCCTTGTTGCCTACAAAGATGTTAAATAACAACAGATCCCTAAGGAACACCATTTGCCATAACTTTCTGATTCAAGCATTGGACAGACTGTCCAGAGGTGAAGCATTGCTGGACCTGGTGCTCACCAATGTGGAGGAGATCACTGAAGATATGAAGATCAGAGACAGCCTGGGCTGCAGCAACCCTACCCTGGTTGAGCTCATGATCTCAAGGAATGTGGGCTTGGCAAAGAGTGGAGTCAGGACCCTGAACTTCAGGAGAGCAAGCTTCAAGTTATTCAGGGAATTTTTGGACAAGATCTCCAGGGAAGGAGTCCTAAGAAACAACTGAGTGGAACAAAGCTGGCTTCTTTTTAAGGATGCCTTTCTGACAGTGCAAGAGCTCTCCATCCCTCAGAATAAGAAAGCAGGCAGGGGAGGCAGGAAAACTGACATGGCTTGGCAAGGACCTGTTGGTCAAAGTGAGGGAAAAGGAGGGCAAGTACAGGCAGTGGGAGGAAGGACGTGTCACCTGGGAAGAATTCAGGGGTGTTGTCTGGACTTGCAGAGGTGGGATTAAGAAAGCCAAGGCACAGATGGAACTGAACTTAGCGAGGGATGTTAAAAACAAGAGGGATTCTGCAGGAATGTACGTCAGAAGAGAGAGCCCAAAGAGAGCATACCTCCTCTGCTAAATGAGAGAGGAGAACTGGCTACAGCAGTTGTGGAGAAGGCTGAGGTACTTAATGAGTTCTTCACTGGAGGTTCTGAACCTCTAGGTGGGAACTAGGGGAGCAAACTCCCCCAGCTGTAAGGGCGGAGCAAGTCCAGGGCCAGCTCATGAGACTGAGTGTGTACAAGTCCATGGGGCTGGATGACATGCTTCCCAGGGTCTTAAGGGAGCTGGCTGATGTGGTTGCTGAGCCATTCTCCATCATATTTGAAAAGCTGTGACTATCAGGCGAAGTTTCTGAGCGCTGGAAAAGGGAAACATAACTCCCATTTGCAAGAAAGGGAAGAAGGAGGACGTGGAGAGCTACAGGCCGGTGAGCTTTACCTCTATGCCTGGGAAGATCATGGAAGAGATCCTCCTAGAAGACATATTATGGCATGTGAGGGACAATCCAACGCAGCCACCATGGCTTCACCAAGGGAAGGTCATGCCTGATCAGTCTGGTGGCCTTCTATGTTAGAGTGATGGCATGAGTGGACAGAGGGAAGGCAACTGATGTCACCTACCTGGAATTTTGCGAGGCCTTTGACATGGTCCCCCACCGCATCCCTCTCTCTAAAGTGGAGATAAATGTATTTAAAAGGCGGACTATTGGATGGATAAGGAATTGGCTGGAAGGTTGCAGCCAGAGGGTCGTGGTCAATGGCTCTATGCTCACGTGGAGGCTGATAATGAGCAGTGTCCCCCACAAGGGTCCATCTTGGGACTGGTACTCTTTAAGGTCTTTATCAGTGACACAGATGATGAGATCGAGTGCACCTGCAGCAAGTTTGCTGATGACACCAAGCTGAGCGATGCAGTTGGTACAGCAGAAGGAAGGGATGCCATCCAGAGGGACCTTGATAAACTCAAAAGGTGGGCCCTTGTGAACCTGGTGAGGTTCAACAAAGTAGAGCGCAAGGGTTTGCACTTGGGTCGAGGTAATTCCAGATAGGTATACAAGCTGGGAGAAGAACTCAGAGGTCCTGGCTGGTGAAAAACTAAACTTGAACCGGAAGCATGTGCTTGCAGCCCACAAGGCCACTGGTACCCTGGGCTGCATCAGAAGAGAGGTGACCAGCAAGGCGAAGGAGGTGATTGTCCCTCTCTACTCTGCCCTCTGCAGCTGGAGTACTGCATCCAAGTCTGGGGCCTCCAACACAGGAAGGATGTGGAGCTTTTGGAGAGGGTCCAGAGGAGAGTCATGAAGATGATCCAGAGGGCTGGAGCACCTCTCCTATGAAGACTGGCTGAAGGAAGTGGGCTTGTTCAGCCTGGAAAAGAGAGGGCTCTGGGGAGACTTCATTGCGGCCTTCCAACATTCCAAGGGAGTTTATGATAGGACAGGGGGAAATGGTTTAAACTAAAGGAGGGGAGATTTACATTAGATGTTGGGGACAGTTTTTTTCTGAGAGAGTGGTGAGGTGCTGGAACACATTGCCCAGACAGGCTGTGGAGGCCCTGACATTGGAGGTCTTTAAGGCCAGGTTGGATGGGGCCCTTGGCAGTCTCATCTAGGAGTTGGTCTAGTGGTTGGTAACCCTGCCTGTGGCAGGAAGATTAGAATTTTATGATCCTCAATGTCCCTTCCAACCCAAGCCATTCTATGATTCTATGTTTTCTTCCCCTTGCAATAAAAGCCCATTTGTCTTCTTATACATGACACGTATGCCTAGTCACACAGCACTACTGAGCAAATAGGAGCTTTATTATGGAATTATAGAATCATAGAATCCTTAGAGTTGGAAGGGACCTGTGAAGGCCCCTAGTCTAACCCCCCTGCAATGAACAGAGACACCACAGCTAGATCAGGTTGCCCAGGGCCTGATCCAGCCTCACCTTGAAAGTCTCCAGGGATAGGGCGTCAACCACAACACTGTTCCAGTGCCTCACCACCCTCACTAAGAGATTTTTTCTGCATACCTAACCTCAGTCTACCGTCCCTGAGCTTGAAGCCATTTCCCCTTGTTCTGCTGCCACAGACCCTGCTAAAAAGTTTGTCCCCTTCAGGACGGACTTTACTGACCAACACTTCCGCTTTGCAAGAAGTTAGGAGAACAATTACTTTCTTGCTTAGTATCAATCAAAGGTCCAGCCAAATGAGCAGATACGTTGCTCACAGAGTGCCCGCCGTGAGTTAGTCTTGTTTTGTACGCTTAGGGGATAGTGGCCTTGACAGACCTTGAAGAAAGGCCACGTGGTTCTTAGGAATGATGAATTCTGGTTTAGGGTTTTTTTTAACTTCTCTGTGGAGCTGCATGTTGTTGCTGACTGTCCAGTCCTCCAATGGATCTGCATCCCCATGCAAGGCCTCTTGCCCTCTGGAGGATCAGCAGCAGCTCCCAGCTGAGTCTTGTCAGCAAACATGCTGAGGATGCACTCTACTTTTGCATCCAGACCAGTCCTCTGAGTTCTGTCCATTCTTGACACCACGGGCTGCAGAGGGACAGTCTGCACCACCACGGTTCTCCTCGTGGGCTGCTGCCTCCTTCAGCCCCGATCCAGCTGCTTCTATGTGGGCTCCTCCAGGGGCAGGTCCCATTTGGAGGCAGCTGGGGCACGCTCTTCTCTGCTATGGGACAGCTCCCAGGCTCTCCTCATGCTGGTCGCACTTGCAGCCCACCGCTACAGAAACCTGGCATGTAAGCTCAACACAGGAGGACAACAAGGGAACAGCTTTGTAATCAAAGTTTATTGATTAGAGCCATCCGCCCTAGAAGAGGTGGTTTAGTGGTGCCAGCAGCACAGCTGTACGAGCCAGTCCCGAGCTGTTGCTGGACGCATTTCACGTTTCAGACTCAGGATTGTCCCAGCTGCCAGGGAACGGACTGCCAGATGAGGGTCATCTTCCAAAGGCTGAAGGGCTGCAACAGAGGGGAACAGAGCAGAGATGAAACCCACCGACCTGCAGAGATCCACGAGCATCCCCTCCGGACCATGCTGGCCCCACCCATTGCTTTTCCTGGCTAGGAGGAGCACGTGAGACTGAGGGATCAGCTGGAGGCCACTGCTCAGGAGTGCCCCACCTGCACCAAGAATGCTCCCTTGCCCCTGCAGCATTTCCTTGCAACAGGGCAAGGCAATGGCTGAACACTTCCCAGGCCCTGCCCCCTGCCCTCAGCCCCAGCACACACAGCACCACCCTCACTCACCACTGCAGATTTCAAACACCTTTTCCTCACTTTCTTCCCAGAAGTACCGCACAACTACCCCTAGGTAAAGAGCTCCTGTCAGACCCCCGCTCCCCAGCACGCTCCCAGGAGCGCAGACTGCAGCCCAGCCAGCCCAGCTGCTTCCCCTCCTGTGCCCCAGGCAGGGAAGGTGGCCGAGGGGGGACCTGAGCAAGGCACCCATCACAGCTACCGGCATGGGCAGGGCGTATCTGGGGGCTGCAGGGCTGCGCATCGCTGCCAGGGCAGGGCCCAAAGAAGGACCCAGGGGTTGGGCTCACCGATGAATTTGACAGCCTCGTATCGTAAAGAGGCCTGAGAATCCTTCAGGTACGGCAGGCTCTGCCACAGGTATTCATCCACTCTCTTCCTGTCCTTCTGCACCTGGAGAAGAACACAGAGGCATGGGGCTTGCAGACCCCCACAAGCTACTGCTGCAGGTTCTTCTGCCAGCATCCCCTTCCCCCCAGTGGAGGGGCTGTCCTTACCAAGCACTCCCTGATCTCCACAGTGTTCTCTGCCCGGGCCTGGCGCTTGAGCTCCTTCCACTTCAGGAACTTTGCACAAGTGACTAGGGTTTCCCTAGAGGCCTACAGAGAACAGATGCTGGGAGATGGCACCACAGACACACATCCCAAGAATCTGAATGCTTGCTGCCCTCATCCTCAATTCCCAGACCACCCCGAGGGGTCAGCACACCCTTGCCTGCATATTGGTCAGGTCTGAAATTCGTACCTGTGCAACACTCGGGGTCTCATCACTCATGTGAAGCAGCAGAGGGAGCAGGCCCCTGTGTACGTTCTTCTTCATGGTTCCCTTTTGCCACCACACCACAGCCTCTGTCACATCTTTGAAGAGGCGGATGGAACACTCTCGCACTTCACTTGATACCTGAGGGAGGAGAACAGGAGGACCTCAGCAACACACTCTTGCTGCCCATGGTAAGCACAAGCGTAGACATGGCAGATGTGAAGGGAGAAGCTTCGGAGTCACCTTCTGCACAAAGGCACTGTGCAGTCATGCAAAGAAATGCAACAGGTTTCCAGCACTGGGTGCCTGTGCCACAGAGTGCTCCCCCAGCCACACCACCAGGTCAAAGCAGAGCTCACTAGGCCAAGGAGGAGACAGGGCTGGCCCTTGGCAATGCCTCCAGGGCACACGCTGCCTGCTTAGCCTCCACCTCCCTGCTATGGCACCTGGGGAGAATGCCTGGTAAAGGGAGTGCTCGAGGGTCTGAAAGCAACCCTTGGCAGAAGGTGCTTTGCTCAGGGGTCAGTCTGGGCCACCGCACAGGGGCCTCACATTGCTGATAACAACTAAGCTGCCAGGGGCAAGGCTGGCTGTGATGCAGAGCCCAGAAGACATCCCACGAGAGCCCAGAGGAGTGGAGAGAGAGAGGAGAAGGCCCTCCTGCTGAGTACCCATCCACAGAGCTCAGCCTCCCAGAGCAGACTTACATGATCAAAAAGAGGCAGGAGCTCCTCAGCCAGCTCCAGGGCAATGGCACTAGCCTCTCTCTTCCCCAGATGACTCATCACGTTTCTGAAGATATTCAGCGCCTTCACAGTGATGTGTGCGTTGGCAGACCTCATGGTATTCATGACATTGGGCAGCAGAGCCCGTATTTCTCTTGCCTGTACAAAACACACAATTTCCTTTTCATCAAGCAGGCAATGGCCACCCTGGCCTAAAAGCTCTGATTAAAGAGCACCAGACACACGCCTTGCTTCCTGGCAGCTGCCACAGGAATGCCAACAGCAAAGTCTGGACAGGTGGTGTCCGTGGGCACACTGATAGGGATGGGGAAGGTAGGAGAAGGAGGGCAGGTGAGCAAGCACTGTGTGCCGTGCTCAGCCACCCCCTTTTCCAACAGGCCGCCAAGTAACCCATCTGGAAAGCTCCTGGAAATCTCCCCGTGCAGCCACCAAGCCTTACGATGGCCATCACCCCAACTCCTGAGTCTCAGGCAAGGCCAAGGCACAACACTGCCCACTGCCCCAGTGCCAGGCTGCCAGCAGGGCTTCATGTGACTAGGTCCTGCTCACCATCTCAGGTCTCTCTGACAGCAGGCCAAGGCCTCTGAGCACCAGCCAGAGTATTGGCAGGCTTTCCATCTTCAGACACTTCTGCAGCAGTGCTGGCTTACATAACTCTTTCAGGATCTCATCAGTAGGATGCATCACCTGAAACAAATGCAGCAGTGAGAGCCAGACAGAGGCAGCAGGCCTCCCTGCACCCTGCAGCTGCTGGCTCCTCTGGCAGCTCTGGGCAGGACACTGGGGCTGCACAGCCTGGCCTGAGGCAGCAGTGCCTTTGGAAGGCACGATGGTCCCTCTGTGCCCCAGGCCTAGCACTACACAGGCCTGCTTCTCTTGCCCTCTGACCAGCCACAGCCTTTGAGGAGCGTTTGGCCAGCAGAACGTAGCACAAAAAACGGCACCAGACCTGGGTGGCCATGGGGACTTCCCCTCCTCGGCCCCGCATCCTGCTCAGCCTGTGCGGAGGCCATGGCTTCATCCCTGCCCCTGCCCCAGCCCCAGCTCTGTCTCTGCCTGACCCCAGGTTTCCGGGCTGGGGGGCAAGGCAGGAGGAGGCAGGGAGCTGGGGAAAGAGAGCCCTGAAGGAGAGCACGGTGCCTTGTCTGATAACTCACAGTCAGGCGAAGGAGGCCCAACTCCGCTGTGGTGCTGTTAAAGATCCCGCACAGCTGTTGGTCCTGGAGAACATGGCACAGTTCTTCCAAGATCCTCCCAGAAGTCTCTGTCAGCTGGAACACTGTCTTCCAGATGTCCAGGGTAGTGCTGCAAAGAGCAATGCTGTGTCAGCAGGGCTGCCTCAGCCACAGCGCCATGGCTCAGGCAGGCCTGGCAGGCCCCAGGCTGTGCTGCAGCCCCGGCCCTGCTGCCCTGCGTGCTTGGGGAGGCCTGGGGACCCAGCCTGGGCAAGCAGGAGGGGCTGAGATGGCCTTTCCCAAGGGGCAGGGCAGGAGCCTGGTGGGGGCTCTGGGCTGCCATGGTCGGCGTTGGCTGCTGCAGCCCTGAGCGGCCCACCAGCGCTGGAAAGCACAGTGGGATGGAGGGCCTGTTCCTCAGGGATGTCTTGCAGCTTTCCTTGGCTCTGGCAGGCAGAGCTTCTCTGAGCCCCACTCTTCACATGGAACGAGCGTGCGGGGCTGTCAGGGCTTGTACCTGTCACTCTGTGGGAGGTCTGTCAACACACTTGTCAGCACATCCCTGGGAAACTGGTTGGTGAGCACGTCAAGCACTGAGAAGAGAATCTGCTGAACTGGTGTGCTGTTACTTTCCAGGTTTCTATGGATGAACTTCAGAATGTTGGGTACCTGGTTGGATGACACAGGGAGATTGCTGCTGCCGCTGTACTGCAGCCATTTGCCCCGCAGCCACTGCTATTACTGCCCTTCCCACTACTCTTTGCTTGCTTAAAATGGCTTCAGATGCCCAAGAGCTGTGGAGAGCAGGGCAGGGCTCGGCAATCCAGCCTCAGACTGCTTACATCCATCAGCCAGGTGGCGGGCTCTCTCAGAACCACATCCAGTATAATCTTGGCTCTCTCCTTGTCCTTAATGCTGCAGTCTTCAATGATTTTCTTAAGGGTTCTCAGGATGATGTCTGTCCTCTGAGAAGGGAGGAGGCTTTTTCCAAGTGACTGTGTTAGGAAGGAAGGAAGGGAGGGAAGACGTGTCAAACTGAGTGAGAGAACATGGTCTGGGGTCTGGGGTGCAAGACTGGAGGAAAAGGAAAGATAAAGACCCTCGCTTCAGGGCAAAAGCATGCTGAGTGCTCCCAGCTGTGCCCAAGCTTGTCTCAGGTAGCCCTGAGCTATAGGCTGCTCTGGGATGCAGGGAAGGGGAGACAGATAGCCTGTCTGGAAAGTTCCTGTCTCCTTACCTTCTGCCAGCAAGTGCTGGCCATGAAACCACAAAGGTTCCACATCCGCTCCATGGCCCTCTCACGCACAATTTTGCTCTGGGAGACAGTGAAGGGCAGCAGCACCTGTGAGGAGAGGAGCTGCTGGTTAGCTTGGGAGCTGCTGATGCCCACTCCAGCAGAAGCAGCTGTGCTGAACTCCTGTCTGGAATCGCAGCATTCATCCAGGCTTCCCCTGAGCTAGAGCCAAGCCCATCATGGGACTACTGCCACTGGGGTCCCTTGCTGGCTTCAGCTGCTCCCAGTGCTATTTCCATGGAGAGGGCTCAACTTCTACCAAAGAGTGCTCTGGGAGCAGAGCTCTGCAATAGACAGACCTCCAAGATATTCTGCAGCTCCTTACTGACGCTGGAGGTGGGATGGCTGACCAGCAATATCTGCAGCATGTTGTCCATAGCACGCAGGGTCTGCAAAGAGGACAATGGGACATGGAAGTCTCTCAGAGGTCCCTCTCACCCCAGGAACCCCTTTGACAGTCAAGGAAAGACACCTGCAGATCTATGCACAGTCTGGGGAAGGCCCCAGGGCTGCAGAGCCACTGTGTGCAGACCAGGCTGCAAGCACAGGGTGTTGCCAGGCCCATGGCAAGAGTGAGAGGGAAGGGGTGAAGGGAAACGAGACCCTGCCACACAAATGTCTTCATTAATCTCTGGACACAAATAATCCAAAGGGGCAGCCCAGAGGCGTGAGGTCTCTGGTAGTTCGCCCAGTACGTACGTGGTTGTAGAGGCAAGTGTTCAAGTCCTCTTCTGGAGGAAGGTAGAAGACAACTTGGAAGCACACGTTTAAGAGACGTAATATTTCATCCTCTGAAAGTGCCTTCACACTGCTGCAAATAGAGAGATCTTGATGCTAGAAGCAGTGCCTTGATACTGAGGTGGGGGTGGAACAGGTCTACCCCTGAACAGGACTCCCTGGGAGAGATGGGGAGCCCTGCCACAGGGCTGGCCTGGGTCAGAGGGCAGTCCTGATGCCTCCTGCTTTAGGACAAGAGCCAAGACCCAGCGAGGAGCTGTGTCAGGGCCACCGGGATCGTGCCCTGGGGATGTGCTGGGAAAACCAGGGGCTGGGCTGGTACCTCAAGGCAGCAATAGCATTCATGGTGTGGTATCGCAGTGCTGTGCACAGCTGCTCCATGGGCTCCTTGGACAACAGAACCTGCAAAGCACAACCAGGATGGCACCTGGCAGCTGCCAGCACCCAGCACCAGCAAACCTGGCACTGGTTGGCAGAGCCTGAGAAGCCCTCGTGCCACTAACCCAGCACTGGCACACAGGTGGGGGTTCTGGTGGACAAGAAGCTGGACATGAGCCAGCAGTGTGCGCTGGCAGCCCGGAAGGCCAACTATGTTCTGGGCTGCATTAAAAGAGGAGCGGCCAGCAGGGAGAGGGAGGTGACTGTCCCCCTCTACTCGGCTCTTGTGAGGCCCCATCTGGAGTACTGCATCCAGGCCTGGGGCCCCCAGCACAAGAGAGAAGCAGAGCTCTTGGAACAAGTTCAGAGGAGGGCCACCAAGATGATCAGAGGGCTGGAGCACCTCTCCTGTGAAGAAAGGTGGAGGGCACTGGGCTTGTTTAGCTTGGAGAAGAGAAGGCTCCGGGGAGACCTCATGGTGGCCTTCCAATACTTAAAGGGAGCATATAAACAGGAGGGGGAACGATTGTTTATGAGGGTGGATAGCGATAGGACAAGGGGGAATGGTTTTAAACTAAGACAGGGGATATTTAGGTTAGATGTTAGGAGGAAGTTTTTCACTCAGAGGGTGAGGACGCACTGGAACAGGTTGTCCAAGGAGGTTGTGGATGCCTCGTCCCCGGAGGTATTCAATGCCAGGCTGGACGTGGCTCTGGGCAGCCTGGTCTAGTGGTTGGCGATCCTGCACTCAGCAGGGGGGTTGAGGCTGGATGATCTTTGAGGTCCTTTTCAACCCAGGCCATTCTATGATGCTATGATTCTATGCTGCCGTGCACCTCCACTGCTGAGGCCTCAGCAACACTTTGAGTCCCGTCTGGGGCACCTTGGTGTCTGTGCACTATTTCCTTGCCTCCCCCTCCCCCAGCCTGTCCTCGCAGGGTAGAGATACCTGGGGGCCATGTCCCCTTACCCTCATGTTCTCTGCCAGCTTGTTTGTGAAGCAGAAGACATCCAGGCCCTCTGTCGAGCCCTTGTTTCCAGCATTGCTGCACAGTGTGCAGATGCTGTTCAGGAACTGCATCTTCTGCACCAGATCCTGGCAGGCACACAGAGACCAAGGAGTGTGAGCAGGGAGAGCCATGGCCAGGGGGACTGAATGTTGCGGGGTGTGGAGCAGTGCGGGACGCCTGCAGGGCAGCAGCTCTGGCCGGCCAGCTGCCTTTCTGCAGCCTGAAGTCAGGGCCAGAGGGACTGTCCGGAGACGCAGGCACAGCTGAGATGGAGATAGTTGCTGTTACCTTTTCCGTGCTGTTGACGTAGGCTTCAATGCAATCTATGGCCTCCTTTTCCTCTTCGTACACAGCATCCCAGACAGCATCTAACCAAGGAGGAGAGTGAGCAGCACCGTAGAGGGGCCAAAGGCAGGCGGGAGCAGAGGAAGGAGCTCTGCCCTCTCCTGTGCCCGCTTCCCTGGCACAGCCTGCCTGTGGCTGTCAGGACAAGAGGCCCTGGTGTTGAGCAGGGGGCACTTGCTGGCCCAGCCCTGCCCAGCCCGCTGGGGACCCTCACTCACCGGCATGCAGCGGCTGCACCTCGGTCACCTCGTAGGGCTCCGGTGGAGGTCTTCTATCCTGGGGAGCCCCACTCTTCTCCCAGGCCACCCTGGGGCGGCTGGGCGGTCTCTCCTCCATCCTGCGGGATGAGGGCTGAGGGTGGGGAGGGGGCAGCTGTGGGGCTGCTAGAGGAAGAGGGAAACGACGTGGGCTGCACGTGAGGGCTCCTCGACAGATCCGCACACTCCTGCCCTGTCCCCTCGCTGTCCTGCCGGACACTGCGGGGCCGCCGTGTCAGTGCCAGCTACCCCTGGGTGTCCCAGGGACGGGTCACAAAGGGCCCCACTGTGACCCGCTGCCCCGCCCGGGTGGGGCTGGCTGTGGGCCTCTAGTTGAAATGGCACAGACCAAACTCCGTCAGCAGGAGGGATGTGTGCGCCTGCTTACCCAGAAAGCTTCAAAAGTGGGCTGGAGAGCAGCCGGGCTGCCTAGGCTCTCGTGCTTCTGCTGTGAGGCTGGAGATGGCCGCAGCAGGACAGAGGAGGAAGACAAAGACTCGCTGTCAGCTCAGCAGCACTTTTGCTCACAGGTTTGTGAGCTCCAAGGCAGGAACGGGGGAAGCTGGGGCGAGAGAATTCACAAAGTGAGGTGGGAATGAACTGGGGAATGCACGTAGTAGACTTGTCTGTACGAAGGGGACTGAGGCTTTGTTTTGTAGGTTTCCTTTAAGCTTTCTCCTCATGAGCTCATCAACTGAAGCTGATGGTACAAACCCCCTGAGCCCCTGGCTTGGTTTGCAGCCTGCCCCTCCACAGCTGCAGCTCACCTCTGCAGAAGCCGATGGAGGCCTGAACGTGGTAGAGAGGTGTGTGGAGGAGGATGACGCAGATGGTGGCAACTTCCAAGGGTGGCCTGAGGGAGGAAAGGGTTAAAATACGGTTTAAAAACAAACAATAAGAGATGGATGTGGGTTAATGGGGCACGGAAACCTAGAAGTTGCTGACTGATTGTTGGAAGTTAACTGGAGACTACATCCTGAAGAAAAACCAGCCGAAGCTGGATCACCCTCTTCAACCGTGACAAGGTCGAGAGTACCAAGTAGGAGGATATATGGCCTTCATCCCAACAACACCCAATGACAACCACCAGGAGGCCCTACGCATACTCAAGGGGTGTGACTCTGGGGTCGAGTGTATTATAATAATTTCTTGGAATAAATCTTTCAAGAAAACTTCGAACTACACATCTGGCTACTTTAAACAGATTGCAATATCTAATATTCTTAGAACCGTTTCACTTGGAAGAAATCTTTAAAGGTCATCTAATCCAACTCCCCTGCAATGAACAGGGACACCTACAACTCGATCAGGTCCTCAGAGCCTGGTCCAGCCTGGCCTTGAATGTCTGCAAGGATGGGCCATCCACCACTGCTCTGGGTAACTTGTGCCAGTGCCTCACCGCCATTATTGTAAAAAATTTATTCCTTATCGCCAATGTAAATCTCCCTTCTTTTAGTTTGAAACAGTTTCTCCTTGTCCTGCCACTACAGACCTTCCTAAAGAGTCTGTCCCCTTCTTTCTTACAGCCCCCTTTAGGTTCTTAAAGGTCACTATCAGGTCTCCCTGATGCCTTCTCCAGACAGAACAGCCCCGGCTCTCTCATCCTGTAGGAGAGGTGTTCCATTCTGTGATCATTTTTGTGGCCCTCCTCTGGACACAATCCATCAGGTCCACATCTCTCCTGTACTGAGGACTCCACATATGTACGCAGAGCTCCAGGTGAGGTCTCACCAGCACAGAGCATCACCTCCCTCGCCCTCCTGGCCACGCTTCTTTTGATGCAGCCCAGGATATGGTTGGCTTTCTGGGCTGTGAGGGCACACTGCTAGCTCATGTCCACCTTGCCATCTACTGGTACCCTTAAGTCCTTTCCAGCAGGGCTGTTCTCCATCTTTTTGTAGAATCATAGATTCATAGAATCACCAAGATTGGAAAAGACCTACAAGATCATCCAGTCCAACCATCCACCTAGACCATGTCTCTCAACACAACATCTAAATGTTCCTTTAACACCTCCACAGTCGGTGACTCCACCACCTCCCTGGGAAGCCCATTCCAGCGCCTGACCACTCTTTCAGAAAAATAGTGTTTCCTAATGTCCAGCCTCAATCTCCCCTGGCGCAACTTGAGGGCATTCCCCCTCATCCTGTTACTAGTTACACAAGAGAAGAGGCCGACCCCCAGCTCACCTCCTTTCAGGTAGTTATAGAGAATGATAAGGTCACCTCTGAGCCTCCTCTTCTCCAGATGGAACAACCCCGGCTCCCTCAGCCGCTCCTCATAAGGCCTGTGCTCCAGACCCCTCACCAGCTTCACTGCCCTCCTCTGAACGCACTTCTCTCCATACATCCCACGATATGCTTGGCCTTCTGGGCTGCAAGTGCACGTTGCCAGCTCATGTCGAGTATTTAATCAACTAACACCCCCAAATCCTTCTCCTCAGGGCTGCTCGCAAGACATTCTCCACCCAGCCTGTATCTGTGCCTGGGATTGACTCGACCCAGGTGCAGAACCTTGCACTTGGCCTTGATGAACTTTGTGACGCTGGCATGGGCACACCTCTCAAGCTGTCCAGGTCCCTCTGGATAGCTGCTGTGTGAAACTATCTGATGCACAGACATTCTGGGACCAAACCACTTTCTTCCTGCACCCTTGGCTGTACTGATATTTGTAAAGCACCAACAATGGCATTTCTCAGCAAGTGCATTTTCCATTCAGTCACTCTTAGCTATCAGTCCCTCTACTTCAAATGTCTGCAGCCAGATGCTTTTTTCTTTTTTTTTTTTTTTTTTTTTGCTTCCAAGCCCTGAAGCCATTGATCTCAGCAGCTGGCTGCCTCATCTCCCCAGGGCAGGTCCTCTTCCAAGGAACTCCATGATTCATCTACAGATGGCTCCCTGGATTGGCAGGCAGCTCCAACCTCAGCCAAGGAAACCAGTGACCTCAGCAGTGAGCCCACAACATGAAGCCAGCGCCCTTTCACATCCTCACACTGGTGACCTCGTGCTTCCCATTTACCTGGGGCTCAATGCTTAGTGGGGAGGTAGAAAGTAGCATGCCCTGAAGACACATCAGGGGATGAGGGACCAGAGCCAGGAGTGACAGAAGGCACTTGTGCTGTTCCAGTGCAGGAGTTCAGTTCCAAACCATTTCTCTGGTCCTCATGCCAGCTTGCTCACCCTGCAGGCTGACCTTCCACTGATCTTGCAGCTGGCAATAGAAGCTGGCTTGCTCAGAGCAGGCCTGGAAAAGCCACCCTCCCCATCAGCAGCAAGCTCTTCCTAATGCCAGTGGTTATGCAAGACAAAGATTTACAGCATCACTGCTGATGCAAATCCTGATGGTTCTGATCATGTACAGCAGCTTTTTGAGTTGCTGCATTTTTGTGATGGGGTTATATAAGTGTGACCTGGACCTGACCTTCCCTGGCTGTTCCTCCCGTGTAATTAGAGATCTCCTGTCAACAAATTCATGCTGGGATCCGAGGAGTTTGGTGAATTCCAGATACTTGTTTTTGGCAAGCTGGGGCTCCAAGCAGCCTGGTGTGGCTTCTGGAGCCTCACTGCAGGGGAGGCTCAGGCACTTGGTGGCAGGCAGAGAGGGAAAATTACTCATTACTTTCCCTTCCCTTTCTTTCCTTTCCATTCCCTTCGCCTTGGAGATAGATCAAGGTGCTGTCATCCATCTGAAATAATAGGTTGTAATGACACCTTCATATGAGGAATTGCCTCTCCTTTGAGGTTTGCCTTCTTGAAAATCAAAGGTATGTTTTGTTGTGGTCAAAGTGCTGCAATCTGCCACCCACACCAGAGCAAGTTTATGCTGGGAGGCTCTCATGTCAAGTGAGAGGACACTGTGTGGCCCTTGCTTCCTCATAATGCTTATGACACAGTGCTCATCCCTGAAGCAAGAGAAAAGCAAATAGGAAAGGAAGTGGAGATGCACTCCTGACTCCATGGGGAATCAGCAGACAAAGGGTGCTGAGACACTTCACCCTTAGTTTTACTTATCACAACTCTAGCCTGAATGAACAAGCAAACTGGCTTTAGGGACACAGTGAGTTGCCTTGCAATGTTCACTGATGTACTAATTTGTCTAAAAAACATTTTCCAGATTCTATCCATCAGATGCATCAAACATACACCCACAGCAGCACAGTGGAAATGTTGCTAGACCCACCACAGCCAACTCATTTGAGGCTCATACAAAAGGGCTTGGTCTCTCTGATGGTGAGCAAAGAGCTCTGCTGCTGTTGTGAATGGGTCAGTATCAAGCTAGTGATTAATCCCTGTTGTGTATTTTGTACAAGTTGCTAAGAGCTATTTCTGTGGAGCCAGTAGGTGAGAATACCTAACAGTGCTTGCCATAAGGATGAGAACAGTTTATCCCTTTCTGAGCACAAAAGATCTGTATTTGACAAAAGCACTTGCCTGTAAACAGATGACTAGGAACCAAAAACCTAGTAGCAAACAGATCAGATATATCTCTGAGACATGCTCTGCCATTTTCTTCACCCTATTCTCACATTATTATTTTTTTCACAATCTTGGGTAAAATGTAAATGAAAATATGATGCACATCATTAAAACAATTCATTATACATAGCATAATGAGGTCTGATCCAGTCTCCATTAAAGTCAGTAGTTAAGTTAAACACAAACCCAAGCGTTCATAAAGCAACGAGGGGCATAAGATGACTGTTTTTCCCTGGAGCTGGCATCCTAAGGAGTGCAAGAGAACACATGTGCCTGGACCTTTGTGGGATAAGTTCTTTCACAGAAAACATTCCCTGTCAAGGGCATCTTCTTCCAGAGCTGAACCAGCTTATTTAGGTACTACACTAAATCAGCCAGATTAAATGAGTGCTAGAATGGTGTTTGTGAAACTCTTGAAGACAGACGGTGAGGCTGTTTTGTTCAGTATCTTTGCTGCTTTCCTTCACTCCTACATGCATCACTTCCCTGGATGTTGGCACTGGCTGTCCCTTTCTCTGTGCTTTCTCTGTCACAGAAGTGATAACATTTCTGTAGATATCTTGGAGCAAAAATTGGTGCCGTTTTGGTAAATACTGAACAAAATTATTTGTTGCTCCATGCTGTGGAGCTGGACGAGGCTCAGACCACACAGGTTGCATCACCATTAGAAGAGACAGCTTCTGGTGGAGCACCTCTGTGCTCCCTGTGGTTGGGTTTTGTTTACCGGGGTGGGAGAATCAGCTCATCACCTCTTGCGCTGATGGCCCAAAATCTTGACAGCCCTGACTGATGGAGATGTCCTCTCCTCTCCTCCTTTTGGATCCTGAGAAAACAAGGCAATAACGTGCGTGACTCAACACCTCTCAGAACCAGGCTCGGTTCCTGTTCTCCTCCCTTCTTTCATTGCAGTGGAGAATTGAGGACAAGATAAGGCAAAAATTTGTATTTAACAGCAGTGAGGTTTGTGTAGGCTGAGCCACAAGCAGAGACATTACCTCTTGGCTATATATAAAGCTTCAGGTTGTATCTTCATCAATGGGAAACACAGAAAGTTAAAAACTGAAGGGATTAAGAAATGCCAGGAAGAGACATGATTTTCCCCACAAAAAAAAAAAAAAAAAAAAAAAAAAAAAAACAAAAAAAAAAAAACAAAAAAAAAAACAAAAAAAGACCCACCACCATAGATGAAAGGAGGAGGGGCTGTATCTGATGAGCTCCATGGCTTTTTTAAGTGGACTGAGCAGGGGATGACAGCAGTGAGAGCAACACAGGTGCACAGTGACAACAGGTTTGTGGGAGTTTCGGCAGGGCGTGTGTCAGTTCCTTGGGGGATGCTGGCCTGCCAAAATATGATGCTCACTCATACTGCAGCCGCAGACAGTGTTGCCACGAGGGAAAAGATAGCACAGCATATTTTTCTGGGAGGAGAATGAAATCAGAAGAGCCAGAAGAGCATAAGTCAGGAAGTGGGATCTCACAGAAAGTCTTTTACAGGTTCCTTCGGTTCAGTTCTCCTTGCACATCTTGAGAGGGTGACAGACAATATGCTCATGTTGCCGGTGCCCCCACTGGGAGAGGGCTGCAGAGGCTTACTGCTTACATTTGGTGCTTTATTTTTGGACCGGATTTTTCTTTGCTAGCATGTTTTATGTCTGTGTGTTTGCTTGCAAGCAAGAAGCAATGTCTTGCAACTTGAGAATGCTCTGGCCACATGCAGCATCTGTGGGGTCTCAGAAATAACAACCATTGCCTTTCTGGGGAGGGAATTAGCTTATAAATATTTACAGGACTGCTAGTTGCAGCAATTCAGAGCTATTAGCAAGACAGTTCTGATCAAAATACTGGAAAAGAGGGTTCAGCATGCCTGACTAAGCCTGGTATTTGCCCAGCAAAATCATTTATGAGTGCAAGGAAAGCTGCTTGCTTCCCTCAGTTTTGCAAATAAATCAAGAATGCACATTGGAAGAGGGCAGAAAATGCAAACCCTTGAGACTGCATTTTTCAACCAAAATTTAACCGCACCTCTTTTTTAGAAGGGCTAAATAGCTTTCCCTCCTTCCCTCTTTTATAGGTTTGGATGACTGTGGGGCCATATGAAAACAAAGACATTCTCACTTTGATGACCTTGGGATGCGTAAACAAGCTCGGCAGCTACTTGCTCCTGACATAAACAACCACGAGGCGCCTGGCTCGCACACGTGACCAAGGGGTTGTTGTGTGGGTATAAAAGGTTGCGAGCATAGACAATAAAGGTCTTCGTCCTTCACTAGCAATGGAGTCCATGCCTCAATTGACACAAATGGCGCCTGAACAGGGAGCGTGAATCAAGGAACCAGACTTGGGAGAGAATCGGCTATGAAGCTGGCGAGTGGCAAGCCCTGTTGAACTCAAGACTGCTGAAAGGAAGCAGGACCCAGGGCAGATGAAAAGAAGCAGGACCCAGGACTGCTGAAATGAAGCAGAACCAGGCTGCACAGACACAGTCACTTCTGCAGGACAGAGGTGAGCAACAGGGAACAATGGGAACAAGCATGACAAAGGAACAGGAGGTGGTCTGCCAAATAATGGAAGTGATTTTGCAGAAGCACCATGCTAAAGTGGAGGGCTTTGATTTAAGGTGACTTTTGGTTTGGTCTCTCGTATTGTAGAGGGAGAAGATGGGACTACGATTTATGACACAGAGACGCTGGACAAAGCAGGACTGAGGCTGTGGGATGCAACTACACACTCTGACCCTGTGGCTGAAGACATTTTGGGGCCCTGGAGATCGGTTTTTGAGTCGCTGAAAAAACACGCGGAATCCACTGCGCCAATAGAGCCCACCGCTCCTCCTGTAGTGGGGGCTGCTGCAGACAGCTGCAGTGACAAGGATAGTGACCCTTTAGACCCTGAACCAGTGACTCCAAAGAAGGAACCAGACTTGTACCCCCCCGACCCAGGGGACATTTGGCATGCGATCTGCAAAGAGGCAGAGCAGGAGGGGGATTCTGACATGGTTCAGAGATTGCATTCGGCCCTCATCTGCCCTGTGATTTACGAACCTAACAGGCACCCCAGATGGGAGGGTATAAGCTTTCAAATAATAAAAGAGCTCCGGAAAGCAGTCCTTGAATTTGGGCTTGGCTCCCCCTATACCAGTAATCTGTTGGGCTCTATTATGAAAAGTTACACTCTTTGTCCTTATGATTGCAACAGCTTGGCACAACTGATTTTGACAAGTACTCAACACGCAATCTGGATGGGCTTGTGGAGAGAATCTGTACAACAAAAGGTGATAGAGAATACACTTGCCAACGCCACAGGCCAAGACACCATCTATCTGTCCATATCATCATCTGGCAACCCGTTTACCACGTGCCTGGTTGGGGTCCCCCTCAAACAGGATTGGTGGGAACTGGTGGCGTTAGCAACAAAAGCTAAGTCACTTGTACAGAGAAGGCTTACTGAGGCAACTTGACTATGGATCCACTTGATGTAATTATACGGCAGCCAATCTCTCAGCATCAAGCAATGCAACAACTACCTTAGGGAATTTTTTTTTATTTGTGGGGACTGTCCGTGGTAGGGCACTCCCGCTTATGTAATGGGAGGACCGTGCTCATTAGGCAGACTAACACTTCTGATACCCAGTATGACTATGCTATTCTGTGTCAGTACTTCAAAGCATTAGACAGCTGCGGGAAAGGGTTCAAAAGCTACATGTTGTAACCTCATGGGGTTGGTTTAATGGGTGGTTTCAAGGTTTGGGACCGTGGGTCCAAAAAGTGATGAAGCTTTGGTTAATATGTCTTTCAGTTTTTGCACGCTTGTTGGTATGTATTCCTTGTATTATATTGTGCCTTAGAGCCATGATTAATAAGGTGATCAACCAAGTGCTTGTTGTTCAAGCTAATAAAGAAGGGGGAGATGTGAGAAAACAAAGACATTCTCACTTTGATGAACAAAAGACCTTGGGATGAGTAAACAAGCTCGGCAGCTACTCACGACAGATGTAAACACGCATGAGGTGCCCAGCTTGTACACATGACCAAGGGGTTGTTGCGTGGGGATAAAAGGTTGTGAGCACGTAC
The DNA here is from genome assembly GCF_002078875.1 of Numida meleagris. Taxonomy (NCBI): domain Eukaryota; kingdom Metazoa; phylum Chordata; class Aves; order Galliformes; family Numididae; genus Numida; species Numida meleagris. The sequence continues at coordinate 66,291,679 of NC_034438.1, forward strand.
AATAATGGTCTTCATCCTGCACTAGCAACAGAGTCCATGCCTCAGTTGCCACAGATGACACCTCCTGTTTTTTTAAGAAACCAAGCCTGAACACTTATTTGATGGTCAAAGTCCCAGGTCACATAGCCTGGGCAAGCACCAGCAGGAGAGATCCAAAGAGCCCTCCAGGGTCCCAAGACAATGCTCCAAGCTCATCTCAGCCATCCTGCTCTTAACAAGGAGACATGGCCATGTTGGTTATCTCCCAAAGGGATAAATGGTGATTGTCCTTTGGGAGAGCAGTCCAGGGCTGTGACAGCAAGGCACTCACATCTCTGGGTGATGACTTGCTCCCAATCTTTCCTGGAGTTCTGTGTGTCTGAATCACATCTGCAGACACTAAATCACATCTCTGAGGGCTATGCTTGCCTCCACAGAACCAGAAACTCACTGCTGCAAGATGGTTGCTGTCCTTGTCTGAAGGAGACAAGTTGCACACTTGGAGGATAGACCCTTGGAAAAATCAGTACCTGCCTTAAAATTAAAGAGATTCTGTTTTTAAGAAGATTTTTTTTCTGTAAATGTTTAGTGTTAAGTATTAGAAAGCTTTTATTTTCTTTCTTTTTTTTTTAATGGCTACATGGTAAAGGATCCCAAGGCATGACACAATGTTTTAAGCAGAAATACTGCACGGTAATCCAAAGGATAGAAAGGCCACAGTAATTAGGCAAGGGACTCCAGCATCTGGGGAAGTTAGAGAGCTGACATGGATCATCTTGTGTTCCCCAATCCAATCCAATCCAACCCAACCCAACCCAATCCAGTCCAGTCCAGTCCAGTCCAATCCAATCCAATCCAATCCACGTTAGCCTTGGGCAGAACACAAAGGCCTGAACAAAACAATGCAGTCAGACAGACAAGATGCTGTGTGCTATGGACTGGACTGCGCAAAGTTCAGCAGCACAGAAAGCCTGGCACTGTCAGCTCTGTGCCCTGTCAGCTGCTGAAGTGAGCTGGGACCTAGCACATCTGGAGCTGCTTCTTCAATGAATCTTCCTTCAGAATGTAAGTTATGATAGAAAATCTGGAAAGGTGTTACAAAAATCAAAGCCATGATATGCAAGGACTCATTTATTTATTTATTTATTTTTCTGGGGAACAAGATAAAAAACCCACACAATTTTTGGTGGGAGCAGTCTTTTGAACTGAAAGGCAGCAATCTTGTTTCCATCTTCTGAATCCATAGCGTTTTTGCAAAGGCAGAGGAAGATAATACCAGATCTTTAAAGATAAAACTAGATGTCTGATGAAAGTTCTGAAGAACTATGGTGAATGCAGCTGATATTTTGCAAAACCAAGAAATACCTGTAAGCAAGATAAGCACTTTGTTGAGGAGACACAGCCTAATATCAGTACTGCGTCAGGTCCTACAAATAAGCAGAGCAAAAACTACGTCAATCAGCTCTGGGACTAGAAACTTTTGAAATGCATGCTTATGTTTGTCTACTTCACATGTAAATAAAAGTACTATCCTGATAGGAAGAAAATGCTGTATAGCTCCATGACTTAACCTGACCTGTTATACTTCAAAAAACCACTTTCTTCTCCTCTCTGGCCTTAATTCTGCAATTTGTACCCACTCAGCAGAACAGAAAAACATCTGTTTGATTTTAAGAACATGCTTCAGTGCTTTGCTGGAGCAGAGCCTTTGCTAACCTTTGCTGTGACACCTGGACATCAGAGTGCCTCCATGACTTCCCCACTTCGAGTTGCGGTAGGAGCCCTGCAGGAGCTGATCAGTGTGTGAGGAGTTCAGCTCTTTTCTTTAATAGAAAGCAGGAGATTAAATGTAGCTCTGTGTCCCATGCTCACAGATGGTCCCAGGAAGCTGCCGTGCCATCTTTGTCTGGATCTCTTCTGTTTCCCCAGTGCTGAGTACCAGGGCTATTGGGCTGTTGGCAGTATCATGCATCTGGACATGGCTCTGAGCAGGAGGAGTGCCTGCTGTGGTGTGAACTGAAAACCTTCACAGGACAGAACAAGTGCAGGAAGTATACATATTCTATTTAAGCTGCATTTCATAGCCGCTTGTTTTTGTTGAAGGACTTAAAAAGAGCGGGATAGAGGTAATGGTCTTTAGAGGACAACATGATGTCACCAAAGCCCTTTATTTTCTCATCCTTTCCCCTGCTTTCTGCACCAGTAACTCACACCAACAGCCCCAAACAGAAAAAGACCCAGAGCATAGATGGTCTTCAGCCACTGCTTCTCCCCTAATTAAATCATACACACAGCTTATAGAGGCACTGCAGGATTTGTTTAAGAAACATGATCTCTTAAGGCCTCTCCTGTCTTAATGAAGCAAGTTTCCTTTGCAGGCCATCATCCACGTGCATCTAACATACACATCATCCCACTTTGTCAACAGGCACGTGTCAGTAAGATGTCACTTTGGTAAGACATATGCAGCCCTTTCATTCATGCATACCTGGTTGAGTTCATCCCAACTTCTTTTTTCATTGAAGATGCCACAGGAATTTCACAGCTCAGCTTCTGCTGCAGATGAGAGATAAATCCTTGCCCTAAAGCAAAGACAAGATCTGCCAGCACTGCCCAGTGCAAAAATGACTACATCCCCTCCATGCTTCTTTTTCTGCTCTGTTCGGTGCTGGGTTTGATTAAAATAACCAGTAAGTGCTGGAAAAAGGCTGGAATAAATTCTGTGTTCTACAGAGAGAACACAAAAACAAAATCACTTTGGGAATGTAATTAATGAAACCCCATGAAATGCAGCCCCAGAGGTCTGACAGCCTGCTGCTGTGCTTACTGTGCCCCCACCAGCAAGACAGGCACAAGGACTAGATGCTGCAGTGATGGGCTGGAGTAAAACTGTGGGCAAAGGAGAAGTGCACGTGTACATGTAAGCTCCTCATGCTTCTCCCTGCCTAGAGCATGAAGCACTGAGCTCCTGCACTTCCCAGAGAAGCACCAGGGCCTGTAGAGCTTGGCAGGCCTCACATGGGGTCAAGTGGTGGCCACAGTGCAGAAGGAGGCCGCAGCCTCTGAGACATGGCAGGCCCCAAACAATGGGAACAATGTCTTTTGTGCAGAGGAAGTACACCTCCCAGGGGGGAGCACACATTGTGTTTCACACCACAGAAGATGGAAGCTGTTACAAAGCTCCGGCTGCTACGTTGCTCTGTTTTCATCCCTGGAAGCCCTCGGCTCCTCAGCTCCCTGACCGCTGGCCAGGAGAGGCTTGCAAATAAACAATTAAACAATATTGTCAGTGGGAAATGTTCCAGGAGTTCTGTAAAACACTGTGGTCAGCTGAAAACAAAATAAGGCCTGATCCCTGGCAGGAATGTTCAGGACACTGGAAGATGGAGCCTGGGCTGAGCCAAAACAAATCCCAAGGAGCAACAGTAAGTCAGCAGCCTCCATACTAAACACCGGCTTCCTTCAGTTCATCCACCTCTGTGGTGTTGCTGCTCTGGTGTCCAGGCTCTGGAGAAAGTGTTTTTTCAGAAATCAGAGGTCAGAAAAGATTCTTCAAAAGTAATAGACACCTCTTCATCTCTGACAGTATTCAGGACCACACACAACTGCCTACACTGCAAGCTATGGGCATGCCTCCAGAGACAGGAGAGGACAGCTTTGGCAGTGCTGTTAACTTCAAATTTAAAAGTTTTGCTGCTATTTCCTTAAGAAAATAGTAATAAATGCTCTATCTACCAGGCACAGAGAGAGGTTGCCCCAGGCCTGCACTTTATGAAAGCCCTCTTTGATGCTCTTCGTCAACCTCTAGCAATGCATGGACAAAGATAATCTGTCCGTAAACAAGCCTCTGAAGGTATGAGTCAGGTCAGGGAAGTCTTTGTGTCTGACTCTCCAGACTACTGCACAGATGCTGCTGACAGGGGATAGTGCAATGAACTCAGATCCAAAATGTAGATTGGAGTTTTCAGTGCAGATTGCAAGACTTGAGCACAAAGGGTCTGAGTGAGAAAGGCTGACATGGGGTGGGGAGGGTAAAACTTGCTTTCTCCTTTTGCTGGAAAAGGGGAAAGCTTCCCTTTTCTGTCCCTGGAGCAGGTAAAAAGTGCTCTCTCCCCTGAAGAACTCTCTCCATCTGGTTTCAAGTGTAGGCTCACTGCCATTCAGCTTCAGATTACGAATTCAACAAGGGCTGTTTTTTTTTTTTGTTGAAGCCTGCATCCCAGGTATCCCCTGAATAGAAGAGTTTGTCTGAAGCCAGAAACAAGCTCTGAACTTTCGTGCAGCTGATGTAAAAATGCTGGGAAAGGGTTGCAAGACCTGAAGGAATAATAACCAGCCAGCAGAAGTGCCCTAGAGGTATAGTTTTTAACTGTTCATGGTTTCTAATTTTAAGGTGACTTGTGGATATTTTGGTTGGGAATAACTGCTAAGATTGGATACCTAAGAAAAGTATTCTGAAATACCTCTAGAAATACCATGTAAAACAAATATGGTCTTCATTGCACAGAGGCCCTGGTCCCACATCAAATCTCCAGCATTTAAGCACTGATGCAGTTTCACCCTGCAGATTTTTAATGCTTCCGTATATTGTCCGTCTCAGTTCTTAAACATCTCATGTTATGCTTATACTGTTACGCAACCATTCATTACACACAAACAGCTATGTCAGAGCAATCATCAACTTGAAATCGTGAAACATTGAGGAAGGAGGTTTCCCAACATCCCAAACCAAAGCTGACATAACTACTTTGGGACAGAACAGAAATGTGCATTTGTTTTCTTGTCAGAGGATTAAGTGAATCAGAAATTAAAAAAAAATAAATAGATTCACTTAAAAATTATTTTGTTCCTTCTACTTAAAATAATTGTAAGTAAGTCTGAAAAAATAAGGGGAAAAAAAAAGAAACCAACTATTTCTGATCCGTAATGTAATGCAGTTCAGGAGAAGCTGAAAACATTGGTGCTGTGCTGGGTGGGTCCTGACTTCAGCACAGGGGACTGGTCCAAACTTGCCTTTCAGGGCTCTGGGCCCAACCTTGTTGCCACTGAAAATGAGATGTGTCTTCAATTTGCCAAGTGGGAGCAGGCACAGATTGATGGCAGCAGTGCTGAGAAGGGTGAAAATAGCAGGATACATTTTCCGGGTGAAAATGAAAAATGGTTGAAAGTCTCTGCACGCATGCAAACTAATATTTTTTTTCTTTTTTGTCTCTTGCCAAAGGCCAGAATAACACACTGATCCAAGTAACAAAGGGATCCCTGCTCTGATTTTCAATGGCAAAAAGCACAGACATCCATTATCCAGAAGGTCTGACTGAAAGGGTAAGAGAGTCAGCAAAGACAGCCAGGGACAGTTTTTGAAGGCTGTGTTACAAAATAATAAGATGAATGTATTAAGCAGCTTGGGAAACTTCACAATTAGCAAAACAGAGGGGCTTACCATGTGTTTTCCAAGAAAAAAAGCACAACACAAAGCCTATCCTCATTTTCCCCAGTCTCTCCCCAACCAAAAAAAGAGGAGAACAGTTTTACAGCTATCTGGCCACATTGCACTGGCTCTGTGTGGGAATCCTCTGCAGCCATTGCCATTCAGCATCACTTCGCTTTGCTCTGCTCTTTCTCATGTACACAAAATTGAAATCAGAGAGGAAAAGCAAAATGCAGAGGTAAAAGTGAGGAGAGAGAAGGTATGGAGAGCTAATGAAGGAGAAAGATGCTGAAAGGCCAAATGACAGGGCTGTGCTATTCCACTGGGTCTCGGCACATGGCAAATGGCTCAAGCTCTGTTGCTTCACCATAAACAGATCAAGTGCAGGGGGCTGGAACAGCCATCTTGGGCAGCCCTGTGGTTCACACTCCATGGCCCCATCTGTGTATTGCCTTTTTTCCCTCTTCAGGTTTTCTGCTGTTGGTCTTGCTGTTGTAGTTTGTTTTCTGACAGCAGAAGAAATGGTGCTAAGTGCATGGCATTTAACTATGGTGACACCTAAATCTCCACCTGAAAGATTTAGAAAGTGGCTCACTTTCCAAACCCCAGCATTCACAGGGCACACAGTCACTGTGGCTGCATGTACTGCCTCCTGGTAAGGATGCTTTGGAATGGAGCAGCCTGTGCAGGGAAAGAGGAGAGGAGACGCTGACACTTCCAAGTTCTCTATTGCACTGAGAAGATTTACTGAGAAAAATCCAACTAGAGGGAAAAAGAAATTCTGGAGATAAATTTGAGCTGAAAATAAAAGAAAGGCAATGTATAAAGCAGAAGCTCCTCTAGCTGAGCACAGGACTTCGAGACCAGTCCTTCCCTTCCCTGCTACCCTGGGACCTATTCTCCCCAAATGCATCCCTGCTGCGTCCTGTGCTACCAATGCCTCACTCACAAACATGGGCTCCTCAAATCCCTCCCAGGTGCTGCTGCCTTGGTTCATGCTGCTCTGTCCTCAGCAAGCTGTGGGGAGCCAGCTTTGTGCAGAAACCTGGGAACTAGTTCTCGCCCAGACATCTTCTCATGCATTCACCATGGAGTGTTCATCATCTGAGCTGAAATGCAGAATATGTTCCTAACTGTGTGCTGGGGTTTTTCCTAGCTTGGCTAGCCAAGCCATTAAAACTACCTCACTGCCTTCTTTTATGCTCTTTCCTTCTGTGAAGATGGACAGGCTGCTTTATTGCAGCGGAGTAGCAACACAGCAGGCTAGGTTTAATGAGTCAGTCAGAATGCAGATGCCTTTTCCAGTGGCAGGGCAGGTGGTTTTGTTATCTGGAGGAGCATGCATCTGCTCCTGCCTGGCAGCCAGAGAGTCTCACCCATCCTGGTCCTGCCTTCTGCATAGCCAGAGGCTGAAAACATCTCCTGCCATGCTGTCTCCCTGTGAGCATGCAGCAAATTTTCTCCAAACTATGGAAAAAGGTCTGGTTTTAGAATAACAGAGGTAGTGAGAAAGACTTCGCCATCCTTTGTCAGTCTAAGTTGCACTTGCCTTGGAGAACAGCTGCTTTGAAATTGGTGAATCATACCATGAGCTCCAAGTGAGTAAAGGCAGCAGCTGGCTGGAAAACGCAGCATTTTGCAGATGAAGAAGGTTTAGAAATTGAATGTAGGTCGTAGTTTTCACGGAGTTTCATACACAAATAATTCTAAAAAGGTTGCTCATGGATACTTAATAGATTTCCTTAGTGACTGGTAATGATTTTTTAAAGAGTCCAAAGGGCAATGAGTTGCTTCTAGCCATCAATTATTTCCAAGTTACTTGAAATCCACTGTGGCACACATGAGACATGAAAAACTTTAAATCATGCATTCGTCTATGATTAATCTTTTCCCACATAACTTTCATGCAAGGTAGGACTATTCTGCAGTGCACAATGCCATTCCTGTCTGGATACATTTTCAGAACATCCTGCAGAATGGATCTATGCCATTAGGAGGACATAGGGTAAGACAACTGGACTTTCCTTTAATCTTCTCCAGGATAGTATGCCAGGTTTGGGAAACTGAAAAGTGACACTGATGAGGCTGTGCTGGTGTATAGGAGTTGTGGTTATAGCACCTTTCCATTATAGGTTATGGGAGATATTACTAAACCTGATAATGATTTCCTAAAGATTCAAGGCATGTGGCTGTAAAAAGAGGCTTGGTATAGAGTCATCCTGTTTTTTTTTTTTCCTTCTTTAATTCACATTGGGAAACATTTTTTTATCTTTGCATATGGTTTTACCTCTGCAAAGGGACAAAATTCCCATACTAGTTCTTCACTCAGAAAATTTTTGACTGAAGAGCCTCTGTGATTAGCCAAAAATTCCTCCCAGAACAGCTTTGTGGAAAACAGTTGCCAGCTCGTAGAGTTTTGATTCATTAACCAGACTGCTGATAGGAAGTGGGCTGGGAATAGTCTTGAATTAACTGAATGAAGTAACCCCAAAGCTTTCCATATTGCTGGCACAGTCTCTGTGCACCAAGGTCCTTTGCTGGAACTGCAGGAGTGACTGCATGCCTGCTGCAGGGCAGGGATGGACTCCTCACCTGCATCACGCTTACCTGCTCACTCAGCCCCACTCACACCAGCACTGTAGGCTGCCGCAGAGGACCAGGTTGAATGAGACTGGTAGATGGGAAGGTATTTGTATGACTGTTTGCACAGATGTTTCTTCTTTGCTGATTGCACACAGCTACAGAGAGGGAAGCATAAGAAACAGAAAAGGAAAAAATTCTGATGTGCATGAACAGAACTGGGAAACAAAGGGGAAAAAAAAAGGCCTGGAAATAACCATCTATCATGCATCTTCTCAAACACACGTTAACTGCTCCCCACAGTCCTGACTTTGTTTTTTCCAGAAAGATTATTTCAAGTTGTGGAATCCACAGAGCATCAGACAACATCAGGTCTGATTCATATATTTACAGATCCAATAGACAGTTTTATAACTGAATCAGTGTCCTTGGAGAAGTAACTGCACATTTGTCCAAAAGCATTATAAAAGCCTTAGCAACAGATTGAGACAGAACTTCATCCATGACACTCCACAGCACCAAGTATGCAGCTCATGAGTTTAGCATGCCATTTCTCTGAGAACAACCTGTCTTCCTCTCCTTAAGTGCACAGGAATTGGCAGAACACCTTCCTGTAGGGTGGGCTAGTTTAGAAGAAAATCTGATTTTGCAGTGATTGCTACACAGGTGCAAAATTCCAAGATTTTATTTATTCATGCCAGAGTAAATCCTCATGACATATCCCTTGGCCCTAACCCAGCACATCTAAAGTTGCTGTGAAATTCTAGGCAGTGATTAGGGTCTTCCTGTAAAGCTTGAACTTTCAGTAAGTGCTGCACAAACATGCAGGGAAGAGAATATTTTCACTCCACTTCAATGGCAACATGTGGCAGGTGGAGAGAACAGGATAGGGCTATAAGCATGTTTTCATGCAAATAAGTGCAGCTAACTCACAGAATCACAGGATCGTAGGGGCTGGAAGGGATTTCTGGAGATCCCCTAGTCGAACCCCCTGCTAAAGCAGGTTCCCTACATCAGGTCACACAGGAAAGCGTCCAGGAGGGTCTTGAATATCTCCAGAGAGGCAGACTCCACAACCTCTCTGGGCAGCCTGTCCCAGTGTTCTATCACTCACTCACACAGTAAAGAATTTCTTTCTGCTGTTCAGATGGAACTTGCTGTGTTCCAGTTTGTGCCCATTGCCCATTGTTCTGTCACCGGGCAACACCAAAAAGTGCCTGGCCACATTCACTTGACTTCTGCCCATTAGATATTTATAAATGTTGATAAGATCCCTTCTCAGTTTTCTCCAGGCTGAACAGTCCCAGGTCTCTCAGCCTTTCATCATAAGGGAGATGCTCCAGGCCCCTGGTCATCTTTGTGGCCTTCTGCTGAACTCTTCCCAGCAGCTGCCTGTCTTTCCTGAACTTGGGAGCTTGCTGCCAGAAGGCAGCCTTCTGCAGGCCTGTTTCCTTCTGGCCCATGCAAACTGTCTCTGCCTTTATCTAAGCATTTGAGCACCAGGAGTTGCTAAGACACTGAAGTTCCTCAGAAATTATGCTTGAGTCATGTGGAGCTACAGTTGAGAGCTTCCTTCATGTGATTGAGATGGGATCTCAAAACAGAGAGAGAATTATTTTAAAAAGAACTGATGTAAGAATACCGGTTATTATTTCATCTTGAGCTCTTGTCTTGGCAGATGAGGTAACCCAGAAATGGGAGAAATGCACTAACAGAAAGAAACCCTGACAGGTTTCTTTTTGTTTGGCTCTGGCCAAAGGGAGAAGGTAGAATACTGCTTGGTTAGGAAACGCTTAAGAGAGGAGGAACACAGAATCATAGAATCATAGAATTGCTCAAGTTGGAAAGGACCTTCAAGATCATCAAGTCCAACCACAACCTAACCATAGTACCCTAACTCTAATAATACACCACTAAATCATGTCCCTGAGCACCACATCCAAACAGTTTTTAAACACATTCAGGGATGGTGACTCAACCACTTCCCTGGGGAGCCTGTTCCAGTGCTTAACAACCCTTTCTGTAAAGAAGTTTTTCCTGATATCCAACCTAAACCTCCCCTGGCGCAGCTTGAAGCCATTTCCCCTTGTCCTGTCACCTGTCACCACTGAGAAGAGACCAACCCCGCTCTCACTGCAATCACCTTTCAGGTATTTGAAGAGAGCAATAAGGTCTCCCCTCAGTCTCCTCTTCCCAAGACTAAACAGCCCCAGTTCCTTTAGTCGCTCCTCGTAGGGCATATTCTCCAAGCCCTTCACCAGCCTTGTTGCCCTTCTTTGGACCTGCTCCAGCACCTCAATGTCCTTTCTGTACTGAGGCGCCCAAAACTGAACACACCACTTGAGTTGGGGCCTCACCAATGCTGAGTACAGGGGCAGGATGACTTCCCTAGTCCTGCTCACCACACCATTCCTGATCCAAGCCAGGATGCCATTGGTCTTTTGGCCACCTGGGCACACTGCTGGCTCATATTCAGCCGACTGTCCATCAGTTCACCAAGGTCTCTTTCCGTCAGACAGCTTTCTAGCCACTCCTCCCCAAGCCTGTAGGGTTGTCTGGGGTTATTGTGACCAAAATGCAGGACCTGACACGTGGCCTATTGAAATTCATACAGTTTGCCTTGGCCCGTCAATCCAGCCTATCCAAGTCCCACTGTAGACCCTTCAGCAGATCATCACTTCCTCCCAACTTGGTGTCATCCGCGAACTTACTGAGGGTGTATTCGATCCCCTCACCAAGGTCCTTGATAAAGATGTTAAATAGGAGCAGCCCCAGTACTGAGCCCTGGGGATACCACTTGTGACTGGCTGTCGACTGGATTTAACTCCATTGACCACAACTCTTTGGGCCTGGCCATCCAGCCAGTGTTTCACCCAGCAGAGCATATGCCCCTCCCAACCATGGGCAGCCAGCTTCTCCTTGAGGATGTTGTGAGGGACAGTGTCAAAGGCCTTACTGAAGTCCAGGTAGACCACACCGACAGCCTTACCTTCATCCTCTGAGCGGGTCACCTTGTCATAGAATGAAATCAGGTTTGTCAAGCAGGATCTACCATTCATGAACCCATGCTGACTGGGCCTGATCACCTGGTTGATCTTTAATTGATCTGTGATGGCTCCTGAGGTTATCTGTTCCATCACCTTCCCTGGCACGGAGGTGAGACTGATAGGTCTGTAGCTACCAGGATCATCTTTCTGGCCCTTTTTGAAGTTGGGCATCACATTTGCTAGTCTCCAGTCCAGCAGAACATCCCCAGTTAGCCAGGACTGTCGAAAGATAATGGAGAGTGGCTTGGCAACCACATCTGCCAAATCCCTCAGCACTCTAGGGTCCAGTCCATCTGACCTCAAGGACTTGTGAGCATCCAGCTTTCGGGGCAGGTCCAAAACCATTTCCTCGTGATTATGCAGGGCCTGTTCTGTTCCCCATTTCTTTCTTCCAGCACAAGGAGCTGTGTGCCCAGGTAACAACTAGTCTTACTATTAAAGACTGAGGCAAAGAAGGCATTAAGTATCTCAGCCTTATCCTGATCCTTGGTCACTGTATTCCCCTCTGTGTCCATCAAGGGATGGAGAATCTCCCTAGCCTTCTTCTTACTGCTAATGTATTTGTAGAAACATTTATTGATGTCTTTCAACTTAGTGGCCAAGTTCAGTTCTAGTTGGGCTTTGGCCTTTGTAATTTTCTCCCTGCACAGCTTCTCTCTGTGTTTGTAATCCTTATAAGCTGCTTGCCCCCTCTTCCAAAGATCATAAACTTTCATTTTGTTCCTGAGTTCCAGCCAAAGATCTCTGTTCAGCCAGGCCTGTCTCCAAACATAGTCAAGAAGAGGTGAGAAGGTGAGGTGGAGAGGGGAAGGGGCCTGTTACGTGGCAGCAGAGCTGAAGAAATCAACATCCCCAGATGATGGAAAATGAAGAATACTCTGTTTTTGAAAATGACACTTTGCATCTGCAATGGTCAGGCTACCTTTTAGGCTTGATATTTTTCCAGGCAGGCAGATTTTCCAGATCACCTCTAGACATTTATGAGAGAAAAGGTCTCTTAATAACACATCTTCTTGCAAGAATCCATCCCACAAGAATTTCCGATAATCCCTTGGCTCCCATTGCTTAAATATGGATTCTCCAGATGTAGGAAGAGACTTGTTAAGCTGAGCAGTCCCAAATTCTGGGATAGCTTTTTACAGCACAGTTCACATGCCTGTGGTGCTTTGGACAGTTTTCTCAGAAACACATGTTTTGATTCACTGTAATAATTTAGAATATGGACTAGGTGATTAATTTGCCTGTTCTGGGCAGTGCTAAGATATGTGATGTTAATAGATTTCCAGATTCCCGCTGCATCAGCAAGACAACAGCTGTGCATGACGAGATCCTTCTGCATTCACACACCAAGCTGGGTCTGCTCCTGCTAAGGTCAGTCATCGTTACTGTTCTGGAGGGCTGACGTGCTGGCACATGGTCTGTCAAGTGCTTCAGGTGTGTAAGGACTTTGGAAGATACGATGTTGTTCTGTTGCTACATTCATGTTCTATTGCTCCTCACATGTGCTTTGGGACAGATCGGTGCCTGCTTTCCATCTCTTTGGTCTGTCACTCACTCAGGTTTCAGATGGTATTACAAGCATTTCCTGACCACCGTTGTTGTGTCTGTGTCAGCACAGGAGTTAAATACTAACTCCAGCCCATGTTAACCAATGAATTATCACCTTAAAAAAAGAAAAAAAAAAGTTTTCAAATTGGTTTTGCTGTTGTATCCCTTGGCAGAAACAGACATTGCTTCCAGGGAAATACAGCCGACACATCATTTACAGAATCACAGAATCACAGAATCACAGAACTGTAGGGTTTGGAAGGGACCTCTAGACATCATCGAGTCCAACCCCCCTGCCAAAGCAGGCTCCCTACAACAAGTTGGTTGCACAGGTAGGCAGGATCTTAAATATCTCCAGGCAGGTCTTTAATATCTCCAGAGAAGGAGACTCCACAACTTCCCTGGGCAGCCTGTTCCAATGCTCCATCACCCTCACTGTGAAGAAGTTCTTTCCCCTTGTCCTGTCCCCACAGACTGCTGAAAAGAGGTTGGCCATGGCCCTTTGTCTCCCACACTTATGATATTTATAAACATTGATCAGATCCCCTCTCAGTCTTCCTTTCTCAAGGCTGAACAGACCCAGGTCACTCAGCTTTTCCTCACAGGGGAGATGCTCCAGGCCCTTTATCATCTTTGGGGCCCTCCGCTGGACTCTCTCCAGGAGATCCCTGTCTTTTTTGCACTGGGGAGCCCAGAACTGGATGCAGTACTCCAGGTGAAGCCTGACCAGGGCAGAGTAGAGGGGAAGGATCACCTCCCTTGACCTGCTGACTACGCTCTTTTTAATGCACCCCAGGATGCCATTGGCCTTCTTGGTCTCCAGGGAACACTGCTGGCTCATGGCCAACCTGTTGTCCACCAGGACACCCAGGTCCTTTTCCACAGAGCTCCTCTCGAGCAGGTCGTCCCCCAGCTTGTACTGATACATGCAGATATTCCTTCCCAGGAACAAGACTCTACACTTGCTTTTCTTAAACCTCATCTGATTCCTCTCTGCCGAACTCTCCAGCCTGTCCAGGTCTCACTGAATGGCAGCACAGCTTTCCAGTGTGTCAGCCACTCCTCACAGCTTTGTATCATCAGCAGACCTTACCTTCCTCACTTCATCCCTGCAGGCCCTAACAACACTGCTATACTCCTCCCAAGAGGACAAGCCCTTTATCCACATTTCATAGACCTTCTTCTTCCCTTTGATCTTATCCATGAGCTCCTTGCTCGTCCACGCAGGTCTCCTGCCTACCTTCCCCAATTTCCTACTGCTAGGGATGCATCCTGAGCTTGGAAGAAGTGCTGTTTAAGTGTTGCCCAGCACTCACGGGCCCCCTTACCTTCTAGCACTCTAGCCCATGAGATACCTCCAAGTAGGCCCCGGAAAAGGTCGACATTGGCTCTCTGAAAGTCCAGAATAGCAATCCTACCTTTTGCATTACTTCTTCCACTCAAGATCTTGAACTCCAGCTTTCAAAGGTCAGCATCTGTGCTGATGGCATCTGACAAGAGTTGGTTGGCCCTGCAGTCTCAAGACAGCGTGGCACAGACCAGTGTGCAGCCACAACCTCCTGACACAGCTGGAGCAGCAGAGTACCTCGTCCTGGGGGAAGCTCCTGGAGCTGTAGTGTCCTCCGTGCTGCACCACCTCTACAGCATTTCCATCCACTGGGACTTTGTGAGACCTGCTGTAGGCAGCTTGTGTGCCTTTAGAAATAAAATCTCTGGGTCACACATGCACTGGGTGAGTCTCCAAGCTCCCTAGATGCTGATGTTTTTGACCAGCTTGCAGACTTTACATTCTGAATGGTATTGCACAAAATACTGTGAATTAGACCTGTATGAAAATAAAAACAGTTATTCATAGAAAGTCAAACTAATGGCACTATCAGCATTGGTTTCTTCTTCTTCCTCTCTTGTCTTCTTTTTTTTTTTTTTTTTTTTTTTGTGCATTAAGCAGGAAGGGGAATGACATTTTTCATGTTGGATATTGATAAGTCCTCTCCTACTGAGCTGCTTGTACCTATCTTTGCACCTTCTGCTGGAAGACCAGCTCTGAGCAGGATTCTGAGGGGACACTGATTTTTAGCAAACCAACAGGTAAAGGACTGGCAACAGTATTTTTTGCTGATGTTTGGGTGTACATGTGTGATATCTACCTCTTTTGACTACCACTGAAGCCTACAGAGCCAGAACATGTCACCTGCTGTCACTAATCAGAGCATGGAGGATGAGAATTTGAAAACTATCCAGCACTGGGCTAACTCTTCTCTTTCTGAGAGGCAGGGTAAGACCAAGTGCCATGGAAGAAAACTCCTCAGGAATCATGAGGAAGTCTGTATTAAGCAACTGTGTAAGAGAGAACTGTGTCTGGTTGCAAAGAGTGTGTGCACTGGGCTGGAGGCTCAAAGGCAACAGGACTCAAATCTCTTTGTGCTGACATCACTCCCTGGATCAGATGGACAGAGAGCCCTCTGACCATAAGGGCTGTGCTTTCAGTTTCCATTTCCTCTCTACAGCCTCCACACTTCCTTTTTCCAAAAGTTTCTCCCATCCTGGTGTTAACACCTTTCAGTATGTTGAGTGTCATCATGCTGTTCCTTTCCGAGAGTCATCACTCAGCTCACTTCTAGTCTTCCCTCATCAGCTGCTGGTGTTCATTCACAAAATGATAGGAAATGCAGTCAGCACTCCTGACATGTCTGTGCTTATGAATGATGGATCATTTTTGGAAAGACCTCCAGCAGCCTGGCCTCATTCAGACACTTTATTTCTGTTCACCCTGTCAGAGTTTGCTGTTTCTTATGTCAGAGGCTGCTGCTGTGAGCAGTTATAGAGCGGCTCTGTCTCCTAAATGCTCCTGTTACAGCTGTAGGAGCAAAGAGGACCTTTCTAGGATCTGCTGATACACTGGGATGAACCTTGGGAGTCAAAAATGCTAGGTATTTGCTATAGGCAGCCCCATCTTCATGCCTGGAATTCTGAGCATTCCCCTCCTCTTTCAGAAAGTCTCTTTTGATCTATAAAGCGAAGGCCAAACATATCCTCCAGTAATCTCCCATCCATTCCTTCAGCTTTCCACTCACTCCACAGTTCTCTGCTTATCACAAACCTCATGACACAGTGAGGATTTTTGCATGACACAGTGAGTCTCCCTCTCAGCAGATCTATGAACTTTGCTGACACCTCTCAAGGACAACCTGCTGCTGACCCAACTTGGAGGCTTTTTCTCAGTAGGTGAAGAAGGGACAAGAAGGCCAAACACAGCACCTGTATTTGCTGTTGTCCTCTTCACTTTTTTTTTGGATGCCAGATAATTTGTTGAAAAAGGAATATCCCAAAGAAAATCACATTTCCCAGCAGCTTAAAGTAGTTCGATACCCAACTAGGGAGCAGGTAAAACCTTGGATGTGGTCTCAATGGCTCTCAGCACCTTGGATGTGTCTTGGATGTGGTGCTCAGGGACATGATTTAGCAGTGGGTTCTTAGAGTTAGGGTAGTATGGTTAGGTTGTGGTTGGACTTGATGATCTTGAAGGTCTTTTCCAACCTGAGCAATTCTGTGATTCTGTGAAAATCAGCCAATATCAAACTAAATGGTTATTAATTTTACTTTTACTTACTTTGAAAACTACCCTTGATAATGCAAACAATTCTCTTGTTTTCAGGATGCTGTTTCTCCAGACAATCTCCAGGGATGAGAATGTGCCTAGAAATAGGCATTTTCCCAACTGGATCACCACCTGAATTTAGAGCTCCAGTTTTTTCCATAACTAAAAGGATTTGTTACTCCTGATTCCGAAGTCTCAGAAACATACTGTAGAATCATTGAATTATTAAGGCTGGAAAAGATGGTTAAGATCATCTAGTCTAACCATCAATCCATCACCACCATGCCCAGTAGCAATCTCCCTAAGTGCCACATCTACTACACGTCTTGAAAACCTCCAGGGAATGACGTGAGCAGCCCACCAATTGCAGAGGCAGGTTTGTAGGAGCTGATGAGGGTGGAAATGATTCTCTGAAACATATTTGCACAATTAGTTTGGGATTCTTATTGGTGGTAACGAAGTTTTAAAATTTCCTCACAATTAGCAATAATTCTACACAAGACGTTCAACATAATGTGGAAAGCTTTTCCTTGGAGGCCTAAGCCATTATGTCAGTATGATTTCAAACTAAGAAAATTACATTAGAAAAAAAAAAAAAAAGAAAAAGCAGTAGTGTTTTGAGGGTAATGAGAAAGACATTTGGAAATCCATGTCTGACGCTCAAAACCACTGCTCACCCAAGCGCTATCAGGGTCCCACAGTCACAACTGCAGTCTTCCTGCTGGAATCACTGTCTGTCATGGAAGCATCTTAGAAACCTAATACAAATCTTCATCACAGAGGAACTTTGTCCCTGATACTAATCCAGACTTCACCCTTTATTTTTAAGTTCGTGTGTTTTCGGAGGTTGCATATCACCAAAGGCAGGCTTAGCTTCCAGTTGAAAAGGGCAGGGGTAGTACACACTTTGTTTTATAGACATAAATCTGATGACCCTTCTCTGGTGTTGATATGATCAGCTGGTATTTTGTGCTGATATCAGCTGGGACAGAGTTGATTTTCCTCACAGTGTCTGGTATGAAGCTGTGGCTTTAGGAGTAGAATGACACTGATAACACAGCAATGCTTTAGTCATTGTTGAGGATGTTTTGACTTCTTGTACTGTCCTGCCAACAAGGGGGCTGGAGGAGTGCAAAAGAGGCAGGGAGGGAACGGCCATATTGTTGTGCATCACTTGTTTTGTAAACATATACGTGTATATATATATGTATATTACACATATATAGTTATTACTATTATTTATATCTTCTTTTTCTGTCTTAGAAAACAGTTTTTATCTCAACAATTGAGTTCTACTTTTTTTTCTGATTCTCTCCTCTGTCCCACTGGGGACTCTGGGGAGTGAGCAAAAGGCTGTGTGGTGCTGAGCTGCCTGCTGGGTTAAACTACAACATATTTCCAGAGAAATAAGACAGAATCATGATTGTAGGGATGACAGTAACTGACAGTAACTTTCTGAATTTCATCTTGTTTGTTTCTGAGAGCAGCTTGAATGATCTATTTTAGTATAATTTTAAAGCCTATTATCTCCAACAACTGATTTGTACAGAGTATTCCACCTTCAGGTCTCTGCAAAAAAAAAAAAAAAAAAAAAAAAAAAAAAAAAAAAAAAAAAAAAGTTAATGATCTTACTGTAGAAACAATCCTCACTTCTGTTGGGTGCTGCATGGAATACTTCAGCAAACCTGATGGAGGCTTCATGAAATGGAAATGCTCTTTTCCTCCAAAGAACACTGATCTGTCTGAAGAACAGTGTTTGTTCTAATGGACAAGTAATTTTATCAAATGGACCAAAATGGTTTGCTTTGTGCATTCCAGTTAAACCACTGATGTGCACCACTGGACATCCTGAGCATCCACCCTGAGGCCTGATGTTGGACAATGTAGGAAACCCTGTGCAGGTTTCAGTCCCTGATACCATGTGGAGACACTCACTTCCCTCCCCGGTAGGAATGTTTGCATGCAAATCTCTATGTAGTCAGCAGGACTTCCTTTCCACCCCCTTCAGGAATCTGATATAAAGCAGCTGATCCCTGAACTCAAAGATTGTTCAAAATTACTCAAATGAAAAAGCTTGCATGTTCCCTGAGACCATCAGCTCTGTCACTTGAATTATTCTAGAGGCAAATCCCTTCCAGTGGCACCAACCTTGTCACTCTTGGACATCACATTCCTATTTAGTTATGTATATGCTTGCAGGGAAATCTCCATACTGCCTTTCCTTCTGTCTGTACACAGAGACATCAGTACACTGCAGTGAGGCCAGTTTTGAGCCTCTGTACTACTTTCCTTCATTTTTGATGTACTTGGTTGTTTCCATAAAATTAAGCATTGTGCTGATTTTTTCAGCAAAACATGGCTGTGACCATGGCCTTTGCTTCTGTGAAGGAAAATAAGAGCACATTTCCAGGTATGATAAAAGGGAGGAAAGAAATAAGCCCAGCTAAACTCATGACAACAGGAAACAGGAGCCAGCAGCTGGGTGGCCCGGGCTCCATCCTGCACAAAGTCCAGTGGAAACCAATACCTGTGAGTTGGCAGTTGACCCACAGAAGTTCATGTCAGCATGGTCATTGGAGCCCTACTCCACTGCAGGTTGAGCTTTTCATCTCAATATTCATGAAAGAAATCTCTTAGTTGCCCCTGGGAGATTAGCAGGCATGAAAGGACAGCAGGCCCAGGAGAGAAAAACAGGGAACGTGTTCAGTGAATAGCTAAGTTATTTTTTTTCATGGGGTCTTGTGGATTCACACTCTCACCCAACAGACATCTCACCCACTATTAAGTTTGATGCGGCAAGTACAAGCCAGAATCCTTCATAATACATCTCTTGTTGTCAAGTCAGACTGCTCTAACAAATGTCCCTGTGTGCTGTAGCCATATTTTGGAACTGTATGCCTCTGATTCTTGTTTTCTAGGCAAAGTCCATTCCCTCCCCTCTCCTCCTAAGTACCACAGGCTAACCTTCAAGAACACTGCAGGTTCAAAAGATCCCACTGATTTTCCATAACCTCCCTCAGAAGCTGCAAAGATCTGGGTTTGCTTGAGTGATAAACTTGCTAACTCAGGAAATATAATCATTTCCTATTGGACACTATTTCAGCATCCTACTGTCAAATAGGTCTTGTGGTGCCTTCCACATCTCCAGTCCTGCAGAAAATCAAGCCTTGCAGTCTCATTCGCTTTCTGGCTATGGTCCAGCAAGGTTTGATCACAAGTTTTTCAACTTTACTTTAAATCCATTATATTCACCTTTTTCTATGTTTCTCCTGTTGGTTTATCAACACCGAACATATAGTTTACCTTCTTCCTTGATTACTAGTTTTTGGTCTCCAACTGCATTCTGATGTAATTCCCTCTTTTTTACTTTCTTGTCCAAACTCTTCTCCAAAGAATGAGGTAAGTACATTACTTACCAGATCATGCCTGAGTTGGCAGTGAGTCAAATGGGTGACAGCTGCTTGACTGAGGGACTCTTGAGTGCTGCAGAAATGGCCTCATTTCTTGGTGGAAATGCTCTCCTGTGGAGATGCTTGTTTATCACTCTTATTTGTGCTTAAACAAATTACCGTGAGGCATTCCCCTTTTTGCTGAATTTGTGAAAGGAAATAGAAGAAAAATAATGACCCTTGTTAAAGTGAAAAACTTAGATACTGTGAAAGTTGCACGCAGTCATGTACAGCCTGTGGCAAAACCAGGAAGAGTATTTGTATCTTCTGAGTGTTGGCCCAATATTTCACTCAACCAATTGTATTTCCTCTCTTTTTGTTATTCTTTGCATTTGTTAACTGTGTCTTGGATCTCTGGGGTGGACATAGGACCAGACATGAAGGCATGGGTTGGTTCGGTGACCAAACCATGGCATTGTATTGGCACGATGGCCTCCTGTGTGGGCACCAAGCCATGGGAGAGTGGCACAAGGTGGGACCACAGCCACAGCACATATCAGCACAGTGCTCCACTGCCAGCTGCAGGGGCAAATCCAATCACAAATGGGCTGCAACTGGCAAGGGAGGAAGGAGGAGGCAGAAGCCCACCCAGCCTGGTGATCTTATTGCAAAGGCTCAGGTAGCTTAACTGATGAATAACTGTATCTGTTTTGTTTTTAATCATATGCTTGACTTCCACACAGTGTTAACTAATGAAGTCATGGTTTTCTTTATTAAAAATCACACGTATGTCACTGTTAGTTCATAACAAACAACATGGCTTCATAGTAAATTATATACGCAGTGTAATTATTTTCCACTCTTAATGAAAAACACACTGTTTGGTTTGGGCCATCTCCAGACTTTTCAGATATGAAGTTACTCACTGAAGGTGGAAGCTTGTGGGAGGTTGCTTTAAGCAACATTACTAGCAAAGCCACTTACTCCAAATACTGGCTGTTCTTTTACTTTGTTTGGATGAAAAGAAATATTTTCAAAAGTGTCAGAGCTACTTAGGAGTCTACAGCCTACATCAGAAAAATTTCACTGGTTCATGCTGGGCTGGATGTGATGTTTTTCCTTCAGTACTTGGTTCTTCACACAGCAATACAAAGTACTGGAACAAAGGTGCCTTTTACCAGCAGTTCCTTTTGGTTCCTGAACCAGAATAACCTGAATTGGCACAAGCACGAGTGGACTGGTGCAGACACATTCACGCTGAGGATTTTGTGTTTCTTGCATCGTACTCAGCAAGATGAATGTGGCCACATTCATGAGTGGTGTGAGACACTTGGAAGAAAAGTCCTTTTAATGTTTTAATGTTCAGTAAAAGCATTCTACCAAAACTTCATGCTTCTTCAGATAAGTAAATTCTTTGGGGAAACAGAAGCCTGGCAAGTAAAGGGACGGGGTACCAGAAATAAACAGAAACAGCTGTGCTACATGGGCTTTTTAACTTGATTTTGTATGGATGACTTTTCAGATGTTTTTCTCACATAACTACCTTTTGTCTGCTCACCAGCAAAATGGCAAGTTTAGCCATACCTGTGTCGCAGGAAGCTTCCAACGTGTTCCTCAAATGCTGGGAAGAAAAAATCCCCAAACCCTGCTGCAAAGTGCGGCATGCACTTATCCTGCTGGTTGTATCCGTAGTGGCAGATACCTCCCAGTCAGCCATCGCAAGCCAGAAAAGTCCATTTGCCAGGAGCTACTGGAGTGGCAAGAGAACATCAGGCTGTTGTGTTTTCCACCCTGCTAGTGGGACCCTGTCATTTGAATGAAGCCATATACATCCTTGGATATACCCTTCTCAGCTAAGCTGTACCCATCAAGCACCATCAAGTGCCGTAAAGCTGAAGCTGGTGCTTCCTCGCCTCCACCATCTCCTCCAGACTCTGTCTCCTTCACCCTGCAGGGTGAGATCTGGCCTCCCCAACCACATATTTTTCTCTAGCTTCACTGGCTGTGGGCTGGATTCAGAAGCTGGTGAGAGTAGTTTCCAAGGACTGCCGTCCCAGAGCAGCTTAGGTTTACATGGTTTGTTTAGTAAAGGAAGCTGCCATCTGTGTATGTTGACTAAAAACCATAATTTCTCCCTTTAGTTTTGTCCTCTGTGCTTTTCCAAGATTTTGTAGCACTTGCTCAGCTTCAGGGTGTGTTCTGCCTAGAAAAAAAGTGATGCTGCCCAGCTTCTCTCAGTTTTCCACAAAGAAATACAAAATAATAATAAAAACCCTATCCTCTTGAGTGAAAGTCTTCTAACCTTGCAAGTTTCCATGGAGTTTATCTAAGCAAATGTGCTGCCAGTGTTGCAATTTTGTTTTATTTGTGTACTTCGAATCAGTCATTCAACACGTCTCATGTTCCTAGACCAAAACAGCCATCACAACACAGACACTATGCATGCCTCCATTTGAAAGAAGGGAGGTCTGGCCATCAAGGCCCTCCTTCCCCTTGAGGCCTTGAGGTCTGCTTCCCTGGGGAAGCCAGGTGTGGCCAGCTTGTGCTTTGATCCACATGAGCCAGAAAGCAGGGCAGGAGCACTCCTGAGCCCACTGACAGGCCTCTATTTCTGCCCCAGGGTGAGCAGGGCTCATCCCACCATGAGTTCACCAGCACTGATGCGAGGAGCCTCAGGAGAATGGACAAATGTTCTGGAGACTAAACAACAGCTCATCCCAAGGCATAGTCATGCAAGGATACAGTGATTATGTTTGGAAATAAAACCCTTAACCTGTTCCAGGGTAGGAAATTGTGTTTTCGTGGTGTTCCTCCTTAAGCAATGCCATGGTGGCAGCCAGTGTTCCTGCAGGACAGTGCATCAGTGATAATGACATACGTATACTACTGGCATCTTCTCTGACATAATTTCTAAACAAAATAATTGTCACTTACTAACATCCAGTTGTGGATGAAGCTCAGCCCTCACTGTCAGCACAGAAGAGAGGGGTCTGGGAGGCAGTAGCAGCTGGCCTAGCTCAAACTAGGCACATTTTTGAGTAACTCCCTTGAACTAAGGAGTGTTTACATATTTTGAAAAAGCAGGATTGCAAAGAGACACTTGAGGACAAGAAGAATGTACAAACTTCAAAATCTGTGACAGAACAAGCATTAAAATATCCAGATATTGTGAGCCTTGGAAAAACAGAGAACTGAAAAAAATACAATCAATGTCAGTCCTTGAAGCATCTTGCAATCTTTCAGTGGTAAAACACCATTTATATAAAAACAGTTTAAATTTGCCTTGTGTGTGGGTGGGAAATGGGAAGGCTTATCCTTGTTTCAGTTGGCTTTTTTAGCCCTTACTTAATGAAATACACCTAAAACAACAAAGTCTTCTATCAGACAAAAAAAAAAAAAGAAGTCATGCCATGAAAAGGGCATTATTCATTCTAAGAGATTTAAAAAAAAAAATAAAAGGACCAACAGAAAATCTTTTCTGAATTTGCCAGAAAGCCTTTAAAACAATGACAAACAACATCCTGCACTGAAGGTAGGGGTTCTCTCCCATGTCTCCCATGCTGTCCTTCCCTCTCCAAAATTCTTCACTTCTGCATTCTCCCTGTGCTGTGTTTATTTCCCAATTTGTCCTCAGGGAATTACAAGGAAATTGTACCAGTTGTGGCAAGCACCTAGAGAAGGCTTAGAGGAAACTAACACTAATGAGGAGTTTGAACAGCTCTTTAGAAGGGCAGTAAGAAAGAGGAAGTCATAGAATCATGGAATATCCCCAGATGGAAGGGACAAGCAATCATCATAGAATCATAAAACCACTGAATGGCTTAGGTTGGAAGGGACCTCAAAGCCCATTCAGTTCCAACCCCTGCTGTTGACTGGTTGCCCCCCACCAGATCAGGCTTCCCAGGGTTCCATCCAGCCTGGCCTTGAATGCCTCCATGGATGGGGCATCCATAGCTTCTCTGGGTAAATGATCATTGGGTCCAACACCTGGCTCCACACAGGACCATCCAAAATTCAAGCCCTCTGTCTGAGAACTTTGTCCAAATGCTTCTTGAACTCTGGTGGGCTTGGTGATTCTGGGAGAGGCTTTCCCAAATCCACAGGCATGTGAATGCCACAGAACTAGGCAGAGGAAAGCTTCAGGTAAAAGTGGAGGAGTCCCATTGACAGCAGGTCCTACTGGGACCAGCCCATCTGCAGCAGCTCGGTGCTGGGATGAACACAGAGGAGCTGAAGCACTTTGCTAGAGTGCTTCCAAAGCAAAGCCAAAAGCCTGGTAGGCACCTGAGGGAGGTGGATGGTGGGGTCTTCCTGCAAACCAAAGCTGCAGTTTCCCAAATGCTACAAAGCAGAACTGGAATCAGCCTCCTGATTCAGTCCATATAACTCTCATGATCAATTTTTTCCTTATATACTGGCTAGGAAAGAAAATAGAAGTGCTTTTAGACATCGAAGAAGTATGCTACTCACAGCAATTAGATAGTAGAGAGTTTTTCCTAAAGAGGCTGGTTACCTGTCCCTATCAAGGTACATCCTTCCTATGCTTCTCTCCTGAAAAGTAGGGCCAGAACTGCAGCTTGCTCCAGGGAAAGAGGCATCCTTACTTAAATTTCCCATGTTCCCAACCACAGGTGGCTCTATCATCCCAGGCTACAAATAAGGTGCTTAAAGCCAGGTAAGCAATGTCAATGAGCGTTGGGCAGCCTGCAACAGCCAAGGCTGGAGTTCCTGCCCGAGGAGCGCATTGGTGGAAGGGGATACTATTCTGCACCAGTACCATGGGGATGTGCACACCTCATTTTTTCTCCCAGTTGTCGACGGTTTACGGGCGTTAGGCCCGATTCCGTGACAAAGGGGACAGGGGACCCAAGGGCCCACGTCCCGGGAAAAGGGGAAAGGGGAAAAGGGTAGGGAGATGGCCCTGAGAGCAAAGAACAGCGGCAACAATCTGAGGAGAAACAAACTAATTTACTAAATAAAATATCGGAATGCAAAACAACACACTATAATACAATATAATTACAATTTAAGCTGATAAATTCAATACAGAGAGAGAGAATGTCCCAAAATCAAGGTAGGCCTTACTCTACTACTGACGATAAGGCGGCTGGAGAGCGAGGTGCTGCCAAGACGAGAGACGGCGGAAAAAGGGACGAGGTCTCGTGATCTGCAAGTTTTTTATACTGCGAGCTTTTATCTTTTCCCTCCGGCTGGAAAATGGTAACAAAGGAGCAAAGTACCGTGGGGACTGTAGTAGTCCTTCTCTTCTGAGAACTAGGTATGTCCACTACATGATGTTATGATGTGGAATACCAATAACCGAAAATCACAAAACCATGACACCAGTGGAGCAGCTTTATAGTTCCAAAAAGTCCTGATGGTACTACATGAGTGGGTTACCCCCTGCAGTCCCAGGGCTATGCTGCAGGCTCTGGGCACTGTCACCCCAAGGAGGCTGGTTCTCCATGTTCATGTTTGGCATGCTGCCCACTGCAGCCCCATCCTGTGTTGCTGCATATGTTGTGTGTTTAATGTTAACAGATTACCATATAAGCAGTCTAACTTAGCCACCAAATTGTGATCCAGGTCTTAAAACAAAAAATTCCAGAGGCATTGCAGTGCATTTTCACAAAGTGTGATTTATTTAGCAGTTGTGTATTTTGGCTTTCTGTTCATTACATCCAGCAGTTGAGCCCATGGGGGCTGCTTTACATTACATATGCTGTGCCATTTAAAGCCCATCACCAGGGCATTCATTACTCAAGGATCACCAAGGAGGTTTTGGGAGAGGAAAAAACTGGACTCTTCCTTTTTTATGTTTTTGTAAGATACTTAATAATATCCCTATTTCTTAGTATGTAATTTTACCTTTGGAATGTCAACTTTATTTGCTGCTGTTTTGCTGAAGCAGGCACTTTGTTTTGCTTGTTATGTATGTTATGTTATGTCAGCTTCTCTAGCAAGGCCAGGGGTTAATCAGCCCTTTATCAGCCCTAGGTAAAGACACCTCTTTTCGTTAAAATGTTAATGAAGTGGGAATTAGCACAAAAATAGTTATAAATCAGTTATGCTCTTCCAGCACTGCAGTTCATACTTTTTCTTCAGTTCCACTTCAGGTGGCTTTGAAAATATGTGCATGGACATACTCATTTCCATATGTAAACTCTCTAACCCCAGTTTAGTCAAACTATGACCTTCTATGGTTAAATTAAAACTGTGGATGTATTCTGTGAGAAACATGTCCATGCACAGAAGAAAAGGAAAGAAAAGGAAGGGTGAAGGGAGAAAGAAATAGAGAAAAGAGAGGGAGAAAGGAAAAGAAGAGGGAACAGGGAGAAGAGGCAGCAGGCATGTCTCTGTGCAGGATGACTTTTCTAAGCATCATGAAGAGGCCTGGGGTTAAGAGCTACAAATGTGGACACGGAATAGAGAAGGGTGGGAAGGTCAGAGCCAGCAGCAGAAATGATTGCCCTTCATTGTCCCTGCATTTCATCCCTGGGCTGTTGCCTGGGACAGGCAAGCTCGTACCCCCACACAGACACAGTTCTTGAAGAATTTCCCTCCACACCCAAAAATACCAGCTCTCCCAATGAAGGGCATTTCTTGCATGCCCCATATTACACATGCTAAATACTCTATTGTACTAGATACAACCTCTAAACATTTACAGTAAGTGCACTTAATAGCAAAAGTGTTTGCCAAATCTCATTGGCTCTCTCTGTACTTGCAAGTTATAAACATGGTTTTGTTTAAACAGGAAAACAAATGGGCAGATTCCTGAGTCTTTCACATACACTTCTGGTTATCAGAAGTTTTTCACGGGCAAAAGGGAACATTTCACGGAGGCTCTTCTTAAAATGCTGGCAGCTTATCAGTGGATTCAATTTCCTTATACTACAGAAGACAGCAGCATAGTTTAATATCCTTTTATGTTTTTATCTCTCTCTCTTTTTTTTCTCATTGGTGAACTTAGAAAACAGAAGCTAGGTAAATAACTGTTTGGAAAATCCTCTCAGAGGTGAAAATGGGAAGAAAGGGAAAGATGTTGTCTTGAGAAATGGCTGAACAGGGTTGAGGATTAAGCTTGAAAAGCCTTTTCAAAGTGGCCTTTCTAATCAAACTGTAAAGCCTGGGTAGTTTGGTTCCAAAAACCTAGGAAACTGCAGTTGCAAAGATCCTCCATGCAGTTTTATCAGTGCACTGCATAGACTGACTGCTGTCTGCAAGAACTAGTGGGAAAGAGAGATGGAGAGACTTGTAAGGTAACTGTGAGGGCATACCAAAGCTCTCCATGGTCTCATGTCCCCTCTGTGGAAGAATCTACTGTCTCTTTCACTTGCAGATTTGGCACAAAATAAAGGCATCATCCCTCAGTACTAGCCAAGTCTAACACAAGTAGCAATTATCTTTCAAATATTATATTAGTAAAGACTGATATGTACCTCCTGAGTTGGCAAGCCTCAAGAATCACAGAATTGTAGCGTTTGGAAGGGACCCGTGTGTATCATCCAGTCCAACCCCCTGCTAAAGAAGGATCCCTATAGCAGGTTGCACAGGAAAACGTCCAGGTGGGTCTTAAGTATTTTCAGAGAAGAAGATGCCACAGCCTCTCTGGGCAGCCTGTTCCAGTGCTCTGTCACTCTCAGAGTAAAGAAGTTTTTCCTTATGTTCAGATGGAACTTCCTATGTTCTGGTTTGTCCCCATTGCTGCCTGTCCTGTCACTGGGAAACAACAAAAATAGCCTAGCCCCATCCTGCTGACACCTGCCCTTTAGATATTTAGAAGCAGTGTCTTCTCTAGGCTGAACAGCCCCAGCTCTCCCAGCCTTTCCTCACAAGGGAGGTGAACCAGGACCCGATAATCTTTGTGCCCCTCTGCTGGACTCTCTTCAGCATTTCCATGTCTTTCTTGAACTGGAGATCTCAGAACTGGGCAGTACAGTACTCCAGACATGGTCTCCCCAGGGCAGAGTAGAGTGGGAGGATCGCCTCTCTCGCTCTGCTGGCCACGCTCTTTTTAATGTAACCCAGGATAACATTGGCTTTCATGGCCACAAGGGCACACTGCTGGCTCATGGTCAACCTGGTGTCCACCAGAACACCCAGGTCCTCCTCACAGCTTCTTTCCAGAAAGTCAGCCCCTAACTTGTACTGGTGTGTACAGTTATTCCTTCCTAGATGTAACACTCTACACTTGCCTTTGTTGAACCTCATCAAGGTTCCTTTTTGCCCAACTCTCCAGCCTGTCCAGGACCTGCTGAATGGCAACACAGCCTTCTGGTGTGTCAGCCACTCTTTCCAGCTTTGCACCACTGGCAGACTTGTTGAGGGTACATCCTCTATCCTTTGACCCAGGTCACTGATGAAGATGCTGAACAAGACCAGACTGGGTATGTACCCAAAGGAAACAGTGCTAGCTACAGGTCTCCAACTGGACTCTGTGCTGCTGATCACAACACTCTGAGCCCTGTCAGACAGCCAGTTCTCAATCTACCTCGCTGTCTACCCATGTATACCATTCCTAAGCTTACCTACAAGGACGTTAGGCGAGACAGCATCAAAAACTTGGCTGAAGAAGTAGGATTCCAGATCTGTGACTTTTCTATTCTGCTGGCTTTCATTCTGGTTTAGCAATGTTAAGTACAGCATTTGCAAATTGTTATGTGGGCAAGCCATGTAACAGACCAAAAAGAAGTCCATATTTGAGATGTATGATTTCTGGAAAAATGAAGTATTGTTTCAGGATCACCTCTGTGAACCCTAACCCATCTCAGGGACCTAAAGGAGTAAGAGGTACCATGGGACAAGGTCATGCTTCAACACAGTGTGGAGGCCATGCCCTGGAGAAATGTCCTTGCTTCTCAACTTTGGCATCAACCTGGTTTACCATAAGTAAAAAAAACAGAGTACGTGTGTTTGTATCAAAGTCTCTCCAGCTGATGCTGTCCTCTTTAATTCCATTGGGGAAAAACACGTTTATTTCAAAAACAGCGTGGTTTTAGTACATAGGCAATTACTGCAGTGAGGATGTACAGGGCTGGTGGTAACAGCATTGCAGAGAGAAACTCCAGCTGGTTTATAGCAGTTAAGCCTGGTATCTGATACCATACTTCTGAGACAATGGGAAGGTCAGAAGAATCTGTAAAACCTGCTTCCTAAGCAGGGCTGCTTTGAGCCTTCCATGACAGACTGCTCCTGTGACCTGGGCTGGATGTGGCCTGGCCCATGGATATACAGCCCAAAAAACATACTCCTTGGAGCTACCTGAGTTCATCTCACTGACATGATATACAGGGAGAAACTTATGCTGACACTGACAAGTTACTTGGGAGGGGAAGGAAAACTAAGACATCAGTCATAAAAATGTATTCTTCTCTTTGACACACAAATCACGCAGACTTAGTTTGCACCATGGACATTTACTGCATGCCTGTTGAAACAGGGCAAGCTTTTGCTGGCAACTTTTTAAAGTAACGCCACAGCAGCATTCATGTGTAGGGAGGACAGAATTAAAGAGCTGACCTTGGGGCAACTATTTATATAACCCAGCTACTGGTGCATTATGGACAGGTGAGCATGGTTTTAGGAAGCCCTGCAGAAGCTCTTTAATGGTTTGCCATTTCTCCTTGTGCCAGTTATGTGCCCAGCTTTCAGCATCCCAATCAACAGCCACCCTGAAGCTACCAAAACATCCTGGAGAACATGGAGCAATAAAAGGCTTGACAAGAAATGCACTGTGTCAACCACAGAATGCTCTCAAATTTTCAAGTAAATGCTGTGACTCCATAAAGCAGTCTGTCACCCAGACTCTGTAAGAGCATATGTGATAGCAACAAGGAATTAAAATCCTATTTAATAATCCCTTAATCAAGGGCAATCTTTTCTATCACTTTCCAGACTTGTGCTGCTACTCAATAAATTAAGTAGAAAAAACACATTTTCTTCGACCTGCAAGTGACTTCATCAGCCATTTTGCCATTAATACACAACTTCCACTGCTACAATTGCTGAAACAAATACTTTTACATTTGAACTTCAAGAGGATTTACTTGGACCAGAGGCAGCCAGCAACAGAAGAATTTTAATGACTGTGGGAGGACTGTTGGTATTTTAAGAAGTCTTCTAAAACCCTTTGTAGGATTTGAGATAAGAAAAATAAGTGGAGCAATTTTTTTCCACTAAGTACTTTGCACCATGTTTTCCCATAGCAGAAAGTGAACTCTACATCTGCATAATGAAAATGGCAAAACCTGAATGGAAAAGAAGAAGTTAATAAAAACGGAGACGAAACCAAGTGGCATGGGAGCCACTCTAAAGAAGAGAGCAAA
Organism: Numida meleagris; assembly: GCF_002078875.1. Taxonomy (NCBI): domain Eukaryota; kingdom Metazoa; phylum Chordata; class Aves; order Galliformes; family Numididae; genus Numida; species Numida meleagris. Next base: position 66,321,576 of record NC_034438.1, read on the forward strand.
AATCCTGCTACTCCAAGCTCTTGATTTTATTTTCTTTGCTCACAGCAGCTTTAATTTCATTAGCTTGCAAAGAAACACTCAATCCACAGATCAGAGTTCTCAAGGATATAGGGAGATCATGTCAATAAAACAAAGCACTAATTAAATCTTTAAACAGTAGCCACATGGTCAGTTAGTTCCTGTAGTGGAATCTTAGAAGAAACTTTTGCATCTTGTTGCCTTTGATCTAAAGTATCACACTTTACCTTCTACAAGGAAAAGCCACGTGCTGCCAGAAGTGCTCCCAGTTTAATCTACCCCACAAGTGAAACTTATCTGCTGCTAAGAGTTCAGAAGGTCAGGTCCAGCTTCTTGAATTGCTGACTGTCTCGTTGGAGAAGGTCTGACCGACGTACCTGGGCAGCATCTGCCACCTGCTGCAATTGTAATGAGAACAGAAAAGCCTCCTTGGGCATCCATCTTCACGTGGGCCCTTGGGACCCACCAGCACGTCAAGAACAATCACGCTGCTGGTTACATTATTCAGACGCTGCTTCTCCAAAACTGCCGCACACTTTCAGCACAGAAAACTGGGGTGAATGAAACTGCTATTACTCAACTTCACCCTCCCAACTCATTCTGTAAAGAACATGCAAACAGCAGTTAAAAGGACACTGGGAAATGAGAAACCTCCCTCAAAACAAAGTGTGCGTGATGCTCCTCTTTTGTGTGGAAGGAAGGGACATGAAAGAGTGCTCTCCCTCAATCCAGGGAAGAAAGCAACTTGGAGCATTCTTGAAATAAGAAGAAAGAACTGTTTGTCAGATGCCCCCTCTCTTTGGAGACACTCTTACCCTCTCCTTTCTTCTGCTTACCTGCACTTGCCTGACCATCATGCAGGCACCATGAAACATTTATGAGTGGCTTAGCAAGCAGATGCTTTTAAATGAATAAGATCATGCTGCCTGTACTCCTCTTTCTCAGTACAGTCATGTGAATAAAACACAAATCAACCTTCAGATTCACTTACTCTCATACAGTCAGAAAAAGACTTCTGCTTTGTCCAAAGAAGTGCTACCTCGGTCAACTGGCAGACAGTGCTTCTTCTATCCCCTCTCCTCACATCTCCTTCAACACGGTCCATAAAAATTTGGCTCAACAGCACAAGTGAATTTCAGTTTTACTGAAGGCAGTGGCAACACTCTCACTTTATTCAGTGGAGTCAGATTTTGCTCACTTGTTGTTTTTTCCTCCCTCTTGCTTTTTCTAAGCAATTATTTTTTTCCCACGATTTTAAACAGAGATGCTAAAAACTCTCCTTTGTGATAGGCTGACCATCTCCTCTCCATTTCTTCCCTGCCCACATGGGAGAATACTGTGCCTTATATTACATTCCAGTACATTACACTGACTGATACACCTCAGATTTTTTTTTTTCCTTTTTTTTTTTTTTTTGCTATAGAGACATATTACTACAAGGAAAACGGTCCTAGAAATTTACCGTTGATTTATTTTACATCGTTAGAAGAACATAATTTCTCAGGGAAAGGTCCCAAGTTCTTTATCTGCAAAGTCCCATCTTTGCTTGTGTTTATTCCTGTCAAGGAATTTTGACTAACATCTTTGATTTTTGGGAAGTGACATTCATGTTAGTGGCATTTCTCTTTGAAACAGCCACATAGGAAAAAAAACCCATGTGTTACCTTAGCTTTTCATAACAAAGTGCAAGTGTGGCTATTACATATAGAAAAGTTCGTTTGCAGTAGACTACTAAATATTTGGCCTTGACTTTACAAAATATAATTGTACCTTGGTTCCTAGTAGCCCACTGCTTTTAAAATGCAGGGTAAATAAACTAAAAGATACCCCACAAACATTTCTCAGTGCAAGACACAGAAGTTATTTTGTTTCTAATTACAAGCATCTTCTTAAACAGTATGTTTTTTTCACATTAAAAATCTTGCTCCTTTCCATCACGAGCTAGAAAAGCATTCCAACGGCAAAAAAATATTTATTTCACGCTTACCAACATGACTTTAGCCCTAGAGATGTGTCCTGCTTTAAGAACTTGACCCTGAAAAACTTGGGACCCCTCATACGTTACACATTTCATACCACACTTCAAAGAAGAACATGAAATACCTTGTGACTAGAGTATTGTTTATTTCATAATCTAAACAAACACTGGAATACAGTCTACGCCTTTCTACTTTCCTGCAGACTTTACAACGAGCTTTTTTCCCCCCATAATTAGAACAATGCGCATACACACAGAACATGCATGCTTTCTAACACCAGTAACGAAGGTAAGGAGAGTCAGTTCTCATCATCTTCCTGTTGCCTGTATTAGAAAAAATACTTTTGCTTTTACTGTAGTTATGGCAGTGTGTCTAAGGATACGACAACTAGAGCTCAGTTTTACTCCCTGCACAGACAATGTTCATCAAAAGCATGCTGATGGTGATAAATATTACATGTCAATTAAATGAAAGGCATACTTTTATCCCCTTTACTCCCTTTTTAAAAAGACTAAGTGGCTACATGTAAATGCAGTGAAGCAGGTATAAGCTTAATTAATCAGTTTATTCAGACTGGCACCAAGACGCTGCAAGGGCCGACGAAGTCTCAGTGAGGCTCCCCAGGGGCCAGCTCTGCTGCAAGGTCTCTGCTTTCCACCTTCTGCAAGCAGAAGGCAAAGGCCTTGCAGCACGGTGATGCCGGCACAGCGCTGCACCGGGCTCCCTGGAAAAGAAGCGCTTGTGGTCCATTAGTGTTTGAGAAAATCTTGCGAGTGGGTTACCTCCCCGGGGCAGCTCCGTTGGTGGGGCAGCCGGCGGGGCCTTTACACCACCGAGTGGTCGTTGCTGTGGACGCCGGCCAGGATGGTGTGGTTGAGCGAGGAGGCCGAGCGGTCGGAGCCTTCGGTGGGGCCGTTGGCGCTCTCGCTGCGCTGGCAGCAGAGGATCTGCTTGAAGGTCGCGCTCATCTCCTTGTCCCGGTAGGAGTAGATGATGGGGTTCATGGCGGAGTTGAACTCTGCCAGGAGCAGAAAGAACTTCTCGTAGGCCAAGACATTGCACTGTGGGCAGCACACGTCAAGGAGCAGCAAGACTAGTCCTGGGGTCCAGCAGATTATGAAAGCACCTAGAGAGAGAAAGAGCAGACAAAACACAACACAGCTGGTCACACACCGTGAGATTCTAGTGGTTGGCAGCCCTATCCGCTGCAGGGGGTTAGAACTGGATGATCTTCGAGGTCCCTTCCAACCCAAACCATTCTATGATTCCACAGCCATCCAACTGGAAGCAGTGGTACTTCATTTTCTTTTTTGAGAGTATTCACACTATTTCTTCACTGATCTGATGAGATGGCTGCTTCTCAGAGACCCACAAATAGTTATGAGCAGCACATCAGAAGAGCAAGGTGCTTCTCCACACTCATGATTTTAAATGTTCTCTGCTTGGCAAGTACACTTGCATTTAACACTGATGATGAGGAACATCTTTTTCTTCAGCTAGAGACCTCTGACTAATCAATCTGTTGATCAGGAGAAACAATGCTGTAATTTATTTCTCTAGCTAGTAACAACAAAGAAAACCCTTTTGTGAATGCTGTGACTGAAGCAGCAGTAAGAGAGAAACAGTGGTGCAGGCAGCCATTCTCATGAAAAAGAAAGCCTGGGTCATGTTAATCCATTTCAGTCCCATTATGTAATGGAAAGTCCTAAACACACGTCCTTCTTGCACTGAAATGTCGTCCTTCAACAGATCTACTTTTTTTCTTAGGGCACTATTCAGCAGAAATTCAGAGGCTCCTCAGGCTTCAATAGGGTAAATGCCAAAGAGCCTTACTCTGATTAAAATGCTTCCCCCTCCCTTCCCTACTTTGTAAAGCTCTGACAGGCACAAAGAACAAAATTCTGAGTTCAATGCAGAAATAAAATCAGATTGGCTTGAATGTTTTCAGGAGTGAATGGCAATGCTAACTTATTGCAAGGTTAAGGATGTTTTGAATACAAACACCATGGGGAAGCCCTCGCACAGGGATCATGGCAGGGCAAAGATGGTGCTCCTGAGGTTCTCCAGGTTGACATGCTTGGTGGAGGTGGGAACTGGAGCCTTATCATCAGCCAGAGGGCTCTGCTCACGAGCTGCCACGGGGGCTTCCCAACACTACCCAGCCAGAGCTGTTCCCAGTGGGTTCCTGTGTCATTGTGGTATGTGCTAACATACCACCTCCTTCTTTTTGACAGCAATGTGCTCTGTGGGTGTCATGGCTGATCTCAGTCCATCTATTTGCCGTGGCCATCAAGAAGGTGCTGTGTGACACCTTTCCCTTTAGACACACCAGACTCAGTTAGGTCAAAAATAAAAGTGGTTTCCAAACAGCTTTGCAGGGTGTGCTGTGCTAGAGATGCTGGATGCCAACCAGGAAAGCACAGACGGGCTTTCAACACACCAAAAAGCAACTCTAAACTGAGCTTGCTTGCTAACAGTGGTGGCACAGTGCCCCTCAATGCCTATCGCTCTGCTGGCCAGCAATGCTCACACAGGGAAAGTAGCTGGAGGCGAACTGCCAGCTGCCAGTACAAAGCTCTGGCTTCTTTTGCCAAATGACTTTGTTAGGGGCTGCCAGTAAATTTACAGAAGAGGGCTGAAATTCTCCCACGCTGAGGTGGCATCAGACACATGAATCCACTTCATAGCTTTTGTCTGCAGGTCTTTTGGATTCCAGCAATCCTAGAAAAGAGTACTTCAAGCCTGGGCAAAGGACTTTATTCTTTCGTTCCTTCCTCATATCTATTCCCTCAAGAGCAGAAAATTGCATCTCTTTATGCACCCATTACCCAGGTTGGTTCAGAGGCTGCCCTCCATGCTGAGCAGCAAGGCTGGGCTGGTTTCTGCAGAAACTGAGCAAATCTTGCAAACTAAACCACTCACTGCAGAAGTGATGTGTGTTGTACTCACGCTCCTAGCCAGTGAGGCAGTGGTGGACTTTGTTCCAGTTTGAGCTTGTATTTTTTTCATTACAGACTGCCTCAAGACAATAACATCAGAGACGGGAATACTACAAGCCATGGGATCTCCAGTCAAGGACAAAGGATGATGACATGATGGCAGCATCCTCACCTGGCCTGCAGCACAAAGTCCAATGTGGGAACAATGGAGCTGGCAGGAAAGTTCTCCTAGGGCTGCCCAAAGTTGCAACAGAAAGCTTCCAACTTTCCAACAATCTATTGATTTTTTTTCTTTGTTGTTTTATTTCCAATCTTTTGTTGAGAAATTAAATACATCATACAGAATGTTTTATTGCCTTCTTTTTTTAAAATATCTTAGCAGTACTAAGAAAAAGAAGTAGAGAGCCATTGGCCCCTGAGAAAGCCCTGAGACCTTTGACTGAAGTCTGGTTGCAGGTGGAGTTCCGGAACCCCTCCGAGCTACACAGTGTCTTGGCTAGGTCTCATAAACTACACTGTTTTTCAAGAAATACATGGCTTCATACCCTGACTTTCCAGCTGGTTTCTTCCATACAACATCCAAGACTGACCTTTGGGCAGGCAGAGCAAGTTCCAAGCTTCTGAGCAGATGGCCCATTTGGTATTGGGAAGCAAATCCATCGAAGCCAGTCCCATTCAGTCTAGTGGGTTTTGGTTTTCTTTAGCCCCTGGGACCTTCCTGGCACAACTTCCCACCATGTTAACGGCTCCTGTGGCTTATTATGCAAAGTGCTTGCAAACCGTGTCACAAACAATGACTTGGGTTTTCTCACTTGTTATTTAACTGTCAGTACCCTGGAAAATACTGGATAGCATCACACCTGGTGAGGGCATGTTTGAATTGGGAACGTAAAAATGCCAGGCTCCCGTTATTTTAGATTGAGGTCATTAGTTAAAGTGGAATTCCTTCCCTGGAATGAAAAACTTGAAATTTATTTTTTCAGCGTCTTACTTGGAGTACTTGTCAAAGCAAAGTGCTACAAGCTAAAAGTGAGGTTAAATTCTTCCCTTTTCTGAAATCAGTTGTGCACTGATTTCACAAACACTGAAGATCTAAAAATATCATGTTCAATAAAACAATGAGTTCTGAAAGCCTCCTGCTGTCTACGTACTGAAAAGGTTTCATCATAGTTCAAAGTGTTGATGTATTCTTCTGCTCAGGAGCACTGCTGATGGCGTGAGCAACTTCCAGGTGCATCTTTACATGGCACAGAGGCAGTGAAACCCATGCTACAATGACATAGAAAGTGGATATCTTGCATTCAAAGAATCAAATCTGACCATCTGTGTGGACGTGTCATCGTTCTGCCACCACACTAGGAGAGCCCAGTATGCACAAATGAAGTGTAGACAGTATGCTGTGGTGGGGCTGAGGAGCAGTGCTGCCTGGTCACCCTGGGGTGCATGGCTGAGCTCAGCCCCGGGGCCTGGGAAGGCAAACCTGATGAGAAGTGTCTGTCAGGCTGAAGAGAGAATGGCTAGCTAAGGGGTGGGAAGGCTTGGGGAAACTATAAGAAACGGCACAGCATCTTTTAAAAAGATTTAATGAGACGAGAAGGGAAGTCTTGGTATAGACTGGGAAGCACATTTTTACAGCAGGATGTCTGAGCTAGAACAAAGCAGTCAAGAAACAAGTCTCATCTTCTAGAACTTGCTGTGTACCTGACACCCGGAGCTGAAAATCCCACTCCCTGAGTGCAGTTTGGCTTGCTGTGCCGTGGCAGAAGCCCACTGAAAGCTTTCCAGTGACCACAGTGAAACTACATCAGGTCTGCCCTGAACCCTTGTCAGGTGCAGCAGTCTGGATTGTATTTCTATAGTAGATGCAAGCTCGGAAACTCCTGTGCAAGTGTGGCATCACGTCACAATTTGACTGCAAGAGCATAAAACCATTGTGGACAATAGACATATGAAACCAAGCATGATAAATCACACAAAAATGAGTAACTTGAAAAAAATAAGAGAAAACAACTCCAACAAAATATCAGTGTAAAGGAAACAAGCTACATGAGAACAAACACTGACAAACCAGTCACTCATTTCTAGGACCTTGGTCCTCTCAGGAAGGTCTGCAAGATCAACACAACAACTTCAAACAGTAAAGAAAGAAAAAGCAGGAGAAAAGAGTACGATAAAAACAACGTCTGAAAGCACAGAAATATTACCTCAAGGCTGGATGTGAGATCACCTCTGTGTTACAGCAGCCAGCCATGCCTGCTGGTTTAGCTTATTGCCAAGAACAACCATCCAGGATGATTTGTTTTCCTACAGGGCAGATGTCTTACTCTGATGCCTGTATCTGCAAAAACTTGGTAAGAGATAGAGCAAGAACGAGTCACCTTCCTAAGAACCTGACACAACTGGAGGGAGGATCGCTTGTGGTTTGTGGTAAAGACGTGAAAGGGCAAGGAGAAACTCTGCCAGTTTGTCTTAAGGATCTTCCCTTTGTTTCTCAGTGAGCTGAAGGGTAGATCCAAAACTAGCCTTGTTTCAACCCCAGGGCCAGGTCCCACGCTCCTTGCAGCAGGTCAAGGACACAGTCCATCCCCAACAGCGAGGGCCCTCATGTGGTCCCCTCCCAGCCACCAGGCAGGATGACTGCTCTTGCAACTTCACACATCAGCAGATGAAGCATTTCCTAAGCAGCACTATTTTTTTCTCTGTCTTTTCGCCTTGGATGGCATAAGACTACGTTTGTTCCATGAGCGTTCATTTTCCTCTTGCTCACAATAGCGAAATAAAAGGAGCGCCTCTGCTCCTGCCAAGTCACACACCGCTCCGCTCACAGCCTGGCAGCCACTCCTCTGCCCATTGAGCACCTACTGCTTCTCACGAAGGAGGAGAAAAAGCCCATTTCGAGCAGAAAGCAATGAGGCAGACAGAGATGGAAGGAGGGTGAGGGAGGTCACCCTCAAGCTCTTGCCCTCACCACTACACCCCTCTCCTGAAACACTCCTGTTCTTCATTGTAACCACTGTGCATCTCCCCTGTGAGCCCTCCTCCACCTCTGTGAGTGTGCACCCAGGCTCTGCAGCTTTCCTGCATGGCCTCACACAGCCTGCTGGCTCCTCATGCAGAGGAGATGTAGAGGAGAGAGATGTATGGGAAAGGCCCATCTTAGGGAGGTAGAGAAATACGGAAAGCGCCCATCTTAGGGAGTGAGAGGAGTGGCTGTCCTCTACAAACCCTGGTCTCAGAGTGCACTCGGGCAGCCACACCAGCTCCTCCACCAGGGCCAGAAGGACACTGAGCATCACTGCTGGTCACCAACAGGGAGCAGGGTCTCTCTGCGCTGCCTGCAGGCTGTCAGCAGTGCTGGGGGGGACAACTTCCAGCAGCACAGACCCAGCTGGCGGGTGGCTGGGAGAGGAA